>NC_133820.1:17773944-18073944 GCF_047830755.1 Zonotrichia albicollis | reverse complement strand
GATCAGCAGGTGTGTTACTGTTGGTTTTTACCTTTAGTCAGTAAGCTTGGATCATTTTAGATCAGAGGCAGACTAGATAAAGGCAAAATGTGAAGCCAGCCACTAGAAAACCTGGCAGGGATTGCAGTGTGGTTGGGCAAATTGCACAGTGTTTTCCCAGGTGTTTTCATGGCTGGAAATGCAGAATGGCACAGAGTGTGGAAGGCTGGGTTGTAGAAGTTCAGATAAAACTTCTTAGCAATGACTTGTGGCAAAGATATTTCACTGCAGGCTACAGTGGTGTTAGAAATGCAGCAAATTCAACCCCCCTGCAATAGCCAGTGGCTGTGGCAGAGGAGGATGGCTGAACCGTGAGCAATAATAACTTAAATTGATGCAGCTAAATCTGGCAGTGTTCATCTCTGGTGCCTGTGCTAGCAGGGAGCCTGTCAGGCAGTCATTAGCTTTGCAAATTCACATTTAGTGCTTGCTGCTCACAGCCTTCTCTGTGGAAAATACCTCCAAGTCCTCAGGTTTTCTTGGTAGTTTTGGAGAGATTTGCCTGCTTTCTTAAAAAAAATTGTTCAAAATCCAAACAAGATGAGAATTTTAAATGACCATTTAGAGCACTGTAATTTCTGTAGTTGTCCTTTACAGTTGACTGTGTTTGAAAATGTTACTTAAGATGCCTTTAAAGTTCACAGAAGTCCCTTTAATCATTAGCATAGGGTTATTGAATGTTTTGGGCTGTACTTTGCTGTCTTCCATCCTGAACTCTGTTTGCAGTTCTTTTAGTTGAAATGTTGTCTGTATTTTTCTCTGTTAGAATTCTTATTGGAATTTTTATCACCTCAATATATTTTACTTCAAAACACTTTATTTAGGATGTATGTTTGCTATATTTTATATAGCAAAATATGGTGGTTTTGAGCATTACTCTTTTGATATTAAAAAAATAGCATAAAAGCATGTTTCTATCATTCTGCAAAAAAACCCTGCATCTGTTACTGTGACTGAGAGCTTGTAGTTCCTAATGTTGTGGGATTTGATGACTAATACTGATCCATGATATAGCAGTCTGTCACTATCTGTTACTGAGATAAATTTTATAAAAGAGAGGAAAAAACCCTTTAGGGAGCCTATTTTGTCATCTTTCAAATATTAAGTCTTACTGTAATGTTCATTTCCAAGTGACATTGCTACACATACTACATTCATAAAAAATAACAGCTTAACAGCTTTTTTTTTTTTTTAAATTGGGAACATGTATGTGTTCTTTCTAGTAGAAGTATGAAAAATAGCTTCAGTGTGTGGTGTTTGGGTGCGTGCATTGCAGATAGGCATAATATAAACTGTTAGAGACTTTATGTTTTGGGTTTTTTTTAAAGTTTACCTGATCTGCCTCCAAAATTGGAATGTAGCTTTCTTGAGAGAGTAATAGGAAGTGTTTTACTCTAGTGAAATGTTGCATTTTGATGTGTTTGGTGTGCTGTTGTCTGAGAGATCTGCAGTTAGTGTTTGTAGCAAAATATTTGTCATTTTAGCTACAAAGTCTGTAAACCAGCAAGTCCTTATGTTTGTGCTCTTTGAGGGAGGTGTAGTATTCCTAATGATATTTAATTTCCAAGATAAAGGAAGGCTCATAAAGTGTTTCATTTGGCTTCTTACAGTCAGTACAGGCTCATGTAATCATAATTTTTCAAGGGAGGTAAGCTGATACTTTGTCCTGTGCAGTTTGCAGACAGCTCAGAAGGTGTTAGGTGTTGTTAATGTGCTTTTTTCCCTTTCTTTCATACAGACAGGAGATTGAGAGCTCCCTCTTCAGCCTGTCTGCACCTTCATTCAGCAAGGCAGAGCGCTTAGAAGCAGGATGATAGGGAAAAGTGGAGGAGAGACTTGGATTTTTTAGCAGCTCTGAGGTCAATTACTGCATCAGTCTGAACTACATTTACAGCTTTTGAGACAGGATTTCTTCTAGGCAAACAAAGCTTTCAGAAAATTCTGCATATGTCTGCTAATAATAACAGACTGTGAGAAATACAGTAGCTCACCTGTGCTAGAGCTGGTTATCTGTTATTTCATGCTAATAAAAATTATAACTCTGTATATAGACCCTGTATAATATATTAATAGTGGGATTTTTTTCCTGCCATTGTAATATGTCTGACAGTTGTGTTCATAAAGTTGAAGACAGAGATTTCCCACTCTTTTACTGAGTAGCTGATTGGCCCTTGCTTTGTTTTAAGATGTACAGGCATACACATGACAGCTCTGGAGCAGAATTTTGGGCAGAACATCATTGTTACAGCTGTTGTGTGCATGATTGACATAAAGAAAAATGTCTGGGAGGGAGATCTTGAAAAGATAATCTGCTCAAAGGCCTGCTGAATAGCAAAAATAATATATATATGTAGTAAAATGGAAGATATTTATATGCTAATATATCAGATACTGTGAGCTTCAATACTGCATGTTGACCTTTATTTTAACACACTGTGTGGGAATGCAATAACAAAGAATTGAAAGTACTTCCTGTAGGACTGATTATATTTGGGTGCTGTCTCTGCATGTGGTATCTTGAGATTCAAATACGAATTTGTGACCAAAAGTGTTGATTTTAAGAACTACTGTAAAAATTGCAGAAAACGTATCCACAGTAGAAAACATTATATTACAGAAATTTTACAGAAAAGATATTTTTTTTTTCTGTAAAAACAGCAACAAACCCTAAAACACAACAGATAAAAAGAGCAGATAAGACCCCAGACACCTGTGTTGAATAAGCTTAATGCACGGAGAGAGGGGAGTTGTCCTGTAGAATTAGGTTTTTTATATTGGAGCTGCACTGTATTGGGCCTTAAATGTATTCATGTGTGTCAGTTGTTGCATACATACCCTTATTTTATTTGATGTGTTCAGAAATTATTCTGGCTTTATCTCTAATATGGATAATTACATTCTGTTATCTTCTGGCACATTCTTCTTGCTATATGACGGTAGTCAATGGAATCTGTTGTCTTGATAGTGTTCTCCAGGCAAAAATAGATGTTTTTACAGGTAGGAACAGGTGGATGTAACTTGGAATTTTTTTATATAGCTGGAGCACTAGATTATTCATTTTTATTTTCTTTCTCATTGTTCTGCATTTGGCTCTGTTTACTATATGCTTACTTCATAACCAGGCTGTTTTTATTCTTTGTAAGTTGCATTGAAGTCCACAGATGTCTAGTTGTTAATTTTTTTTTCTTCAGATGCTTTCATGTTTAAAAAAGTCTTGTCTAAAAGAGCCATTTTTTGCATCTTTTAGACCCTACATGTTTATTTGTGTTTAGAGCACAAAGACCTGGAATTAGTAGCAGTTTGGGATTTAAGTAAAGCACAGGAATTGATTCACAAGGTAACTACAATTGACCCAGTGCAGGAGAGTGAACTGCAGGATAATGAAGTTGCTCATCTCACAGGAGGGATTTTATGGTAATGCTCACCACCAAAAAGTGACCTGTTAAAGTTCCAGGGGTTTTGTGTGTTGCTTAAGAACAGAGGAGCGTCAGAAGTAGGGAAATTTGGTGGTTTTTGCAGTGAAAGCAGTTTATTAGAAGAGGCATTCAGAAGTCTTGCATCACAATAAAATAAAATCAGAATTAGTTAGACAGAAATAAATGCTGGGATACTGTCATTTTGCCTTACATAAACAAGTGTTGTCTTAATAAAAGCTGCTCAAGTGAACCCATTAGGTGAAAGGAGATGCTTTGTACCATAAAATGCAAAACACAGGCCAAAGAGAAAGCTCAGTTTGATTCTTCTTTTATTACGTGTGAATGGGTTGTCTGCTCTGTAGAAACAGACTTGGTAAATGCTTTGTTTTGCCAAAGACTAAAGTGAGCACTTAAGTAGGGCAAGATAATTGTGGAGGCTGAAAAGTTTCTTTATATCCATCTTCCTTGGTGCGAATGTTGAGGAAATATTTAACAGAGCTCCATTCTGTTCCTGGGGTGAAATGAGGTTGTTGAGGAGGCTGAGAAGGGGTCAGACATAGGGTGCTGGCACAGCAATTAATACTTGTACAAGGAGCTTCCCTTGAAGGGCCAGACAATGTCACGGAAAAGCCACAAGGAATTGAGAAATGCAGGAGCTGAGCTATTGACTCAGATATGCAAATCTCATTAAGATGCTGTTCTGGAGAACAGTGGGGTGGCAAATGTGCTCATCTTGTTAAACTGCTGCTGGAGTGTAGGGATGAAAAGGAATTGAGGAGGTGATTCAGGGAAGTGGGATCTGGTTAGTCTTCCCTACCAATAAAACTGGTTGCAGCAGTAAATTTTAAGGTGGTTATAAACCAACTAAATTATGTTTGGTAAACTGTTTGCATAGTGGAGTAAAATTCTTTAGGCTTCTGAGCAAATTAACAGATAAAAGAGTGCACTATTAGATTAATTATCCTTCCTAAGAATCCTAAAGAAAATCTCCTGTTAAGGTCATTTAGAAAAAATAACCAGCAACAACAAAACAACAAAAAACCAACACAACCCCAAGTAATTTCTGAGCATAAGTGAAAACCGTGTAATTAAAAGAAGAAAACATGCTAAGAATAACTGCTCTGAGTTGGTTACTAGAAAAGCCCGTTGTTAATAGGGGAAAAAAAGAAGAGTGTGCTTCTTGGTCTGGTTGTGTATCAAGTTTCCTTAAAAAGACTGTTATCAAAAGCTCTTTTCTGTGCTCTTAGAAATGTAAGTATCTTTTCCCTGTGAGCAATCTTTCTGAAAGGAGAATTAATGAAACATTATCACAAGACTTGAGATTCAACACTCGAGGTGTTTATTTCTACTGAAGTGAAACCAGCTGATTTTTCACTCAGTGTTTCAACTGGTGCATCTCATTACCATCCCAGAGCAGGGATAGAAATGCAGGATCCATCTCAGTTAAAGTCTCCCAGTTGTCCTTTCTAAAGCTGATCTGAGGTCAGGTCCTTAGTTTAAGCAGTGTAGAGAAGTTCCTGAGTTGATTTGTATTGTTTCTCATGAAAGAAATAAGAACTTTCTTGGTTATTATTATTTTTCTTCATTGTTTATTAAAGTGTGTTCACAGCCTTGAAAGAACAGGCAGAGGTCCAAACAAAACTCCAGAGGTCCTCAGGCAGTTCTGAAGAGCCCATGTGTCAGCTGGAAGTTGTCCTTGTCATTTTTATGGTGATCCATGGAAAGACTCACTTGACAACTCTGAAGCATTTCTCAGCTTGAAAGCTTTACCAGTTTGGCATGATTGGGGAAGGCAAATGAGAGGTGTAGGTTAGACTGTAATGTGTCTCAAAAGGAGCTAATGAGGCCTTTTTATAGTTCTTTTTGCTTGGTGTTCAAAGAGGGAAAGTGTAGAGCAATCCACTGAGAAAAGTGACAGGAGACCAGGAGAGATGAGCTGCTCTCAAGGGACCTTGTAAAATGATAAAAGTACAGGCCAGGGAGCAAAGAGAGGAATTTTTGCATGGAAAGAGTGATGAGACATTGGAATGGGCTGCCCAGGGAGACAGTGGAGTCACCCTCCCTGGAGGTGTTCAGGGAACAGCTGAAGGTGACACGTGGTGCCGTGGTCAAGTTGACAGAGTGGTGTTTGGTCTCAGGTTGGACTCCCTCATCCCAGAGGTCTTCTCCAACCTTAATGGTTTGTTGATTCTGTGAAGGTGGTCTGGGCTGAGCAGTCTGGAAAAGGGGCTGATAAATGGCCAGCATTTATGTCAGGGCAGTAAATCCATTTCCTGAGGAGTTGGAATGGCAGAGGCTCAGGTGGGCAAACTTCTCCTTGCTCCAAGGGCTCTGTTGGAGCCCAGGGCAGAAAAAAATTTGTTCTGTCCTTACTGAAGGTGCTGCTCCCTGAGCCTGGTCTGGAAAGTCAGTGAATCATTAGTTTGGGAGCTCCATTATCCACAGGAAAAGAGCCTAAATCTATTTGAGGGGAAGCACTTTGTGGAGGAAGGACCTGGATTAAATTAGTGTTTTGTTTTTAAAAACAACAAAACCAATTCTTGTTTTATTGGGAATTTTATTTAGAAACAAAGGACTTCTTTGGCTTCAAGACAGAATTGCTAAGTTCCTCGAAAAGTACATTTCATTGGCCAGTGATTTTCACCATAGCAAAAGTTTTAAGAATAAAATTTTAAACACTGTGATTTCACAAGCTAAACACTGCTTAGAATATTCTGTTTTGTTCAGAAGGCAAATACAGAACTGTGCAAGTGGGAAGCAGAATTATATGGGAGTAAAAAAAAGGGAAAATTTGCAGTTCAGAGGGAAAGACAAGCATATGAAAAGTTTGGTGCCACTTGTTATAATGATTTTCTTACGTAAGACAGTGATGTGATTCTGTTTGTCTTACAGCCTCAGAGCAAGGTGATTAGCAAATGAAATAGAGGAAAGATGTAAAAGTCATTAAGAGAAGAAAAAAAGGAACATTACTTCTTACATAACATGTAATTAACCTATGAAATTCACTGCCAACCTGTACTGTTGAGGTCAAAATCAGAACAGAATTGAAAAATAATTAGAAATACATTTGCATAATGAGAAAATCCACGGTTCTATTGTAGGTTTTTCTGTGTTTCATGAAAGATCTCTGGGAGTATTGCCAGCTAGTACCTGGTTGTGAAAGGCTGGGGTAGGGAATTGCATGATAAACAGCTTGTGTAATTATCTGGCATTACTTGCATTTAAGCATAATGTAAGCTTGACTTGACTTCTTTCTATTCCCTTTGAGAGCTCCTCTCTCTCCCCTGGCTACAGAAGGAGCTTGGCGAGGGGAAGCTCAGGGAGCCAAGCTGAGTTGTGTGTAACCTCCTCCTTCCCAGGCTGCTGGGCATTGACAGCTGGTTTTTTTGTGGTTTTCTAATAACTCCCAGTAAGAAAACAACTGATTGTATCTGCTAATTGTGAAGGGTGGGAGGTTCTGGTTTGAGGCAGGAGGGCTCCAAGTGGGTGCTGTGCAGCCCAGAGCTTCAGCTGACTCCTTCTGCAGGCACCTTTCAGAAATAAAATGTCTTGTTCCTTCCTCTTTGTGGATTAATTAATTCTGATAGAATTGAGATAGAGTATCAAATAAATCCACAGTTCCATGTGTTCATTTTAAACGTGGTTTTTTATTGGTGGAAGAGAGGGTATTAATTTTGTTCTTCTGAATAACTGTAATCTCTTGAGCAGTAAAACCTTGTTAATTCTCATACAGCTAATCCTCAAATAATAATTCACTTAGACTGACTTCACAACAAAACTGACTGCTTAAGCACAAATGCTTGTAACTTACTCTGTTTTGACCTGTAAATGGTACCTAAAATCCAAACGTAGAGATAACTGGAAGTTGTTTAGGAACTTTTCATTATCATCAAAAAGTCATAATCTCACAAGCAGAAACAAAAAGGACAAATATTTTAAAAAGCATTGAAGCTAACAGTTCTAGAAAACACAGAAATTACATTTGGAAGAGGAAAGCCTTTAGACAAAACCAAAAAAGATTTAAAAAAATAATGTTTGCACAGAAGTATCAGGATGTTCAATAAGGCAAGAGTGTTCAGTAAATATTTTTGTTCTGTGCTTGGGAAAAAGGCAGATAAAATGTTCACATCATGGAATGTATTCTCTTGTCAAGGAGAAGGTTAAACAGCAGTTGTACTTAAATTTGGCATTTTTAAGTCAGAGGCCCAGATAACGTGCATCCATAAACTCTGAAAGAGCAAGCCAGAGAACTGTTTATAATTCATATAGGTTTTTTTTAATAGTTCTTGGAAAACAGGAAAAGTTCCAGAGGACTTGAAGAGCACGCTTCCTGAGAAATAGACATAATTCTCTCAGTGTGACATAAGGGTTGAGTGAAATAGTAAAAATATTGAGGTGATTAATTTAATAAATTTAAAGAATTATAATTATTGATAATAATTCTTGGTTATGGGAAAATAAGTTTTATCCTGTTAACTTTATTTTTTGAGGTAGAATTTTTATTTTAAAATGGAATTAAAATTGATATTGGTGGCTTTAAATCTCCATGATACTTTTTGGGGTTTTTTGGGCATGTGGGATGATGCAGAATCAATCCTGTACCTAAAACATGTCTGGCAATTGCCTGATAAATGTTCTGTGGGTGTTGAAACTGTGTCACACTTGGGCTTCTGGTCAGCTGTCTGTTTAGGTACAGCCAGAGGGAAAGATTTTGCCTAAGACTGAAGAATTCTCTTCATTCCATCATCACAGATGACTGGCTATCCAGTTTCTTTTGGGGGCATAAATCAGGCTTGTTTTGTCTTGAGCAGTGTATTTGTTGCCCCTTTCCACCCCTCTCACAAAAACTGCATTCTTGAAACTGGGATTTGTGGGATTTTCAGCACAGGTGCTGTGGTCAAAAAGGATCTTTCACTTTCCCTACAATGGCTGTAGTTCTGTATTTCCAGAAGTGGAGAGGCTGGCAGTTGATACTCACACCATGGTAGCAAATATTTTTAGTATTTCTATAGGTTTTTTTATAATTTCTATTGCTCTGTTTGGCACACTAACAATTACAAGAATTGTTCTTTAATAGTTCTCTTGCCTTGTTATTAATAGTAAGATATTCTGATTCATAGTTTAAAAAAAATTATAGGAAAAAATTATGATAGAGTGAAGCTGGTCTGTTAAAGACAACTTTAAATATTCTGCCCATCTGTTTCCTGTGCCACTTAAATGATGAATATTTTGCTATCTCAGCTTTGCTATTCTTTGTCCATTTTCCTCTTAAAATTTCCACATAGAATTTTAGTAGCTTAACAGGAAATTACATCGTGCAGTTGGTAATACCAGCTTCAAGTGCTGGGTTTATGAGATGTCTTTGTTAATCTGATCTTTTCCTTCATGCTTTTTCTTTCCCTTTCTCCTCTGCCTTTTCAGACCTGTAATTCCTCTAAGTGTACAGAAGTTTCTCCTCTCTCCATTGTCACCTTCCCTGAAACCCCCATGTACTCTTTAAGGAACTTTCACTGTGATCACCTTGCTGTGACTGCAGCAGCTCAAGTCCTGTTAGTTCTGAGCAAATCTCCCTTTTGCTTCAAGTTCACTTTTCCTCAAGTTAGAAATTTCCTGAGAGCTGTTTATCAGTGCAAACTGAATTTTGTCAAAGTTCTGTCCTGTTTCTAATACTGTGCATTTGTTTTTGTTGGGTTTATTTCTGTGTTTGGTAATGCAGAGGTTTAGAAATGTCTGATACCTGCTGTTTAGATTTTAGTTTCACTTTGCCTGGATAGTCTGGATATGAGGTTCATGCAGCTGTGGTCAATAAATTTCTGAAGGGTGATGATTTTATATTGCCATGTGATTTTGGGGGTTTTTTTGGTTGCTTTTGTTGGCTTTTTTTTTTTTTTTTGTATTTGTGGGGTCAGTGAAGCCTTTGCAGTAACTACACCAGACATTAAACACTGGCCAGTGATTTTTCTGCCAAGTTGGATGATGAGTGATCAAAGCTTCTGCACCACTCTTTCACTTTCTTGGAAGTGGAATTCTGGCATTGGACTCACCTAGCACAAGGAATGAGCTGTGTGACAGGTGTGCTTTGTGGTGTGGGAGATGTTTGCCCGTTGTATTTAAATTGTGTATTATGTCAGTCTGTCTGATCTGATCTCAAGCCCCACGTCCATCCTGTGGGTTCTGCTGGTTTGATTCGAAGCAGTGATCTCATTACTCACTACCTGGCTGTACATTGTTGCTCAGTTGCAGAAAATTTTTGTCACTGGAAGTTTCATCTGATAAAAAATTGTATTTTCTGCTGAAGACTGTTGTTATTAAAAAAAAAGAGACAAAACTTTAGTAACCAGTGAATTTTATGAATATATATGACTAAATTATACATTAGAAACATCCTGTTTTGTGGGATGTAACAACAGTGAATCAAAGGAGTTTGGAAGAAGGATTTGAATAGTGTTTAGTGGGAAGAATTTTGAAGTAGTTGTGTAATTTTTAACAAGAATATAAGAGATGGTTTTGTCAGTACATTTCCAGTGATGGTGACTGGATGTTGACTTCAGGCTAAGCTCAGGATGGGGACTTTCCAGGTCATCCATTATAGGAAAAATTACACATCCAGTGGGTCCTGCTCACCTGGAAATCTCCAGGGAGAGGCTGCAAATGCAGGCAGAAAGGTTCTCCCTGGAGTCACACACGGGCAGTGACAGCAGCTCACTGGGACAGGGCCTCTCCCTTATTGCTCCAAAAAATAGATTATACAGCAGTGGCTCCTTCTGCTTCAAAATGTGTAAGGCAGGGAGGGGTAGGTGTGGCTCAGTTCAGTGTCTGCAGTGTAGCTGTGGTTGGGTTTTGTGACTCAGCAGTTTTTTGGTTGAGACATTGTCATTTTCTGACTTCTGCTCTGCTGCCTCAGCTCCTATGGAATGATGATCCATCTGCTAAGATTCTTCATTTGCAGTTGAAATGTTAAATTTTCCTGTTAAATTTTATCAAAATGTGTCATGCTTGCTCTTATTGGAAATGGCTGTATTTTAACTAATAGTGGTGATGTTGCAAATTCAGCAGGCAAAGTGGGAATAAGTTTGAATAATATCAAATTATACATGGAAAATTTTTGATTAAAACACGAGCTTTATTTGCATCTTAAATTACAGTTTCTCCTTATACAACATTATTTTGCATAAGAGATTACACTGATACACATTGATTTTATTTGTCAAGTATTGACAGAGACAGCTCTTGTTTCCTTTTAGGAATCTGGGTAAAAATGGCTTATCTAACAGTAGTATTCTCTTGGATAAATGCCCACCTCCACGACCACCGCCTCCACCGTACCCTCCCTTGCCAAAGGACAAGCTGAATCCACCTACACCTAGTATTTATGTAAGTAAATCTAGTGGCAGAAGTGCATTGCTGCTTGTCTTTTGTAATTGTTTGGATATCTGAATGACATAATGTAATTATTTTAAAGATGTCCTGTTCATCACTGAGTTCTAATTACGGTGCTCTCCAGACTGGTATATAGGCAGGAGAAATGCCAGCCTTAAAGAAAATTTTGGGACATAGTTTGACTCTTAAAGTACCTGTAAATTAGGAATTTCAGTAGACAAAAGGAAAAATACTTCAGTTTTTTTACTTTTAATACTCAAAATGTTGGCAAAATAAGCAAAACAATTCATTATATACAACGCACCATATTTCAAAATTGTATGTACAATTTTTTGCAAGTGACAGTTTATAAATGAGCAAGTAATTAAACTAAACTCCCATAACAATCTGCTACAAAACATAGTGAAGAAAAATGAATAAAAGTTGAGGTGTTGTTAGGAACAAAATGTCACCAGGAAAAGGCAGGGTTTAGTTGAGTAGTATTTTCTTATGCAAGCATTACAACTTTTGTTCTGAAAATAAAGTTTCATAATAGCTTTATTGAGCTAACTTCCTTAGTAATAGAAGAATAAAGGATATCCACTTCAGGACAGGATATCCACTTCCTTAATAGCAGAAAAATAAATTACAGTGTGTCCATACAGGCAGTGTGAAAAGCCTCAGTTTGGGGACCAGAAGAAGCTGGCACTGGGGTCTGAGTGTGCTGAGAACTGGGTTAGGATGAATGGTGCTCCAGATGTTTTCCAGGTGTTGCACCCAAACTCATCTGCCTTAATAAAAGTCCATCCCAGTTCTGTTGAGCCCTCACACAGCTGGAAAGTCACCACACTGCCACAGACTGTGCAGTTGTGCCACTCTTTGGGAGCTCCCTGTTGTGTTTTGTTTATTGCTAGAAATGCCTTCAGCATTCTAAAGGATTCATAGCAATTAAAAAAAAATCAGGAGGGAGGCTATGGCATAAAATTGAGGTTATAGGTGCAGAGAAGCATAAGAAAATCAAATCAACCTTTCTGGTTAACATGAGATATACCATGAGAGTAGTCTTTTAATTATACTGTTTCTTGTATACATTAGCTGTAAAATTAGCACTTTTTACTTCTGAAAAGAAACTGTATTGCTCTTCAGAGAATTCTGTAGATTTAGGGAATGTACAAGGCTACTGTCAGATAAAGAAATTAAGTTCAGGAAACCTGAGTTGCAAAGCTGAAGCAACCTGGGAATAATTCTTGCCAAGAAACAAATTACAGTAACAAATTAATTTCAGGAGTGAACCCAGCATTTACCATAGCAAGAATTGTATGGTGTAGCTGTTCATTCCCCACAGTGCAGGGAAATGCAGAAAATTCCTGTTTTCTTTCTGTTATTTCTCTTTTGTTTTATCATTCTTTCTTGTTTTAAAAATAAGGAATAATCTAGATTGATCTGACATCTAATATTCCATTATAATTTTGCAGTTGGAAAATAAACGAGATGCTTTCTTTCCACCTTTACATCAATTTTGTACAAATCCAAACAACCCTGTTACTGTAATACGTGGCCTTGCTGGAGCGCTTAAATTAGGTAAATTTACCTTTTTTTTTTTTTTTTTTTTGTAATTTGGGGAGGAATTAATGTTTTTTAAAAAGAAGTCTCTCAGTTCTTAGAAGTGGATATTTTATTTCTATAATACTCTTTTACCTGTATATTCCAAGTAGTTAGGATAATTTTTCATTTCTCAGTTTGCTGTTGTTTCTAATTTCAGTCTCAAAAAAAAACCTCACCACAAAACCAGCAGATTTTGTTGAGCCCAGTGGGGAACTGAGCTGTGGATATGGAAGTTTACATCCAGCTATTTTCCTATAAAAAACTGGATGCTTGTCTTTGTGTTTAGATCTAACATTCTATAATTTGACTGTGTGCAATATTTTGAAGTCTAGGCAGATAAACTACCACTGCTGGTACGAAACAGTGTTGTATGATGGAAGTACATTCATTAAGCTCTGCTCTGAAAAATACTTTGTGGGTAATAGGTTTGAACATTGTTTGCTAATTTGCTTAGCCAAGGCATGTAAAATGTTTCTTGTAAAATAGTCCATGGCTGCCATATTTTTTTCTAATTTTCTACTGGATATGTGGAGGAAAGTTTTTTGGATGTTAATAATTAACATTCAGGTGGGCAGTGTTGTGCAGACTTAAATGGTAAAAATGATTTTAGACTAAACTTTTCGATAACTTCAGGCATTTTCCTGAAATTGTTTCATTTTATTTAACCTTCATTTATTAATTTCATTGCTATTAATTAGATCTAGGACTCTTCTCTACTAAGACATTGGTAGAAGCCAATAATGAACACATAGTAGAAGTGAGGACACAACTACTGCAGCCAGCAGATGAAAACTGGGACCCCACTGGAACAAAGAAAATCTGGCGTTGTGAAAGCAGTAGATCTCATACAACAATTGCTAAATATGCACAGTACCAGGCCTCCTCATTCCAGGAGTCTTTAAGGGTAAGTTAATTGCTATTTTCAAGTTATTCACAAACTCCATACTGACTCTGGAGCCAATTAATAATGGCTGTTGGAAAAAGCAGAAACTGCTAAGGAAAAAGAGACATTTCCATTAGCATGAAGAGCACAGGTAAATTTTCAAAATCTGTTTTGAATAGAGGAACAAATAGTATATTGTTCTTCCCAAATGCTTAGTGTAAACTTAAGTTTAATAATATAAAAATTGTGGTTATTACATACTTCAAAAGTTTGTTAGTTTAAGCTTTTATATTATAATCTCAAAATTCACATTAAAATATTTAGAACTCGAGGCTTTTTTACAATTTGGATTGCTTCTAATTTCACATGTTTTGAAATCAGATTTCTTTGTTCTTCCCACTCTTCTGAATTAAATTGGATGTGGCTTATTAGAAGTTTACACTAATACTAGTCTTTTGTTGGGTTCCAAACATAACAGTTCATATTTAGTTTAGAAGTTTTTAGGCTTATGTGACAGAGTGAAGTATTAGAAATAATATTTCCCCTTCCTGCATTGGCAGAGGGGTCGGACCCCTAACTCCAGAGGTCCCTTCCAACCCTAACTATTCTCTTACTCTGGGATTCTGTGAAATGTGATTTTATTGGTATTTTTAACATTTTATACTGGAGTTATGAGAATAATCTTGAAATTGGCTATGAGCACTCCTTGGAGGCTTATGTTACCTGGTTTTGCAAAAAGATGGGGCTAAGGTAGAACTAAGACAAGGAGATCACTTTTATTAGTTGTTTGTTAAAAATAGGGAAAAGATCTTTGTGGGGAATTGACTATTGCAATTTTCACTGTCTTTACACAGAAACAGGAATGATTTCAGTAGGAAGGGAAAGAGAAATTCTAAATTTAAATTTTGTGCATTAGAGGAAAGGATTAGAAACAAAGAAAATAATTGCTAGTTGAAGGGAGCAGAAGGGAATCTAGTCATAAGTCTCTGAACTGGTACAGGATGAGGAAAAGAAACAGGAATACCATGGGAAGTGGGGGGCACACAAATCTTCTAGAACCTGGGATTTTCCTCCCTCTGCCATGGTAATAAATTTCAGTAGGATATTGGCTGAAGGTTTCTGTGCTTCCTGAGCAGTGGCACCAATGTTCTGTTCCTATATGTCATTCCAGAGGGGCTGGAGAACATTACATCACTGGAATATAATATCTACCTATATCTGTTTATCTATATATCTTTTTTTAAATTATATATAGTTTAGCACATTCCACTGAAAGCCTCAGCTTTGGATTTGCACCACAATGTGTCCTGTAGGGTGTTCTGATTTTTCTTTCCTCACTGTTACCAACTGGTGGTAAAAATGCAGTACATAAAATAGTTTTTAAGAATGATGATTTTCATTTTTCCCCTGGAAATTAGAAAGACACTGTACCTGTGTCCTTTGCCTAACACTGCTCTGACCTGTCCTTAGGTGACTCTGCAGTGTTTAAATGAAAGCTTTATTTCTTCTTTCTATAGCCACAGTTCTCTTTGGCTTGCCCTAAGTGATCTTTTTTCTTTATTCCTCTAACAGCTATTGCATTGCTTTTCTAACATGTCTTGCAGCATTTGATAAACCCATCATCACTAGGTTCCTTTTTGTTTCTCTTTGTCCTTCATTCAAAGGATGAATAGGACTTTCTCAGGTACACAGGGCACTTTGAGATTTAACAACAATCCCATTCAAAGCCAGAGATCTTTGGACAGAATCCAGACAGCTCCTTCTTCCTTTTTGTCTCTTTCCTTCTATGTCCATATACTTGCCAAAATAGAAGTCTTTAGAATAGGGTTTTGAGCACAGTCTGCTAAAAAGATCAAATTGCATCATTTAATACTGGTTGGATTTTTTCCACTAGTCGTGGTCTCAGCTACTGCTAGTGCTAAAATAGCATATGGCTATGAAAAATTCAAAAGATTTTATATAATGGATTTTATTAAATTAGTTTTATAAATATTAGTCATCCTAATTTCCTGTCAGAATACCTGCTTGACTTTGCAGGGAGGTAGATGTTCTTATTTGAAAATATTAAGAGAATTTTTTAATACTGGATTCCAGGTCACCCTCAAAAAGGAACATGCCAGTATTCTCATTTCCATCTTGAATGCAGGCCAGCAGAAATATTTATAGTGTGGACATTTTCTGTTGTCCTGGCCTGAGTGTCATGGAATCTGCAGCCATGAAGAAATTTATTTCAATGCATTTGACTGACTTTTTTAATTTTCTTCATAATGAAGAAATGTTGAGATAAAATCTTAGACATGGATATTTCAAAGATTGTGTCAGTATCTTGAAATAAATGTATTTATATCTCTGTGTTATCACTTTATACCTATATATTTTATATGTTCTTTTGTGTGTGTTTGTATATATACGTGAAAACATTTCAAAATTGCATTTTATAGGAGGAAAATGAGAAGAAGAGTCACCACAAGGACCACTCAGATAATGAATCCACATCTTCTGATAAGTAAGTGTGTTATAACTCTGTTCATTCTGTAGTTGGTTCTGTGTGCTATTTTCCATCATTCCCTTTTCACATTTGCCTGATCCATTTGTTACATTTGCAGCTCTGGGAGGAGGAGAAGAGGACCTTTTAAAACAATCAAGTTTGGGACCAACATTGACCTGTCAGATGACAAGAAGTAAGTTGATTACAGTTTCTCCTGCTCACAGTGGGATTCTAGATGATGATAATCCTTCTGGAAATCCAGAGTAGTATTCTCAGACATCAGTCAGTCTGCTGATAAATTCCAGCTTCCACATGAAATGGTTACCTTTGCTCTTCAAACTGTTCTTACAAGTCCTTCTCGTGCTAAAAAATATTTTCAAACTTCTCTTCCCAGGATTTTTGTTTGTGCAGAAATGAGTTGAAACATTCTTTTTAGTTCTCCTTCTAATTCATTCTCTTTGTTTCATTGTGAGGCTTTAAATTGTTTGGTTGCTACTTTCTTACTTCTGAAAACACCCAATGTTTTAGGTTTTGTGTAAAAATTGTAAGATTAAAGGGTTTTTTTCTTTTTTGTCTGAAGTTTTGTTATTCATGGGTTTTTTCCTTTAATTCATACTGTCATATGTTTTCACTTTTACATAACTCTTGCTTCTTTATCCAGTAAATATGTAGGAAAGACCAGACCAATGCTTACCTGTGGGTAAGCCATGATACCTCTCAAGAGCCTCAAAATCAAAATTGAGTATTTTTTAAACTATATATGTGGGTAGATGAAGGTAGCTTAGAAAATATTGGAAATACTCTGAAAGCATGTTTTTATTACAATAAAAATTATTTGGTTCAATCTCTGGTTAATACATACTTTCATCAAAGATCTAGCATGTCTAAGCTGTGCAGTACAAGAATTCTGATCTAGTTCAGTCATGAGAAAAGAAGAAAAGTTCATTTGTTTGGGGAATAAGGACACTTAAGATGATGACATCTTTTGTGGCATAGAAGATCAATGTGTGCATCTGTGGATGTGATTAGAGGTTGCTACAGAATTTTAGATATTGAAGCCATTTTTCTATAAAGGAAATTCCTTCTGTAGATGCAAACAGGTTGATGATAAACTGTTACTCTGAACATGACATTGGGAGAGTGTCTTCAAATGAAGTTAAGCAAAGCCAACGTGAGGCTCTTATGGACTTGGATTTTGTTACTTGAAATAATCCCTGTAGGATCCTGGATAGATGCCAGATCTTCTGATCTGTAGTTTCAGCTTTGGCTACAAAATTATCTTTCCCCTCAACTAGCCTGTCAGATTTGTGATTGTATTTGGAATTGTTTTAAAATTGGAAGAGTAACACAGATACCTGTGCTAACAATTTTTTGGAAATGTTTATGTTTCCCAGACTCTTCTCAGAGTTTCAGGGATTCACAGTTTGTCAATTTGCTATTTTGCTGCAGGTGGAAGTTGCAACTCCATGAACTGACAAAACTTCCTGCTTTTGTACGTGTGGTATCAGCAGGAAATCTTCTAAGCCATGTTGGTCATACCATCCTGGGCATGAACACAGTGCAGCTCTACATGAAGGTTCCAGGCAGCAGGACACCAGGTGAGTATAATCATCATAGTCCCATTGAAAAATCAGGTTCTCCTTTGGGGTGTTGGATTTAAATGCACTGCAGATTTCCCATACTTACATCATGCCTAAATGGGATAAATACACATATTCAGTATTTTTATAGTTCTTACTTAACTGAACTCTGCATGCTCAAATCACTTAGAGTAGAAATTTCTGGATTTCTGCAGTGCTAGGGAATTGTCCTGTTGACCTCCTGCATGCAATAGTGGGTTCTTTAAGGAGAAAACGTTGGGTTTATATACATGGACAGTATTTTTATTTTACATACCTAGGAATCTTCTAGAGGCTTCCCAAGAGGGTCTCGTGCAGTCCTAGAAATCAGAGACTTCCACTTTTTTATATTTTTATTGTCTGAGACTAGGACTCAACACTCCATGAATTGTCCTGTGCTGGGGACCTGGACTGGGACTTGAGGAATCTGGACTAAATTTCAGGGTGTTTTTTTTTTTTTTTTTTTTTTTTATGAAGTAG
Source organism: Zonotrichia albicollis (assembly GCF_047830755.1). Classification (NCBI taxonomy): domain Eukaryota; kingdom Metazoa; phylum Chordata; class Aves; order Passeriformes; family Passerellidae; genus Zonotrichia; species Zonotrichia albicollis. Next base: position 18,056,055 of record NC_133820.1, on the reverse strand, counting down.
ATCTACATAAAATTCCATTAGGGATTATGGCTCAGTTTTCCAGCTGTCTAAAGAAGATAAAATACTACATGATTCTACATGAATTTTGAAATATCTTTCAGAAAGATTTTTGTACTCCCTGTCTGTTCAGTGCCTGAAGTCACAAAATTTTGCACTGACCAGGACTGTCAGGAGATAGCATGAAACACAAAATCTGAGCTTTTGAAGTATTTGTTTCTACAGGAGGTAGGAACTGCTGAAATATTGGTCAGATCCCCCAGATTGGTAGTTCCAATTTTGTTTTCTACAAATTAACAAAAGAAAAATTCTCATGTCACTGGTAGCTTAACTGTGTGAAGCACCTTAGTGTATGTAAGTGTCATATAAAATACATAAAAATACTTAAACTGTGGTGTAAGTTTTTTTAGAAATTGTGTCTTTGCATTTCCTGGCACTGTTTTGATAGAAAGGCCTTGCATAAAGTGTGTTTACTTTTCTCTTAAATTTCAGGTCATCAAGAAAATAACAACTTCTGCTCAGTAAATATAAATATTGGTCCAGGTGACTGTGAATGGTTTGTTGTCCCTGAAAGCTATTGGGGTGTCATGAATGACTTCTGTGAAAAGTAAGCTGGACTTGATGATGTTTTTCTCTTACTTTTATCAAATCTTTTGTGCCTGTCTCAGACCTGAGGGGGGAAAATTACTGAGGGTGTTCTAAGGGGACATTATTTTATGGGTTTTTCATGTAGTCAGAAAAGTCTTTTAAAAGCAGGTCAAAATGCAAAATCTAGAGTTCATACAAAATACCACATTTGTACAATATACAGAAACTTGGGTTGCCTGTGACAAAAGCAAAAGAAGAATTCTCTTGTCAGAAGCAAATAGAGAATCACTGGTATTTTGGCATGTTTTCTTGTTGCATTTAGAGTGAAAGCATAATTTGTTCAGACCCCAGGAGGTGCCATGGCAGCCTTTGCTTAGGTTTACACATTTGTAACTCCCTGAGGTACCCTGAGCATTGGGGAACTGCTCAGCCACCTCTAAGATTGGGATTTCTCTGCTGTGCCTTGTGTAGAGTGGTTTTAAAAACAAACAGAACAATACAAAAATAAAAACAATACAAACAATACTTGTTTGTACATGTATACACAAAAATAGAGGGAGCATAATCATGCCAGTACTCAAACAGGGGCCTCTGAGGTTGATTCTGTGGGAGATTTTTCTTACCCAGTTGAGTCTGGATTAAGCTCTTGACATCAGAACTTTTCCAGAGCTCTGTGAATTCATCTCAGTGTCTCTGTATTTTCTGCCTGCCTACTGACAGCTGTTCTTATTACATCCACCCTTAAAAAGATAATCTCAAAAATGTAATTTCCACTGATGGAATAGTGATGTCTCTGGCACAACAGGCCTTGTTACTTGCATGTCACTGTCCTGAGGCTGACAGAGAAACTGAGAGCTTGGTAACCTCACAAAATGTCTACAGTGCCTCTCCAAAGGCACTTGGTTGTCTTTGAAACCTGTGCATTGCAAATAATCTCTCATGGTGCAGTATAAAAGCAGTGTAATATTGAGATAAGGATGGGGAGAGGAGTGTGGATTTTGCATAACCATAGGGGAAGACTTCATAGTTAGGAAATCCATATGCAGGTGTTTTTCCATGCTGCTCAGGAGGGTCAGCAGTTCTTGCCTGAGAGCACAGACCCATGGATCACAGTTAAAATGTTGCTTGTTGTGTGGGCAAGCTGCACATGCACACACAGGCAGTGTGAGTACATGTTCAGAACAAAAAACATCTTTTGGAGCTGCTGTGGTCTGTCCAGGAGGCCAGGCAGTGATGGAAAAAGCAGCATTAGCCACCAGTGCCACACTGGACCTGACCTCAGCATCAATAAAACACTGGGAAACCTAAAGGAAAATAGAACCTAACTGGAAGCTGTAAACTGACTTCACATGGGCAGGTGGATGGGAAAGTGTTCTAATGTATTGCAGGGTGTCAAATATGGAACTGTGGTCAGGAATTTTACAGATGACACTTTCCTTTTGGGCTCTGTTTGTGGGTCACTGAACACATTCATGGTGATGGTCATTTTTCACAGGTAGTTTTATTGAAATGTCTGCCACTAACATATCCATTGGGAAATGCTGAAGACTATCTTTGCTCTTGTTTCAGGAACAATATGAACTTCCTAATGGGATCTTGGTGGCCAAACTTGGAAGATTTGTATGAAGCCAATGTCCCAGTTTATAGATTTATTCAAAGACCAGGGGATTTGGTGTGGATAAATGCTGGCACTGTTCACTGGGTTCAGGCCATTGGCTGGTGCAACAACATTGCCTGGAACGTTGGCCCTCTCACAGGTATGTGTGAGCAGTGCCTCTGCTGAGCTCTGTGTAGGTAATATTATACTGCACATGGCACAGAACCTACCAGTTCTTACTCATTTGCCATGCTTTGCTAGATGAAAAAAACCCCAATGTGTTGTATTTTTAAAATATGACATGTTGAAGCTTTAAAGAATTCCATTGTGAGAGAACGAGAAAGCTGCAAGAATGCAGCCTTGGCACTCAGGCTTTGAATGGGCTTGTAGAAGTAAAATGTGTATATTAATTTATGTACTGTCTTCTTAGGCCATTTCTTTTTCTCCCAGATTTGTTCTCTACCCAGCAAACTGCACTATGGATTTCATATGAATTTAAGGACTAGTCCTCTAATATTGTTGAGAGAGTGGGTACCTAATAGCTCTTCAGTGAGAGCATCAGGAAATGCAAACAGATGTAAAATTTATTTCATAAAGCAACATTAGGTTTCTCAGAGCTACTGCTCTAGAATTCTTCAGTTTTGATCCATGGTCTTGGAAGGATTTTTATCTGTGAGTGTGGAAGGAAATTCCGCTGCTAAAACAAGAGTCTGTCAAGTGTTTGAAGAGAATGTACTTCCAAAAAAACTTCTGTTTTCTTAAGTAGTTTAAAATATGTCTTTATATGGTGCAATAAAGAGTGCATCTCTAGGATTGTGTGATTGACTGAGAGACCTCTCATGTTCAGTCACAGTAAATTTTGTAAAACATTTTTAAAAGGAGGGTGGCGTGAGTAGGCTGCTTAATGAAAAAAGTCTGACTCACTTCTTCTCTCAGGAAGAGATTATATATCATAGCAGTGTAGAATCATGATAAATTGTGAATAGAGTGAGATGCAGACATTTCAAACCTGGATTTTTTAATCTGGAATATTTTAAAATTTTCTAATTCACCATTTTTTAAATACCTGCTCCATGTTCAGCAAAGAAATCAAACACTTGCCAGTAACTTGTCTACACAGGTATTTGTTGCTGCTGGGGCATTGTGTGTTCTCCCAGCATCATAAATACACTTTTTAAGACATTTCAAAGAATAGAAATGCAGTTGGAATGAATGGCTCATTGTGAAGGAAGTTTAGCTGTTAGAGATATAAATTACTAATTTAAACAGAGTGGTCTGGGTTGATAATTGTTCCTTCCTGACTGATGGGTGCTGTTGTGTGTGTTTGTGCAGCCTGTCAGTACAAGCTGGCAGTGGAACGGTACGAGTGGAATAAGCTGCAGAGCGTGAAGTCCATAGTGCCCATGGTTCACCTCTCGTGGAATATGGCTCGGAATATCAAGGTCTCAGATCCAAAGCTTTTCGAAATGATAAAGTAAGTTTTTGTTGATTTGAAGATTTACTGTGCCCTTTTCCTCTTCACACATAAACCAGTGGTTGATTTATAAATAGTTCTTTGCAAGGCTTTTCTGTTCCTGGGAACCCAACCAAAGTTACTTAAGATTCTGTTTTTCGAACATAATATCTATCCTTAATTTTATATTTATATAAAATATTATACATTAATATATATAATAAAAATATAAAAATTCTATATTTATATATAAATATATGAAGTTTATATGTAATAAGCATATGAAATATATTTATATCATTTCAAACACAATATTTCTATCCCTAATATTTATCCCTAATACAATATTTGTATCCCTAATTTTATTATGTTTTATGTGATGTTGTTGTGGCATAGCTTTAGAATCATCTGTGTAACTTTTTTTAGTTAAATGTGCCGTAGATTTTATTCAACAATTTACAGCAAAATGGCTTTGATCACAGCAGCTGTTTAGTATATATCATCAGAAACAGGAAAATCGGGTCATCAACTCAGACATTAGAATTGGAATATATAGTGATTTTTATAGCAAAATTAAATTCTGCATTTCTAGAACCTGTAGTTAGTGTTCTCATGTTGTCATTTGGAGATCCAGTATAAATCTTTTAGATCTTTATCTCAAGTAGGAACTTAAGAGCCTCCTTCCCTTTGCTCTTCTGAACAATGAATTTATTGATCTGTAAAATGATAATTGAGTTTAGTGACATTTCTCATATGCACATTCCAAAATGCAGGAATGTTCCAGGCTTCAGGCATGTCTAGTGATTTTCCTCAAAGGGTGCAACTGCAAGAAATGTAAATCATATTGCACCATACTGAGGTTGGGGACTGAATGAACATTTCAGCATCTAACATAGGTTTGTCTAAAAGTGGGGGAATGAATTCCAAAGCATATTACTCATCATGAGAATCCTCTGGTAGCAGCACACTCTGCTTTGCCTGAGTCTCTACCAAAGCACTTCTGAGCCTTTCTTAGTCTTACCAACATACTGGATCAACAAGCATTGTATCTTTTTTATTATTTACCTTGAAATGGGCTTTAAAAAATAGGTGAATTAATTTGTGAAAAAAGGGCAAAGAAAAAGAGTGTCTTTTTTTTCCCCAATGGGATTTTTTGGTGACATCTGAGTGCGACATCTTTTTACAGTAGAAATTTAATTTAGGCTTGAACATCTGTTGCAGAATGGTGGCATTGGAGAAATGTTAAATTTGTAAGAACTGAGAATGTTGGAAGTTGACAACGGGGAGGTTTGTACTAACTCTAAAACTTGATTATAGGGTAGCATTTGTGTGTGAATACTTTTCTAAAATCTAGGAACTGATACTCAGGGTAAATAAAGTATTTGCTGAAGGCCTGGCAGTCCTGCCCCTTCAATTAAACAATTAGTGCTCATATTCCTAATGCCAGCTGTCATAAAAAGGAGAAGAGAAATTGAGTAGTTAGAAATGAGAAACAGGGGAAAATTCAGGGGAGTGTGGGAGGGAGAAAACAAAAAAATCCATTTAAAAATACCAAATCCACAAGCTTCACTTTTATCTTTATTTATATAAAATACATACAGAGCCCAGCAGACATCTATTGTAAGGTGCAAAGCAGTTCTGGAATGTTCTTAAAAAATACGATTTTGGTATTTTGGCCACTTGTAATTTTGCATTTGCCATGGCTTTGGGTTTGAAAGGAGAAGAATGTGACTGAGCACAGCATCCTTCTCCAAGACTTGAAAGGTTATGGAGAAACACAGAGGACAAAATGGTAATTTGCTGTTGTCTTGCTGGCTGCCAGCAGCCCAGCTTTTTCTAGCAAGAGACTCAAATTTTAGTGTATATTACAAATAAACAGAGGCTGAGGAGCAGATAGAAATTTTGGGTGTCGATGTGCATTTGCTTTTTCCAACTGAAATAATTTCCAGTTTAGTTGGATTAAGCCTCCCCCATCCAGGTTAGTTGTCAGCCAAAACTCAAGTTCCTGTGTGGCTGCAGAGGGGAAGAAGAGGAGATGATTAGCTCTGGTCTGTAATGTCCAGTAGCAGCAGCCCGAGATAACTTTGTTGTGGTCACTCCTGTAGCTCTGGAATAGCAGTTCCTAGAAATCAGTGTCAGCACAGCCTGTGTCTGACCTTGGCTTTCTAAACACACTGGAAATGCAGAAATCTTCATGAATTTCCTTAAGAGAGAGAAGCAGTTGCATAATTTTCCTGTGGGCTCCTTGTCTGCAGGAAAAACTATCTGGGATCGTGGCTGTTGTCCACAGCACCTGGATTTTCTGTGTACAAAAAGAGACATTTGTGAGTTATGTGTATGCGAGTGTATGCATATGTATAAAAATGCTGGAAAAATAGTCATTTTTGATAGAGCTGGTTGAATTTCATAATCTTTTTGTTGAGCACAGGTCTGTCAAAAATTGCATTTCAAAGATACATAAAGTGTTAAGGTGGTTTTGACTTCTCTCTCTGGGACTTCTTAGGTATCAGCATAGCACAAAAGATAAGCTCTTGGAAAATGATAAAAAGTAACTTCTAATTCAGTTTGAAAGATAAATACAAATATGTTTTAGTGGGTTGTGTGAAAGTAACCATTGCAGAGTCAATAAACTAAAATTTGAGCATAGATACAAATATTGGGAACCCGGTTAGTGATGGAAAGAAATGGAGTAGCAGAAGAGGAAAAGTAATAGAAGGAAACTTTGCTTTTGGAAGAAATCTGATGCCTCGTTATATTTTTAGTTAATGTGCAGTTCAGTGCTGTCTTGCAAGATAAAAGTCAAAGAGCAAAACCTGAAACTTTCTCATGAGATATTTTTTAAAGATTTGGTTTTAACAGTAGCAGTGTGAGCAGGAACACAGCAGGAAAAATTATTAAAACTTGGCTGAGGGAGGACAGCCCTCACAAAAAGAAAAATTACTGCAAACCTCTTAGATGAGAGCCAGAAGGACTTTTACAAATGCCTCTGAGTAAGAGAAGAATTTTAGAGGTAGAATGAGCATAGTAATAAAAGCTTAAAAAATTAATTCCAAAGTAACTGAAATACTAAGTTCTATTACAGAAATAGTTTCAGAAATGTAAAAGAACATGACATGAGAGAAATAATTTTGCACAAAATCATGAAGTTAGGTAAAATACTTTTAAGTATTAGGGAAGATGTATTACTGGAAGGTACAGAGAGGTCGGTTCTGCATTACCATTGGGATGGTCTCCACACTTTTGAGAAGTTTTACTGAATATCTAAGTATTCAAATGGCTTTATCACTGCCCTTCTAGAATAAATCAGGATTATGTCCCTTTTTAATTCTCTTCTCTTGAATATTTGAATTTGACTGGACATGATTTACTCTTATATTTATGCCATACCTGCAAAGAATTTTAGAGGGGGATGGTCTAGATTTTCTTCCAATTGAATTCTCACTGTACCAGAGTAAAAACTGGCCTGCAATAGTAAAAGCTGACCCCACTGTCACTTTGCTAGGAACTTTTTTGGCTTTCTTAAGGCTTCCCAAATATTAGGAAATTGTGCTGCATATTCACAGTGATAGTTTGTATCCTTTCTCTCATATTTAAATGCATGAAATAGTTAACATTTACATTTTCAAGTTTCATTACTACGACCTGAATTTTATCCAAGGAGGGGGAGTTGATCTTCAAGCTATTGTTTTCTGCTTTGTTTGTGAATTTGGCAAGCACTGCAGCAGTGTTGTAAGAGAGTTCATTCTGGACAGGTATTTTTCACAACTGTAGCAATAGAAACCACTTTGAACATAATAACACTTTGAAAAGTCTTTGGAAGTCAGGAGTGGAGAACAATGGTGGCAGGTGTGCTTGCATTGCTCTTTGGGATGCCCAGAGACTTTTCCAAGTAACAGCAGAAAAGAAGAATGGTAGCTTTTAAGTTTATTTTAAATAATCAGGCTGTGTTGCATAAATGAATGCTTTTCCAAAATTATTGAGCTTGTCAGGAGCACAATAACCCAACGCTTGAATGAATTAATACTTCATCTATCACCTGTGGTTGGCCTTAACATCATAACTCACATTCACATCAAACTAAAAAAGTGTTGAAGGAGTTACAGCTTAATGAGCTGCATAATTTTCTTGGAATTGGGTACATGAAAATGAGATGTTTATCAGAGAAACACGTTTTCAGTTTTGTGTTATCCTTACAGTGAGGGTGTTAGTGAAGCCATAGTGAAGCCAGTGTTTTTAGTGAAGATGAACAATATGAGTGTAAAGCAATGTGTTTTTTAAAAATAGAGAATGTATGTATTACATGTTTCAGGCTCTAATGGGAGAAGGTTCAAGCTGAAAACACTTGATAGAACTCTTGAGCACTTCATTTTCTGTCCAGTGTTTGTTTTTACCCTTAATTTTTTTCAATCTTCCTTCTGCTTCTAATGAGCATGTAACATAACCACCCCGTGGAGGAGAAAATTGAAGGCTGCAAAGGCTGCAGCTCAAATAAATAGGGTAGCTGAGAGCTAAAATTATTGTAAATAACATTGTAATTTAGAAATTTGGCGACCTATTTTGCCAGCTTTTTTTGAAGAACACACATAGCTCATAAAATGCTGGAAATCAAGTTACATTTTCTTGCAAGGACGAGAACGGTATAAAATTGTGACATAAAATAATTTAGGTATTTTTTGCCTTTACAGGGGGCATGACAGGGAATTGTGGTTTTTAATTTGACATTTGAGCAGTTATTCTCTTCATTCACAAAATAAATGCTAGAATTATTTTTTTGTCAATTTTTTTTTCATAATACTAACCTATCCTTTTTCTTTTTGCATGGGAGAAGATACGTGTTCATAGATTCTATTCCCACTGTGTGTAAAATGATTCCTGGGGTTTCAGAAAACTTGGCATAATAAAGTTTTAATAGTGCAGAGAAAGTAACAGGAGTTTTAGGATGTTAAGAGTCCTTTGGATCAGGCTATAGCACACAAAATGTGAACAGCTATGCTGAACTTGGCAGTTCAAGCTAACTTTTTGCTGAAAAAGTTATGGTTCAAAATAAAATACATGGATTGCTTTTGAAAACACATTGTTCTGTTGTGCTTAAAAGAGCATTGATGTATTTCAGTCAAAAATGAAAGGTACAGCCTGTTTGCAGTACCTGAAAGAGGTCCAGAAGCACAAGGTGTGACTTTTCCCCAAGCCATGAGTCCAGTGATTCTTTCTAGGCAGCTGTTTCTGAAATCCCAGAGGATGAGCAAGCTCCAAGTGCATGGAATTGGAAGAAGCTGAAGCCTTCTTGAGATTTACTCTCCAGTTGAATGTTGAACTGAGCACACAACTGCTTTTGCTTGCAGGTACTGCCTGTTAAGAACTCTCAAACAGTGTCAGACACTGAGGGAAGCTCTGATTGCTGCAGGAAAGGAGATTGTCTGGCATGGACGAGCAAAGGATGAGCCAGCTCATTACTGTAGCATTTGTGAGGTCAGTGAAAATGTTGTTGTGTCAGTAAAAATGTGTGGGGTCATCTACTCTTGTAATATTTATTTAAATTTTGCCCTGTCTTTTGTTGTTGATGATGTTTAAAGTTTGCTTCTAAGCTGCAACATCTGCTCTGTGCTGTAAGCACATCTGTGTGATGCAGTGGTGCCTTCCAGGAGCTCATCCAGATGTTTTTCTAGTCATGGGCTGTATTTTGCTGAAGGCTCTCCCACAGCACTTCCACAACATTGTTTTTCACTGGGTCGATTTTCAATTTTCAGTTATTATAAAATCTTGTTATCCCTTCCTGCATAAAATTTGATCTGCTGAGCTTCATTTTGAAGGTGTATTGGTCTTCCTTTCAGAAGTCACCAACACAGCCAGAAGAGAGACAAGTCCTTTTTTTCTGCAAGACATACCTTTTTGCTGAATTTTTTTCATTCTACTTACTGTTAATAGTTGCTTTAAAGTATTAGATAATAATTTTCATGAAGCTTAAAAGAAAACATTTTCCTACTCCCTAAAAATCAGTTTCTGAAAGAGCCTCTTGGGCAGGATGAGCATGTGGCTCAGTAGTAAGGAAATAAATAACAAACTTCTTTAGCAGACAGTAAAAAGGAAAAATAAGTATAATTTTCTGAAATCTTCACCTTATACTATTCAGCAAATGAATCCTGCTTTGTCAATATTGACCCAAAGCTTTCCCATGGTGCTGTTCATGCAGACACCCTAAGTGTAATATTAGTGGTGTTACACTGCTTCACTTCTCTGCCCAAACCTTAGGAGAATAGATTTTCCCTGAACAAATCTAATTTTTCTCTTTGCATGCACAGGGTAAGCTTGTAAATCTTGAAGAAAACACTGTTTTCATGGTTTTAACTTTTTAAAAAATGAAATTGTAACGCTTGGCTTTCTGTTTCCTGTCTAATAGGTGGAAGTCTTTGATCTGCTTTTTGTCACTAGTGAGAGCAACTCTCGGAAGACCTATGTTGTACATTGCCAAGACTGTGCACGAAAGATAAGCACGAACCTGGAAAACTTTGTGGTGCTAGAACAGTACAAAATGGAGGACTTGATGCAAGTCTATGATCAATTTACATTAGTAAGTCAAATTAATAAGTGGGTGCATAAATACATTATTTGTAAAGCAGTTGTAGACTGTCTTGGTGCTCCCCTGTATGAGTACCACGGACTTTCTGATTCAAATGGAGGTTTGGGTTGTGTGTGATATTTGCAGAACAAAACCTGAAGAGTCAGAATTGTGTCAAATACTACAGTAACTTACTGCAGAACATAACCACTGAGTTTTCAGGAAAAGTATGATGTTACAATTCATAAAGTTGTGGCTTTAAAAATCCAATAGAGATCACCTGAAGACCATAACTGGATCAGATGGAGATGGGAAGAATCAGGACAGTGAAGCTTGGAGAAACTAGCACCAGGTTCAAGAGCATCTCTAATACATTGGTTGTGGTATGAAGTCAGTATAGCAGCAGAGCATCCTATGCACTCAGATCCTGCCTTCCCCTTCCCCACCCATCCCCTCCCAAATCAGCACTGTCCTTCTGCTTAGCAAGTGGATGCTCTCAAACAGTTCTGTCTCTTGGCTTGGGGCCTCCTTTGCATTTCAATTTAAAGCAAAAAGCCTCTTGGCCATTATAGCTCTGTGCTATATATGGCAGCCTCCTGCTTTGAACTGCGTCAGCACAACTGTCCTAACATTTCACCCAGGTTTCATTGTTCCAGGCAAAGATGGCTTTTTTTTTGTAACCACAATGAAAGTGATGCTGGATGTATTGATAAGCCTTGGCTTTCTGTCAAAGGAGACAAGCATTGGACTAAGTGTTATGGGAATTTCATGTTGGGTTTAATATGACAGCCCAGTAAGGGCTGTGCCTTTTGATTCATTTTCAGGTGCTGCAGAAATGTGTGTTTAGTTATTTCATGTGTTGGTGGCATGCCAAGTTGTGACCTTCTGAGTTAAGGCCTCAGGGTTCATCAGTAGAGGCTGGCCAGAGTGTGGGACCATGTCCTCTGAATTTAATTCTCCTCATTAGTCCCACAGAGCCTGGGTTGGTTAAACTTCAGTTCATGCTTCTAGAAGGTCACTGTCATTATAGTCTGTGAAATGCTGCAATTTCAAGTGATGATCTTTTACAGAAAATCATATAAATAAACACCTGTTCTCAGATACTTCATCCAGTTGAGTGGAAATGGGGAAGAATGTTTCTGTATGGAGATGAGAGGGAGGGAGGGGTATTTTGTTGTCTGTGCTTATACACTATATAGGTAACAGTGATGATTCTGTCCCTAGAACAAGGGTTCTCAACCTGTGAGTAGCTCCTTCCCCCACCAAAACCTAAGGCTAAGGACATTGATAATTGTTCTTGTATGATGTTGCTGTGCCATTCATTTCTTTCAAAGGGGATACACACTCAATTGGGAAGAGTCATAGCCCAGAAGTGACATCTGTCAGATGTAGGAGGAGAGTTAAGGTTTGTTTTAAGTCACAGGATGAAGATAATCTCAGCTGGCAAAGGTGAATTAGGCCAGAGAGAGACTGGGGTAAAGCACCAGGAGCAAATACAGGGATGAGTCAGTGTTAGAGTACCATAGCTGGGTTCTCTGGTATGATCTAAAGTGTCTTTAAAGACTGTGAGGAGCTTTTTAAAGGGATTGCACAGATGAGCAGGAAAAGAGGAGGAAATGCCGTCAGGGACTCAGTATTTAGATGGAATGCCACAAAATGCAGTATTGGGAAGCAGTTAGGTCATTTTCTGGACCTCCTGGCAGCCAGCAGGAACAAGACACCTCATTTCATTCTTGATGCACTTTGTCCCCATGTCAGAGAATCTGAGACCCCTTCCACAGATAGATACCTTAACCTTAGGGAGGGTATTTTATTGCTCAGGTAGAGGGGAGGAGGGAAAATGAAGCCCACAGACTTTGGAGAGCCACAAATGGACCATCTCCCCATTGGTAAACAGGTTGAGAATCCCTGTTTTAGATTATATAAAGATATATCTATACTGAGGCCACATGGAGCCCTTTGCTGCCACAGTGAGACTTGTGGCTGCTCACATCATATTAACACAGACATCCCTACAGAATACTCCAGTCTGCAGTACAGGCAAAATCCTAATGCAGAGTGTTCATAAAATACATGTTGTATTTGAGTAAGGTGGAAAAAAATGCCACTGTTCTCTCTAAAGTGTCCTATAGTGTAAAATGAATAGTGTGTGTGACTTTTAAACTCTCATGGTTACAGTTTGTGCAGGTCTTAGTTAAACACAGAGTTTTGCACCCTTGTAGAAAAGGTAATTTAATGTTTTCTCTTTCAGGCTCCTCCATTGCCATCCTCCTCATCTTGACATTTTTTCATGGACATTAAATGAAAACTTTTCTGATATTCAGGAAGTGACCCAGTTCTGCACCACTGATTTTTGTAGCTATCCCGTAAGGCTGCTGGCTGAAAGCTGTGTCTATGCAACCTTCCAAGTGCGGAGTGTCAACCAACTGGACAGGAGAGAGCACTGCCTCCTACTCCAGAACTCAAAACAAATAAAGCTCATCCAGCTGTACTTCAAAAAAATAATTCCATGTTTTGTATATATCTGACAAAACTGGCAACATTATACAGACTACTGACTTGAAGACCACCTCTTTGTATTTCTCTGTTTCTGGGCTGATGAGTTGGTTTCATCCATTTTTCCCCCTTCAGAATTTCCCTTGGAAAAAGTACTAGCTTAGCTGGTCATTTCTTTGTAAGGTAGTTAGAAATTTTAAGTCTTTCTTTGGGCAACTTTTTTTTTCTTTTTTTTTTTTTTTTTTTTTTAAATGTGAAGAGTTAGGTGATATAAATTTTTTACTGCTTTTATGTTTTTCTGTCTTGTTTTGAAACCATGACGGTTACACTTCTGGTTCCTAAATAAAATTTAAAACAATTAACAGCCAAGTCACAAAGATAAATGGGTTGCACATAGACTAAGGAATAAACTTCAGATTTGTGATTTTTGTTTCTAATCTTGATGTAAATTTACACTATTTATAAATACATATTTATTGCTTGAAAATATTTGTGAATGGAATGCTGTTATTTTTTCCAGATTACCTGCCATTGAAATTTTAAGGAGTTCTGTAATTTCAAACACTACTCCTATTACATTTTCTATATGTAAATAAAACTGCTTAGCATTGTACAGAAACTTTTATTAAAATTGTTTAATGTTTAAAGTTTTTCTATTGTTTGAGTTTTAAAAAGATTTTATGTACAGTGCCCAGTTTTTGTTCTTTTTTGAATCTGATTATATATATTTTATATATACTCTTGTGCTTGTGTATATATATAATATATATAGAAACTCGAATATAAATATGTGTATAAAGATTTAGAGACTAAATTTTTCTCGTTTTAAGTTTTACATCTATGGTAGATTTGAGGTGTCTACTGTAAAGTATTGCTTACAAAAGTATGATTATTTTTAAAGAAATATATGGTATGTATCCTCAAGACATAGAATGACCTTCGGACTGGTTTATTGTTAAATTGCACTTTTTGCAATAACAGACCAATAAATAGTTGCTGCCAAAATGTAGTAGTAGAAAATAAGTAACGGCTAAATTTTAAAACTCTTCAAGAAAATACCAACTTTGACAGGAAGTTTGGCACTAGTTTTAGAGGAGGAATGAAGAAGATTGAGTTTTGGTGGGGATGTTCTCTAGATTTCAACCAAATTGCAACTTATATATTACAATATGTTCTATTAACAATTTTAAAAGTTAAGACTGAATCATCTTGGCGTCATTGTTGACCCCAAAAAAAGGACGTTGTTTTGTGGTATTCTATTGTATTTTCACATATTTTGTAATACGAATTCACTGGTAAATTTTTGAAGCACTAGGTTTATTTAGGACAAGTTTATAATATATCATTGTAACAGTTTGCAGTTTTAATGATGGTATTTATTTTAAGTTGCTCCTTTCTCATTAGCTTCTTGAAAATGCATTAAATCTAAATTTCAAAATTGATAGCTTCCTTATCGATCAGAGTTGACTGATGCAGAAGGTTCTGCATCAAACACTTTCTCATAATTTTTCTTTAGTGGGGTATGTTAGTGGTTGCATTGTTGAATTTTTTGTAATCAATGTGAAGTGTTCCAGGCACAGAGCATGCAGATAGTTCCTTTTTTTGAACAAGAAGAATTGCCTCTTATGTTGTAGCTTCAAACTGAAGGGTGTTTTAATGAAGAATCAGCACAGTTTATCTAATGCTGTTACAACAGTTTAACCACAGGTAGAGCTGACTTTCTTGCTAGTTCTCACTAGTTGGACAAAAGGGTGTAGAGATTAAAGAAAAGCATAATGAAATGTTCTTGCCAGCAAAATTATCAACTAGCAGTTAGGAAGCCAGTATTTGCAGTTCTGTAAAGGTGTAAGTCTCAGCTCTTGATAACAAACTCTACAAATCATAATTTTTTTTTTTACTTATGTATTTTATGCAGTCATAAATATTGTAATCTTGACAAACCATGCTGCAACTGAAAAGCTACTCCTTTAAAGTAGTCTTAAACCCAAATAAAAGCAAGATACACTTACCTCAACTAATGGTAAACAGAAGGTCCTCATTTCTCAGTGCTGTAAAAGAACATTGCTAATTAGGGAAAGAGCTACTGTGTGCTAATCAGAAGGGCTTTGTACCTTTCCTCCCCTTTGGAAATGAGGATATGGCATTGCCAAGGAAGAATATTCATATTTTGCCAATGAGCAAGTAGACCAAATCAGTAGAACATCAGGCAGCATTCCTCGTGCTGTGGGAAGGGTTGTCATGAATTGGAATTGCTGCAGGGCTTTAATATTTTGCAGTTTCCACACTTCTTGATCCCACTCTGCTCCCAAGCAATGAACAGTTTGGATCTATAAGCTGCTATGATTTAGAATGCTTTCGTTTCACCTTATTAAAAAAGCACAAGTTAATATTTCGTCAGTCGTACTTCTTAAGAAGCACTTTCTGCTTCTTCGGTTATGAAGCACACGATGCCAAGTGAGGCATTTGTAATCTCTGGGTGTCTCCAAGCATCAGGAGTTGGGCAGGGAGGGGGAGGCTGGGGTCTGGAGCTGAATTTCCAAGGAATCTTGGTCTTGGGGCCCTTGAGCTCCACAGCTGAGCCCTACTGCAAGTGATTCTGCTTGGAGCTACTACTTGTAGTAGCAGCCAGGTTTAAGATGAAGATGGCCGAAGACGTGGCATTTGTTGCAAGAATTTTCATGAAGTTACAGGCTGAGAGAAAAATGATGCTGTTAGGAGGTGGATAAAACCAGAGATAAAAATAGGTGTTAAAAAAATAGTATAAAGTTGAATTACAGATAAGAAGGAATCAGAAAGTAAGAGCAACATTTGCTGCTGAGTGGTGGGTCTGAGAACTGTCCTTGAGGAGCTTGACAAAAAAGGATCCTTAAATGAGGGAATAAATAGTTGTGTGTTTGTGAGCTTAATTAAGTCCTTCCCTAAATATATTCAACAGCATTTGGTTTTAAAGCTTTCCTCTGGTTACATAACTTGAGAGCAGTTTATCTTTGCTTTTTTGGAGAAGTCCTACCAGTGGTGACAGTTTAGAAGTATTGATGTTGGTATCTATATATGAAGTATTTAGATTAAAAACACTAGAAAGTGAGAAGTATTTACTGACAGGAAATCCCAAAGCTTCCTGAATTTGTGTGGCAGAGAACTTGTGGATCCTAAAGACAAAGTACCCTGAATCTGTGCCTTGCCATGTGGAAGAAGGACTTTCCAGTAGCATTAAAGTGATGATGCTTTGCTTAAATGAGCACAGCTTGGCTAAGTTGAGCTGATTCTTGGGTCAAAGGTGGGCAAGGCTTGGGGATTTCACAGCTGGTGGTTCCCTGGCCACAAATACATTTATTGGTTAATAAAGAGAAGGAAAATCCAGGGGTTCAGCCAGAACCACAGGGAAGAGGATCCTCATCCTTGGTTGCTGCCCTGATCCTGGGAAGGTTTTAAACGTGGTGCTGGGTGCAGGGGTTAGGAGGGAGGAGGGTGTTTAAACCTGAGCTTAGCTGGGTCAGAACCATTCTGTGTGGAACTAGAGCAGAGCCATGATGGGAGCAGCAGATGAGTGTGGTAGGAAAGCTTCATGTAAGATGGACTTGTCCAAGGGAAGGCCAGGAACTGTTGGAGCAGGTTCAGAAAAGGGCCGTGAAGTTGACAAGGAGGACTGGAGCACATCCCCTATGGAGACAGGCTGGGAATTGGGGCTGTTCATCCTGGAGAAGAGAAGGTTGTGTGAGGAGCTCAGAGCACCTTCCAGAGTCTGAAGGGGCTACAGAGAAGCTGGAGAGGAGCTTTTCTGCCAGAAACTAGTGACAGGGAATGGGGGAATGGTTACAAATTGAAAGAAGGGGAATTTAGCTCAGATATTCGGGAGAAATTCTTCCCTAAGGGGGTGGGGAGCCCTGGCACAGATTGCCCAGAGAAGCTCTGGATGCCCCATCCCTGGCAGTGTCCAAGGCCATGTTGGATAAAAGCCTTGAGGAACCTGGTCTGGTGGGAAGAGTCCCTGCCTATGGCTGGGTGTTGGGACTAGATGAGCTCCAAAGTCATGATTGAGTCTAAATATGATTCTGTGATCTTCCATGGCTGCTTTAGCCAGTGTGGGAGCAGGCAGAGGAACCCCTCCGGCTGAGAGTGCAGGGAGACAAGGCTGGTGCGTGTGAGGGTTTACTCAGGGACAGGCCAAAGCCAAGCATTGGCTGTTCCCATTGTGCTGGGGTTGAGTGGAGGAAGGAGGGGTGCGGGTGGTGCCCACACAAATTCAAGCACAGAATGAAGCTGAAGCTCAGCCCCAGGTGAGCTCAGTGCAGGGCCTGTGGAGGAGGGCACAGGGTGCCAGGGATGAGGCATCAATGCATGGGGAGGGCACAGGGCAGCCTCATTGCAGGAAAACAAAGGCATTCCTCCAAAAAGAGGGGAGAGCAGGGCATCTGGGGGAGGTGGAACATGACATTTACTTGTTGGTGCTGGAAACTCCACGCAAAGCTGAAAATGGAGGAGAGGGAGGGAGAGCAGCTGCTGGGCAGAGCCCCTGTGGTGACAGGGACATGGGGAGAGGTGCAGCCCAGCTGTGTCAGGACAGGGGCACAGGGACCATCCTGAGCCCCACAGGAGCTGCCCCCTGTCACCACAGCAGGGAAGAGCTGTCCTGTGCCCAGGAGGAGCAGTGCTGGCCTCTCCCATTGCAGTGGGATAAGGGGAGCAGGGATGAGTTGTGGAGGTGAGGAGTGAGGTGCCCTTACCCATATTTATTTTGGGAAGCCATAAAAACACGGAAGGGTTGGAAGATGGGAAGAGGCACCTCACTGTGGCAGCAGCAGCAGGGAGGGCTCAGCTCCCAGCCCCCCTAGGGCAGCAGTGTCAGAGTTTTACTGCAGTTCCTGCTGCCAGGACCTTCTTAAAGGGTTAAAATGCAATTGCTGCTGGCCCTGCCAGGGGAACAGTGGGGCTGTGGGCATGCACAGCAGTTGGGGGACATGAAAATGGATTTATCATTGGAGCCCTCTTCCTCCCTCCTGTCCTGCCCCCAAGCTCCTGACAGGCACTGGTTCCTCTCACAGAAGAGCACACTCTGCTTTTTATTAGGATGGAGCACTGCTCTCAAATGACATCACCTTTTATTTTTTTCCTCATAGAAGGTATTTTCAAGCTGTAGGACAGAGCAATTTAAAAGTAACAAAATCCCAGGCAAGGGTTAATGGGTGGGCTAATGGTTAAACAAGTGGGCTAAAAGCACAGACTCATTTAATGCACTGAGCTGGAAGATTCTTGGAGGAGTCCCACCCAAACAGCTCAGCCATTGCCAGAGTCCATGGGAGCACTGAAACGTGGCAGGAGAGAGCTGGCTCCAAGTACATGCAAAACCTTAAAATCATTGAAAGAGTCAGGAAGGGACACCACGAGAGAAGACTGAGAGAAGAAGCAGCCTAAGATGTGTGCAGTGACATGGCTGGGATGTCATTTAGTTCAGCCTTGTGAGCACAGAGAAAATGAACAGGCATAAAGGATCTTTTCACCCCTTTCCTCCTCTTTCTTTTCATCACCAAATCAGTGGGAAACTGAGTAGTCCTTTGAGGAAAGTGGCCTTTTTCCTGTGGCAGTGGTCAGTCAGCTGTGGCTGTCGATACCATATGCTGAGTGCAACATGCAGCTCATGTCCTGGATGCTGCTGGAGCTTTAATCTGTTCAATTTTAACATAAAATTTAGGGGTTTGGGGTGGTTTTGTTCCCCCAGAACATCACTGCCACTGGGCTGTCCCACAGGCTGACCTTCACAGCAGTAACTTGAAGGATTTTTGTGGCACCTGAGAAGGCTGAGAGGTGGGCAGTGGGTGCAAACAGGGTTTGGTCACCTGCCTGCAAGCAAGGTGCAAAAATGACCTATTTAGGAACCTAAGGCACTCTTTGGAACCTATTTAGTTCCCAAAGTGGTCCTCAGGTAGGAGTGAACATTGGCTACTGGAGGGTAAGTGATCCACCAGGAACAGCCTCATTTGGGCTGTGATGAAACCCAAGGACAACAACTGGGAGCCAGTCACAGTTGCCACATGTTTGGGGTTTTTTGGGGGGTGCAGGGGGAGTGTGAAGGGCTTTTTAAGAGTAGTAGCACTAGGCAGGGTACCCAGTGCAATGTAATAAGTGTTCCAGTAGTTGAAGACCTCCTTAAAGGTCAAATGCCTTCGTAGTGAAGGTCTGCAAAGGTATTCCAGGGGCTCAGAAGCTGCTGCCAAAGCTCAGGGCAGACTTGCAGCTCAGTATTTATGTGCAGGACTTTGTTTTGAGATACCAGTGTTATCTCTGCTGTCCCAGATGAAATGGTGATTTAGGGACGCATCCATTGCCTACAGAGCAGCTCTCCCAGCTCGAGGAAGGAGGAGCAGGAAGGAGCTGGCACAGGAGTGTAAATTATTCCAGCCCTGCCACAGCACAGTGGCTGCTTGAGTCCCCTGGGCTGTGTGAACCTTCCAGGAGCACAGCAGCTCCAACAGGATTCCTCCTGAGTCCTTTTGGAGAGCCCAGGGCTGGGCTGGGTGCTCACCCACACCCCTTGTGGAGGGCAGACAGCAGGAGCTGGGAATGTCTTGGAGAGGTTTTAGGGCTGCTGATCTTTAACATTCTGCCCATCTCGTTAACCTCCTGATGCTTCCCAGGCTGGTGCAACCCTGGAAGCCTTGGGAGAGCACCCAGAAAGGTTTGCGTTTGGGTGGCAAAGTGGTTGTAATTATGCTTGAGGAGGCAGAAGTGCCTGGGCAGCCCAGGGATGCTGATATGCAGCCATCAGATAAGGGTGAGGATACTGGGTACCTGGCTGGGAGATTTCAAAATAAAAAATTGGTTTCAGTGACAGGTTGATGGGGTACAGTGTTGCTGAGAAAGAGCAGTGTGGGCTCAGCCCAGGGTGCCCCATGGCACACATTTTGCATCAAAATACTGAGCTTTGGCTGAGAACCAGATCCTAGGCAGAGGGACATCTTAGGAGAAAAATACCTCAGCTCCACCTGAGTCTTGGTTTGGAAAGACAGGAATCTGCTAAGGAAGGCTGGAGCCTCCTCTGAAATGGAAAAATGTAAACCCCCTCCCTCAGAACTGTTAAAAGTTTGAAATTAAGGGGCTCTCAGGCAAAAATATGGGAGCAGGAAATAACAGTTCTTTATTAGGGAAAATAATAAAAATAAAATAAACAATGCAGTAAACCAAAACAACACTGACAGAGTCAGAACCCAACCTGACATCCTGTGGGTCAGGGTGTTGGTGGCAGTCCCATTGGAATTGTGGCTGCAGCCCTCCTGCAGTGTCAGGGGTGGTTCTGTTGGAGCAGGGATCCTGTAGAGAAGGATGTATTCTTCCTCTGAAGATCCAGTGGGAGAAGAGGCAGCTGCTGTTCCTGTGGTGAATCCAGTGAAGAAGCCATGCTGGTGTTCCAGAATCTCCAGATTATATCCAAGTGGGAATGCTTGGCTCCTCCCTCTGGGCTCAGATTTCCCAATGGGATGCTGTAGTTCTTATCAGCCATGCAGTGACATTCAACAGCCGGTTATCAGCAGGTGTCCCCCCTGAGGGAGGAGTGGGTGTGGAAGAGATAAGGAAAACTGCCCACTGAACAGCAGACAGCTGCCATCCAGATGGCAAAGAGAATACAATTTGCTTGGCAGTCCAGGACAACAGGGATTAGGTTTCCTTCACCATTATCCATTCATGCACTCAAATGCAATGAGATTTTGGTATTCCTAAACATGGATAAGGGAAATTGCTGTGTCTCTGTGCTGTAACCATGTGAGTCCAAGTCAAGTTGCAGCCTCACATTTAAATCCTGCTTCAGCATCTTCATTCTCAGGAGGAATTTCTTCACTGAAAGGGCTGTCAAGCAATGGAAGGGGCTTCCCAGGATGGTGGTGGTGTCACCCTGAAGTGTTCAAGAAACAGCTGGATGTGGCATTTAGTGCTGTGGTTTGATTGCTGTGGTGGTGTTTGGTCAAAGGTTGGACTTGATGGTCTTGAAGGGCTTTTCCAACTTTAATGATTCTGTGATTTTTTAATCTTTCAGCTTTGCCATGTTTTCCAGTCAGGTCTTCTACAGGATTGTCTCTAAGACAGATACAGACATTTCCCCTGTAAAAGAAAAATAAAATCAGGGGGAAAATACCAGTTTTTGGGAGAAATATCTTAGTGGTACTAGAATACCCTTTTTTTAAAGGTAGCAAATGAAGAAGTAGAGAAGCAAATTCTGGCAGGGCAAAAGTCTGGGGAGGCAAAAAATTGTTTGACTGAGTGCTTTGTAAACCCCCTGGGTTCTGTTAACAGAAAAATAATGTGTGTGTCAGTGAGTGATGATACCTTTGAAAAGCTGCTTCAGCAGCTCCAAAGTGAAAAGCAAAGGTGGAATGAGTTTTCCAGCACTGAGCAAAACGAGTTGGCAATTATCATAAGTGCAACTTCAGTTCCTAATTTTCAAAATCAGTGCAAAATGCTGTTTACAGAGCTCGATGGAGCCTCCAGCAATTAGGGCTGTGCTATGAAGAATGCCATGGCTAATGCTCTCTATGGCTTATTTACACAACCACGAGATGGGAGAACATAAGACAGCATATGAATGAAGTGCTGCTGTGTTTGAATAGGTATTTGATTGCCCTGCGTGTGCCAGGAGCTGCCTTTTCCAGCTCTCCCTGCTCTTCCTGCACCTCCCATCCTGCAGGGCAGGGGAGCCCCAGCTCTGTCAGCACAGCCCATGGCTCCCTTCCCCGGGGCTGTGGCCACGAGGTGTTTCGGGTGTGATGCTGGACTCTGCTGAACTGTGCATTAATGTGGAAACTGCGCTAGAAAAATCAATTTGGCCTCCAGCACGGAAACATTCCCAGCTCGTGGGAACGCCGATCCCCTGCCCTCAAACCATCCCTGTGCCCCAGCAGAGCATCCCAGGGGAGATGGGGGTCACAGGGTGGTCGCTGAAGGGGTGCTGGTTCCTCAAGGAGGGTGCTGGGCCAGCTCAGCACCTTCTCCCCTCGCTGCTCATCCCCAGCTAGGCCGGGCAGCACTGCCAGGAAAATGAGGAGTGCGGCGTTTTCCCACACACATCTCTGAGCTCTGCTGAGAAAGGGTCTTGGAAGGAGTGAGGAGCTCTGTGCTGCTGGATTTTGGTACCTGGAGAGAGGACAGAGGGGTGGAGCGCCTTGCTGCAGTGTTTGCTTTCCTGCCTGCCCACATTTGGTGTTTCTGCAGGGCAGCAGGGGAGGATGTGAGTGAGTTAAAAAAATGGGTTTTTCTTTGTCTGAGGAGAAGGGACGTGCATTTCTTCTCATCTTCCAGAAGCTGGGTGGTGTGACTGCTTTTGGAAAACTTGAATACACAGAAAAAAAAAAAAAATCCCACACGGAGAGGAAGTGCTGCTCATTGCTCTGTGTTTTTTTTTTTTTTTTTGCACCTCCTTCCTCTTGCAGTTTGTTTGGCAAGCTATCTTGCTTGAGATCTGCCAGAGAAGAAGCCCTCTTTCTCTCTATTCTGGCAAATCTCTTCACTTCTTGAATGTCTCCTGTGCCTTATTTGTGTGCTCATTTTGGTGCTTTTCAGTGGCTGTGCTCATCTCTCCTTCTCAAAATATCTCCCTTTCTCTTCACATTTATCTCCATGCTGTCACTGGCAAACATCCCTAGTGCAGCCTTTTTGTTCATTGACACACTCCTTGTGTCTCAGCCATGTTCTTCACCTTCTCTTGGTGGATTTAATGCTCAAAGGGGAGGAAAAATTTGGGTTTGAAGAATAGGTTGGCATTAAGCAGAAACTTCCAGACTTAAGGATATCATAAAGCAATTAGCTCAATACTGTAGGTAGGCCTGTGCCTGTCACTGATAATGGCAAATCCACTTGGATACAAGAAAAATAGTTATTTTTAAAACTGGCTTTTATTTGTCTCGTTGCAAGGTGATTCATTTGTTTGGGCTGTCTAAGCATGAAATGTCTTTAAAGTTTTAAAAACTGAAGGCATAATGTCCCTTCAATGCTCCTCCACCTTAGTCCCCATGACTGAAATGCTGTTTTCAATGTTGGTTTGACTTGAATTACTTTGTGATTCTCTACTTGTTTTTTCTCACATTTGCCTCTTGCCATGTTAAAATGCTTTGAGTCATCAATTCCCTGCCACACAGGGAAGAGTGGAAATCTTTCCCTCTTGTGCCTCCCTCCTTTACCCCCCAAGCTTATTGACCAGTGGTTATTGGGTCAGCAGAGGAAAAAAACTGAGCAAAACAAAATTAATAGAAAATTAACTAGAAAGAGTTGCATTTATATTTTTTTCAGTGAAAATGCATTCTCAGTTTCTGCTTCCTTTAATGTGTTTGTTACACCTGTTTGGATGGCAGGTTCCCCTGAGCACAGTTCATCTCACCCGATGTGCAGAAGCACAGAAATCCTCCTGCCTTGGGGTGCTCTGCCCTGCCATGCCCCCTTAATTAAGCTGGAATTGGAGGGCCCAGTGCTGGTTTGGGTGATAACAGCATTTCCCTGTTCCTTCTCTTTGGAATTTCTTTCATCTTCCCTGGGAGCACCACGGGGAAGTTTTTCCTCTGGCTCCTCTCCAGCTGCAGCAGCTTCCAGGAAAGAGTTCCTCTTCCCTGTGCCTCATTTCAGGTCAGAAAACATTTCTGTCTCCATGTCTGGAGTGGGGAATTGTCCCTTGGGAAGGAGTCTGGGATCCCTCTGGTCCTCTGAGAGAAATGACTCAACTTCAGTGAACATAAGGGAGTGAGGAAGGAAAAACAGAGAGAGCTGTTTTGGGTCAGACACCAAAACAACTTGGTCATGGTGGTTAATTTCTCCAAAAACCCAAGAAAGACATGAGAAGAGAGGAGGAGGAACAGCTTCCTGAGCCTTTTGAGCAAATGCTCTGAGCCCAAGGTTCCCAAACCCTGAAAAGCAAACAAAGAGCAGAACAACTCTCTTAGACCATTCTGACTCTGTGAGAGGACACAAACCTGCATCAATCCATGCACAGCCACTGAAAGCTGTTTCAGATGTTGAAACAAAAAGTCTCTAGAGGGTACCAGCCCTTGAAAATTAAACCAGATGCATTTTTGCCTGATAACTTGCTTTTGATTATGATGAAAGTTTGTTCTGAATGAACATTTCCAGGCATGCAAAGTGGCTAATCTGGCAAAGCAGCACTTTAATAGATCTGGGATCTCAAAGCTCCCATGTGCCATTACACAGTGTTCCCTCCCTCCTACTCACAGCTCTGATGTTAAGACAGTTTCTTTGGATCAGGATAAGGTTATTTCCTTCAAGCTGGGTTTGGTTTGGGGTTTTTATTCCCCAAAAGGAGATATCAGTGAAAAATTAGGGTGTTTCCGTGAGAAGACAGTGAGTCATTAGTAGCTGTGTTGCAACAGCTTTATTCATGAATATTGTAAAATTATTCACATCTTTAATTGTACAGACACTGAAAACCTTAAGATGAGAAAGATGTTTCCTTGGTCAAGGGCACCTGACCACAACCTGGGACATCACCCCAGGAGCTCCAGTCCCTGTTCCTGCCATTCCTGTGACATTTGGAGTTCCCTTGGGCCGGACCAAATCACACTGGGGCAAATCTCTGTGGTTGTGTTTGGGGAGGAGTGTAAGAAACGAGACAAAGGAGGATCCTTGTCCTGCTGTGTCCTTGCCCTCCCTGCAGTCCCTGATGTGGGGGATTCCTCTCCTCAGGCCCATGATACCCTGCCAGGCCGATCTCTCCAGGGAAAACCCTCCCACGCCTGTGCCCCTCCAGTTATCCTTTGTTTTCCTCTGTTTTCCTCTGTTTTCCTCTGCACTGTGCTGAAACCTCAGCTCTTCCCAGGCTCCCTGAGCTCCCTGGAGCCTCTGCTTTGCTCCTGGTTTTCTCCCCACGAGGATCATCTGCCCTGGATGGAATCACACACACACCCTGAGCAGGGCTCCTCACTCGCACACACTGGGTGCTATTTCCACCCATTTTTCACCATCTTTACTGCAAAACAGCACCAAAGTCTCAATGCACCCTCCCTCGTGTGCTCCTTGCTCTCTCAGAGGGGAGGTTGGGCTGGCGTTTACCTGATTTTAGTTTTAACAGAGTCACTTCAGCTCTTTCTCCTGTTTCTTCTTTGAAACACCGCCTGTGACTGTCATTGCAAAATCCTGATTTCTTCATTCCTTGGGCTGCCTTGCACTGAGATTTCCTGCTGGCCTCAGCAGCTCTCCTGGCAGGCTCTGTGCCTCTGATGTGTTAGAGAAAGGGTTCATTGTCAGCCTCCTCGCTGTTAGCAAGTCACTCCTTGGATTTCTCTTCTGGGGCTGCCTCACTGTAGCCTTGCATCTAATTTGCCTAATTTCTGCATCTGATTCCTCCCTTTTGAAGGGTGTCTGTTTGGTTAGAATTGCTCCCTTGTGCTGCTGGTTAGCCACCTGGGGGGTGTGTGTGTGTATTTTTTATTTATTGTCAGCACACATTTACTGTGAACTTCTAATGTAGTACTTTTAAAGGGATCCCACTCTTGCAGGGCTCTTAGAGAAAAACTTGAGCAGAGATCACAGCAGATCCCACTTTCCCAATGGGCTCCATATATGGCTTAAAACAAGATATGAAGCAGCTCACAGCTGTTCCTTCAACCTGCAAATCCAGCCTCCACTATTTTCCCTCTGAGTGAGCTCCCTCCTCTGCCAGGGATCCATCCCATCCCTCCATCCTTGCCCAGCAGCAGGAGGGGATTTGGGGGATTGCATCTGAGGGGTTTTGCTCCCACCTGCCCCAGAAGGAGCTGCCCAGTGTCTCAGAGTGTGCTCATGGATCTGGGTCTGCAACAGGGAAAGGAGGGAACCTGTGGTCACAGCTTTTCCAATAATTCCTAATTTTTGCCTCTGTAGTACTGAGAGTCCTCTGTCCTTTAGCTCAGTCTGTGTTTTTATCAAATTTATGAACAATTCCTCTCATGAAATCCCATGAACATGGACACCTCTGGGAATGACAGTCTTTTGAAGGCTCTGATCCAGTTAGAAAAGTCCTGTTTTTTCCCTGCCTTTTGACCTTTTATACTTCCTCTTTGATCTGCCGGCGCTGAGGGGTTTGACTTTTTTTTTGATAAATACACACATTTTCTGGTGGCACCTCAAGGTCATGTTTGTACTCCTGTCCTCCATTCAGAGTCTCCTTTTTCCTGCCCTCCTTCCCCAGTAATTTTATCTTGCTGCACATGCCATGCTGCAGTCATGCCAAAGCTGTATTTTTAGACAGCTCTGCTTGGGGACGTGCAACCATAAAGTTCAGCCAGCCCTTCCCTGGGGTTGGTAACCCCAGAACTCCTGCTGGAATAAAACTCAAACTGCTTGACTTGACTTTGGGGAGCCTTTCCCTGAGCACTTTGACAGAACAAGTCAGCAGCTGGGGTTTTTTAGGTTTTTCTGGTCATTTTACTCACAGAATGCAACAAGAGCATTTCCTGCAGGTTATTTTTGTTCACACCTTATAGACACAAACTCCTGCCAATATTTGTCCCCAGTCAATGCAGCCATTTGATGGAAAGCTTCCATCACCTCTGGCCCTGCTCCTCTGACACCTGGGAGGTTTGATCCTGTGCAGCAACAAAGGCAGCCCATGGGAGCCCCTAAACCCCACTATTTTCAGGCATTGCTAGAGGGATGAATCTGCCTGATGGAAAGGGACAGGCAGAACCAGCACTGCTGTGAGTGGAAACAGGAAGGGATAACAAACTGATTTCCTGAAATCTGGACAATTGTTCCCATCCCTTCTCCACCTGCTGAAGGGATTTCCATTTTGAAGGAGCAGCACTGATGCAGGGGCTCCTTTCAGGGGTCTCTGAAATGGTGCCAATGCCCTGAGTGGGTGCAGAGGTGTTCAACCCCAGCACTTGCCCCCAGCAGCATCATTGTGCCAGCACCCTCCTCCTCTTGTCCTTAGCAGTGCCTGAACTGTACACAAATCCCTGCTTTGTCCTGCTCTGTAGAAATAGTGCAAACAGAGAAAGGCACTTTTATTTTCTCCATCTTCATCTTCAGGTGTTGAGGAAAAAAAAAAAGAGTAAATGTTTACAGCTGTTGCAGCCAGAGCAGAGTGAACACCCAGAGGTGATTTTCTCTCTTACTTTTTCTGCACCAAGAATGTGAACAGAGGGAGGTTTCAGTGCCTGAATTATTCCAAGTGTCTTGATAATTTTTTTTCAAAGCAAGAAAACCCACTATTTTCAGGCATCACTAGAGGAATGAATCTGACAAGCCCTTATCCAAATGAATGTTTAAATTTTGAAAAGGGGAAAAAAAACCTCCTGTGTGACTGACAAGGTCCTTTTCAAACACATAATATGCTGAACCTTGCATGACATTTCTGTGGGTGTTAAGTCTAAAGAGCTATCTTTGCATGCAATGTAGCAAATGAACTGTGTAAGGCGAGGGCTGGAGCTCTGTGCATCCTTGTTGAGTTGTACTGGAGCTCTGGAAAACCTGACAAGCTGCTTCTTTCAAACCTGCATTTCCCCAGGGAGCAGGCTGGTGTGTTCTTGCTCTTCAAACACCTGAAAAGTTTGTTCTAGACCAACTATTGTCATTTACACTGCATGTTGCAAGGAATAGATATTGTGGGGTTTTGTGGAAGAGCAGAAAGGTGGAATGATGCAAGTAAAGCTATGACTGAAACAAAATTGTTTGAAGATCTTTGTTTTCCTAGTTTCCCTCCCTAGTTTTCCACCTGTCTTTTCTTTCCTCTTCATTTTTTTCTGGACTTTTGGATCATCCTCACCCTTCCTTGGGGTCTCTTATCAGTTGTTCAGGTCACCCTGAAGCCCCACTGCCCTCACTGAGGCTGAGACCATCCCCTGTGGAGGAAAGCAGATGAGTCTGCCCATTGTGACCGTGTTCACAGGGGTCTGAGGATGAGGGAAGAGATGAGGATCTGACTCCATGTTTCAGAAGGCTGATTTATTATTTTATGATATATATTACATTAAAACTATACTAAAAGAATAGAAGAAAGGATTTCATCAGAAGGCTAGCTAAGAATAGAAAAAGAAAGAATGATAACAAAGACTTGTGTCCTGGACAGAGAGTCTGAGCCCACTGACTGTGATTGGCCATTAATTGGAAACAACCACATGAGACCAATCACAGATGCACCTGTTGCATTCCACAGCAGCAGATAATCAATGTTTACATTTTGTTCCTGAGGCCTCTCAGCTTCTCAGGAGGAAAAATCCTAAGGAAAGGATTTTTCATAAAAGATGTCTGTGACAGCCCATACTCTGTAATCCATAAGGTAAAAACAGTGCATGCCTCTCCCAGCCCCCCAGCCTGGAGTAGCTGTTTCGTTTCATTTTCCTTCCTCTGAAATTCCTGTTTGTGTTTTTGTAGTTTCAGGATGGTCACCAAGCTCCTTTCAGCACTGAATTAGGGGAACAGAGGGTACAGTAGCAGACAGACTCACCCATTAATCAAATTAATGTGTCTTAGTGAGCCAATTCAGAGCACCACAGAGCTGCTTCTTGTGATTTCATAACATCTCATGACACTCCATATTTTTGTTCAAGCTCTCCCTTCCAGATTCATGGGATGATGGGAGAGGCTGAGGAAGAATTAGCAATAAAGCATCTAGAGCACCTGGCTGTAGAGAGTAATTGGCAAATGGGACCCAAGTGCATCCTAAAGTCTCAGCAAACCAGAAAGCAAATAAAAAGCACCTGCAAACAACTGATGTTGGTTGAGCTTGCTGGAAAGATGCATGAAATGTGCTTGACTGGCTGGTCCTGTGGACCAGAGCTGCTGAGTGGTGGTTCTCCAAAATGCCAAAAGGAAAAAGCTGGGAGCTGGCAGGGAAGGGGATGTGTGTGTGTGTGTGTGTGTGTGTGCGCGCGTGTGCAAAGTGTGGCAAGGAGTTATCACCCACAAAAGCAATGGAGTGGGAAATGTGAATCTCCAGCCCCAGGATTTGTACCATCCTCTCAACCCCTTGTCTAGTTTTGGAAAGTCAGGAGTCTTCTAAGGAAAGCAGGAGCCTCCCCTGAAATGGAGAATAAACCCTGCTTACCCCTCTGAATTGCTATAAATTTTAAATTAAGGGGCTCTCAGGCAAAAATATGGGAGCAGGAAATAACAGTTCTTTAATAGGGAAAAGGAAAAAAAAGAAAAAGGATAAAATAAACAATGCAGTACACTAGAACAACACTGACAGAGTCAGAACCCAACCTGACACCCTGTGGGTCAGGGTGTTGGTGGCAGTCCCATTGGAAATGTGGCTGCAGCCCTCCTGCAGTGTCAGGTGTGGTTCTGTTGGAGCAGAGGGGATCTGTAGAGAAAGATGTATTCTTCCTCTGAAGATCCAGTGGGAGAAGAGGCAGCTGCTGTTCCTGTGGTGAATCCAGTGAAGAAGCCATGCTGGTGTTCCAGAATCTCCAGATTATATCCAGGTAGGAATGCTTGGCTCCTCCCTCAGTGCTCACATCTCCCAATGGGATGCTGCAGTTCTTATCAGCCATGCAGTGACATCCAATAGCTGTTATCAGCAATGTCCCCTCCCCAGGGAGGAGTGAATGTGGTCACTCAGAGAGAGAGATAAGGCAAACTGCCCACTTGACAAAGGTAATCTGCCATACTGATGGTAATTGAAAACATCTTGCATTGCAATCTTCAACACCCCCTGAGAAATCACAGTGTCAAAACACACTGAAAGTCAAAGTAAGGCCAAAACCACAGTTTTACAAACCTCTTGACATGAAAACT
This sequence comes from Zonotrichia albicollis, assembly GCF_047830755.1. Lineage (NCBI taxonomy): Eukaryota > Metazoa > Chordata > Aves > Passeriformes > Passerellidae > Zonotrichia > Zonotrichia albicollis. The sequence continues at coordinate 18,026,661 of NC_133820.1, read as the reverse complement.
CTAAAAATATGTGTGACTGAGAGACACCTGAGAAGCAGCTGGGCATAAAGGCAGCTGCAAACTACCCCAGAAAAAGGAGATGCTGAGGCTGCCTGGGAGATTGGTGGGCGATCTCTCCTGCCATTCTTGTTCTGCTGTGGAAACAGTTGAAGTTGTTACCAGGAACAGTTTGCAAAGGCTCAAACAAAGCCACTGACAGAAATAACTCGAACACAGAGAGGAAAAAATTGCTTGAGAGTTCTTTTGGGAAGGATTAGGTTTTAAATAATTGCCATTTATAAGTTAATTTCACATCCTTTTGGAGTTTGGCCTACTAGGATTTGAAGGCTTGACTGAAGCTGGCAGACAGGGTGGGCACTGATTCCAGAGTTTGACTGCCAAGAAAAAGGAAAATATTAAAAGTAAAAATTGGCAATTCTGAAAAAAAAAAAAAAGAGGCCAGGGAAATACAGGGAAATGAGATTTAGTTTAGGAAAATTATTGTTCTCTGAGCCATGGACTGATTTTATGGCTGATTTATTAGTCACAGTTTTACATGAGCCTGGCCTTGGTAATCAGTGTCTGAAAGAAACTGGTGGAGAACACAGCTCCCAATGCTTTAATAATTTGTAAATCTACAATTTCGTTATTTTTAATCATGAGTGGTTTTTTTCATTTAAATTTGTATCAAAGTCTATTAAAAGCAGTGGGGAGACTCCTCTCAGCTTTAACAACTTTGAGTCCAGCCCTGTAAAAATAGATGCTACGTGTCTCAAGGCTTCTGCTGCAGCCTTGCAAAATGAGTCCAAGCAGCAAAGCAAAACTTTTATGTTTCTGAAGAGTTTTACCCATGTCTTTTTTGGGCTGTGAGTAACCAGGGCCTGTGGGATACTTCTCTGTCCTTTTGCCCAATTCTGGGCTATTCCTGAGGGATCTGGGCTTGCTCCTGGCATTCTCTGCTGGGCACGCACATCCTCTCTGTGTTTTCTACATGTTTCCAGCACAGTGTGGGATAATCCTGCAGTAAAAAGGGCCCAGAGCTAACACCCAGCTCTCTCTCAGGTAAACCCACTCCACAAGACATTGGAGATGCAGACATATTCAAGAAAAAGTGATTGAAGCAGGTTGTTAGATTGCCTTGTGCCTCTCAGGGAAGGACATGTTTTTCCTTCTGGAAGAGAGCCATGATGTAGAAATAGACTGGAAGCAGGAAAGAGGGCTGCAGTGGTTGAGGCTGTATATTTAAACCTCTTTGCTGTCTGACCATCTGGGCCTGCAGCTAAACTTACCTACAAATAATTTTTAACGTTTCTACATCTTGAGAGGTAAAAGGTGCACTTGGATACTTTATGCCAGGAAGAAAGGCAAAATAATTGTCCTGAGTCAGATTTCCCCCGCGTCAGACCTTTGTGTGGGGTTTTGGATGCCCAACCTGTTCCATCAGCCTTCACCCACCCCTGCCTGGAACCCCAGGCTGGATGCTGTGTGTGCCCAGAGCCCCTCACAGCCAACACAAAATCTGGATTTTCATTCCTTCTCTGTGCAACACAAGCCAGAACAACCACTGGCAATGCAAATGCACTCACATCTTTTTCTGCCTTTACATTTTTAACGGTTTTTTTTTAACCATAGCTAGAAGAAGACTCTTTCCATGATGAAAATTCTCGTGGATGATCCAGAAAGCCTCGTTTCTCACTTAGCTCAGTCAAGTTTTCTCAGTGACTCCGGCATGCCTGGATCCCAGGAGAAAGTCCCAAGCCCAGGTGAGGTCTGTCTGACCTCTACACATCAGGGAAGGTTTGGTGTGTGCTTCTAACACCTCACAGGGAGCTCACATGAGGGGAACTGATAGATTCTGGTTGAGAAAAGTTGTGTTTTGCCACTTTCGCAACCATCTTCTGCAAAATGAGGCACCTGCATCTAGCCCTGGTTTGACAATTGCTGTGAAATGTTTCCAGAACTACCCCAAATTTTAAGTCCCTGACTCACTTCTTTGGGGACTGGCTTACCAATTCCTCCTCTGGAAGGCAAAGGGATGAGGATTGCTGTAGCTCTTGCTGGTCAGAACTTAGATCTCCCCAGCTCTTGGGAGGTGCTCCAGCACCCACACTGGAGTATTGAGTGTTTGGCAGAGCTTGTCAGGCTCAGTGTAAATTAATGTCTCATCCTCTGCCTGTGCTCCTTCTCCTCCTAAGGTAGTTTTCCCATTTGAATGGTTTTGTGCAAATGGTCCCTCCATTTTAGAGAGAATAATGTGAAAATATCTGCTGAACAATCCCATCCCAGAGCTGGAGTTTTTTTTCCTCACCTTAAACCAAATTCCTGTGTTAGCATCTGATTACTGTCCATTGACTTGGGAAAGACTAGAAGCAATTATATTTGGGGATTAGAGAAATTAAGTCTCAAGAGACATGGAACCTTTCAGCTTTTTAATGCTTTTGATTGTGTCTTTCTGTTCTGTGTGTCACCAAAGTAATAAAATTTTAAAATTTTGTAAAAGTGAGATGTGATGGGTGATGGTACAGAACTGATCTGGTTGTTCCATCTATCTATGATTCTTAGCACATTAAAAATAGCCACAGGGAAAGTCTTAAATGCATCCACCCACCCACCATCCATCCACCCACCATCCATCCATCCATCCATCCATCCATCCATCCATCCATCCATCCATCCATCCATCCATCCATCCCATATTATTTATATATCATCTCCATCAGAAAAAGTTTAAAAGTTTCATGACAATAAAGATCCTCTATCTAGCTGCTTGTGAGCATCCTGCCTTTCAACAAAATGAATCCTGGTTTTCAACAAATGGCGTGGGAAACTTCCAAGGCCAAAACACGTGAATGAGATTTATTAATCCTGTGGCCCCTTGTCAGTCATGACAACATTAATAATCCATAAACCATTTCTAAACCATACACCATGTCTGTATCCCATGTAACAAATGCATCTCTGGCAGATGAATAATAAATCCCACATGCACTCTGCTCCCACTTACACCGAGAACACCTCAGATTTGGGGCAGCTCTTTCCAGCCACCTTGGAAAATTTCCTTTTGGGATGGGAAACGAAATCTTGCGATTTCAATGGGGATCAATTGGGCAAGCTTTGGTGCATGTCCCTGCACTTGATGGCATGCCATGCCTTTTGATGGCTTTCATACCACCTACGATTTTTCATTTTTTTTTTTTTAAGCATCCATGCCATGCCCCTCGTATCTTCCCCTCCAAGTTGTGTCTTCCTCCCTGATTTTTCCCCCTGCTTTTACAACACCTGTGTAGTTAGTTTTGGCCCCTTTTGGTTCTTTGCACTGCACCTGATGTAATCCCTGTCCGTTGTCTTGTAGTCACTAAATTTCCCAAATATTTTTTTTCTCCTTCCCGCTCCAGTCCCTGCCAGGCCCAGCCCCAGTGTCAGTATTTGTCACTGTATCTGCAGTCGGGGTAGCGGTAGGCGAAGCGGGAGTCGCAGGAGCGCAGAGGTTTCAGGATCGCTGCCAGCTCCGCCATGGCCTCGCTGGCACCGCCATCGTCGCCCAGGCCGCAGGCGCAGCGCTGCAGGAAGGCGTTGATGCTCTCCTGCACGAGGGGCTGGAACTTCCCTGACAGCAGCTTGGGAAGGAGCTCCTGGCACACCATGATGAGGCTGTGCTGGTCCCTGATGGAGGCGCAGGACACTAACACAGACTGGCAGTCCGCGGTCAGGCAGCTGAAGATGTCTCTGTGCTCCTGTTGGCCATCGATCAGCTGGCTCCCTTTTGGGGACAATTAAACCGCTTGTTAGAAGCAGAATAGTGAGCTGCTGGGCAGCCAGAGATAGCTGTTCCTCTGTGTTAACGTGGGGTTTGTTACTGTCTAAAGGATGTGGCCACCTTTCCCTGCAAATTACTCGGTGCTGAAGCTGCGTGTGTGCCAATTTTCTTGCTTTTGAAATATGTATATTTTTCTGAATGACAGAGCTCTTCAGAGCTGCCTGTCAGAGGAGCTGGAGATGAGTCTGTCGAGTCAAGCTGATGCAGAAAAAAATGAGAATTGGAGTACAAATCTAAAATGTGGAGCTCCTACAAAAAACTGCCACAAATAGCCAGACCTGTAATTTTTTCCATGTTAACCAAAATCATTACATTGAAACAACAGCTCATCTGGCTGAAGTCAAGTTAACAGTCATAGCTGCTGGGATAAGAAAAGGAAATCCAGTGGAAAATTTTCTGACAGCTGCTTCTGAATATTCTGAATACTCAGCTGAATGTGTGAGCTGAGGAAAAGCCTTTTGAAAATCTGAATATTCAAAATGAAATTGTTAAATTATTGGATGAATAGTCTTTGACTAGCTCTACTTGAAGGAGTAGACCAATGTAACCTGTGAAAATTGAATACTAACCCTTGATTTTATGTAAAAGTGACAAAAAGGGAGATTTTGCTACTAAAATATATTAATTTGTTATAATAATATATATAACAATTATATATATTGTTATGAATAATAATAACCATTATTAGTCAATGTGATAAATGCAGGTAAGAATGGTCTAATTTTATCCACTACTGAGAACAAACGAAACTACAAAATTTCTGGTGGCAAATATTGACTTTTGTGTGGCAGAAGTTTGAAAAGGAAGGCTTCAAATGGGAGCATTGGGCACACCATGCACACTGAAATCTGCTGCCAGCTACAGAGTGGCCACAAAAGCACCAACTGCACAAACACAACATCCATCACCTTCCCGACTCCGAGCCAGGATGGCAGGAGCTGCTGATGGTGAATGTCTCAGTGAACTCCTCATAATTTAATTTAGCAAGGAGTGTTTGGTTAATTAAATAAAATTCAAACAAAACAAACCCAAAAAACCCAAAATAAAACAAAAAGGCAGCAGTAGAGCCAAGGGCAGAAGGGAAAAGGTTTGTCTGCCCTGCCTCCCGAGCCCTCCCGTGACAGATGCGTGGCTGTGGACCCCGCTGAGTACCTTCCTCCTTGTCGATGACGCCCAGCGTGCTGGCATCGCGGATGAACAGATGCCCGTTGCTGAACACACCGAAGGTGCCAGCGTCCACGTGGGTGAAGTAGAAGAAATAGTTGAGGTCGTTGTTGGCCATGGAGCGCAGCACGGCCAGGAGCTGCAGCGCCAGGTCCGCGGCCACCTCGGGTGCCGCGCCGAAGAAGTCGCGCAGGGGCCGGGTGCTGGCGCTGACCAGCAGGCGCCCGCAGGAGCCCAGGTACCGCGGGAAGGGCCAGCCCTCCACGTCGGGGAAGATCTGTGGGAAGAGCAGCAATGGGGGATCACCCCTGCCCTCTGTTCATGGAGCCGCCTCCCTCTCAGAGTGCCTTTCTGGCTCCAAGCAGCAGGGCTGTTGTTGGAACCCAGGAAATTCCTTTGGCTGCCCTGGAGGACTCGAGCCCCAAGACCCCTGAGCCTTTGATTCAGCCCTTGGAACAAACAATTACCAACCTTTATACAAAGAACTACAAGTCAAGAAAGTTTAAGTAGAATGATAGTGAATTTATCACAGGGTGAAAAATAGATTTTTGAGGTTTTTAGAATGGGGGCTCAGGATCCCAAGATGGAAGAATTTGGGTGCCCCTTGTCCTTTTTCCTTCTTCTTCCTAGCCTCCATCTTCTGGGTGATGTTGGTGATTTTAGATTGGTTTAGTGTAGAAGCTTACTGTCTAACATAGATGATAGGTATTGGGAAGTTCTTGTGAATAATGTACATGTAGTTTTATATAAAAAGACAACACCATCTCTGAGGTGGTCAGTGTGCCTCAGCCCTGACCTGCCAGAGAGACCTGCAGTGGGTCAGAGAAAGAATGTTATAGATAAAAAACAATAAACAACCTTGAGAATGAGAACAGAAAATTCCTGACTCCTTCTTCAACTGCCGGGCTGGGAAAAAGAAGCTTGTACATATCTCAGGGTCACTCTGACAAGCAGAGATTCTGAGAGGTTGTGGTTTGGTTCTTAAACCACCCTGCAATCCTTCCTCGCCCATCCAGCTGGGAAAGGTACTTACTAGCCCATCCTGGAGAAGTTAGTATGCTTTTTTCTTTTTCTTATGGTTCTTTTTTGTAACAGAGGAAGAATCTGGTATTTCGGGACTTATTCTGTAAGAGAGACTAAGTGGAAAGTCCAAGATAATAATAGTTTTCAGATTCATGAAAATTTTAGCCACAGAACAGCTAAATTTAGGTGTCTTTGATGGGTCCCTCATGAGCACTGAACAGATGAAGTCACAGCTTGGAGTTGAGGTAAGGCTAAAGCAGTTTTTGCTAATTGGTGAGAACTGCCAGGCTCATTTGTAAGAGACTTTGCAGTCTCAGGGGCAGAAGTGGTGGGTGTTTGCTCCAGTGGAGACACCTGGGCTGGGCTCCTGCATCCCTGCAGCTCGTGCCAAACCGTGTGACTGCTGAGCTATGCCAGCACAAGGCTTTCTGTCATTTCCATTGAAGCTCATCTGTGTCCCCAGCACCTCAGACTCCAGCACCTCAGACCCTGCCAGGCAAGTATGAACTCATCCAGCTTCATGTTTAAGGTTACTTCTCCCTTCTGCTGCGAAGGCATTCTGGGCAACTGTGCAAAAATCTAGCTTTTTCTCTTTGGTATATTATTCTCATCTGTTCAAGTTGTGTTCCTGTGTCTTCAGGCTGCTAAGGGCCACAGCTTCATGTCCCAGTGACCCATAACTGGGGTGGCTGAATGACCCCAGGAGCCTCCCAGCACCATTTCCCCTCCCTGGGACCACGCAGAGCCCTGTGAGCTGCTGAGTGCAGAGTGGCCTTGGAGCAGAGATGGATGATGCTGCCACTGCCATCTTTCCTTCATGGAATCATGAAGGGTTGCAAGAACCAGCAGTGAGGACTAAAGGTGGGATGGGGAAAGGTGAGGATTCTCCCTTGGACACATAAGGAAAGAGAGGAGCTGCATGCCAGGCAGGTCAGAATGGGTCCAGGGGAAGGGCGTGAGGCCTCCCAGATCACCACCTTCAAATCCAGAGGTTTGAAACCCAGAGCCAGTTACCAGCAGCAGGCAAATGGAAAACACAAATGGAAAACTCTTTCTCTTCCAGAAACAGGCTGTGATTTTATGCAATGCATTAGCAATGCAAAGCATAAAATTAAAAGTGTTGGGGATGTGTAAAACCCTGGATTTCACAGCGCTCCAGTGCAATAACACACCTGGGGTTCCCTATCTCTCCCCAGCCTCACAGACTGATGCAGGGAGCACCTCATGAGCCTGCCTGGCTTCAGCCCCCAAACCTCATAGAAGAAAAAACACTTTTTGAAGGCCAGGGAGCTGACAAGGGTCAGGGCTGGGACTCCTCTGCTGCCAAGCCTGGCACACATCTCATGCAAGGGTTTGCTTGGAAGGGGCTGTGGGGTGGTGTTTCAGGCTGGCACGTACCTGTAAGAGGATGGGGTGTGAGTTGACTGCCAGGGTGTAGAGCAGGCGCAGCTTGTCCCTGTCTGTGAGGTGATCCATGTAGATGCTGCCGGCATCGGGCACCTCGGCGTAGCGCCGCACGATCCTGTCCAGGAGCCGCTGGGACGGGCAGCGCAGCAGGGGGCTGGGCAGGCCCTGGGAGAGGGGAAAACCCAGCAGGGAGCTCTGACCCCAGCCCAAGACACTGCCATGTGTCAGAACCCAGGAAATTCCTCTGCCCTGGAGGACTTGAGACCTGACAGGGGCCTTGGAGACCTTGGCATGGGGTCAAGAATGCCTGTGCCTTTGATTTTAGCCCATGGAAAAAACAATTGCCAACTTTGTGCCAGGAGTTGCAGGCCAATGTTAGTGAATTTATCACAGGATGAAAATGTAGAATTTTAGGATTTTAGAATGAGGGTTCAGAGGCCAAGATAGAGGAATTTGGGTGTGCCTTGTCCTTCTTTGTCCTTCTTCCTAGCCTCCATCTTCTGGGTGATGGTGGCACTTTTGGATTGGTTTAGAGTAGAGATGGACTGTATAACTTAGGTGATAGGTATTGGAAAATTATTGTAAATAAAGTACATGTAGTTTACAGTATAAAAAGACAACATCACCCTCAAGGTGGGCAGTGTGCCACGGACTGACCTGCTGAATGGACCTCATCAGGCCAGGAAAAGAATGTTAAAGATAACAGAAAACAAACAACTTTGAAAACCAGAACAGAAGAATCCTGACTCCTTCTTCAGTTGCCAAGCTGGGAAAAGATAGTCTCTGAGACATCTCAGGGTCATCCTGACCACAGAGACCCCCGAGAACAATGTGCTTGGGTCATGCTGGGGTGTTCACACATCTCTGTGCTCTGCCCACTGTGCCCCTGCTTGCTGTGGCACAGTTCCAAAGGATGTGGGCACACAGGGCATCTCACCCTTCCCAGGAGAGGACCTGAGCCATCCAAAAATGCCATTTCCTATCTCAGGGTTCAAGAATGGCCTCCATTCCTGGGCACTGCAAATCACACAGTGATTCCCCTCTGCACAGACCACATCACTCCACACCATGGGACTCTTCCCCCTGCCTGGGTTTCCAGCCCTGGCATTCCTGGTGGAGGCCCTCCAGTTGTTGCAGCAGTGAGTCACTTCCCTCGTTAAATAATCTTCGGATCACTTCGTTATTTGCTTAACCTGAGAGCAGCTTTCTTGGAAATACTATTTGCTAAGGTCAGTAAACATGCTTTAAAAATGTAAATAAACATTATGTGTGAGTATAAGCACAGGATATGTTCTCTCTCTGATAAACTCATGCATTAACTATCAAAACCAAATAGTCTGTGTTTATTTTTTGTAAATAGCAGCAACAAATAGAGAACAGTTGGGCTAATGGAGTCAATTATCACTGTATTTCACCCTTCAGATTTGGAGGTTTTGCTTGTAAAATTGCATGAGCAATCTATGGCTGGGATAAACAGCATAGAAAATTATACCTTCATAGTCAAAAATGGCCTTTTTTTGTTTTTCAGTTAGTCTTCCTTAAAGCCAAGGAGAGTTTATGTATGGAAGGTTGCCCACAATGGCACAGAATCACTGCCCTGACACGCTTCTGCTGGGGAAAAGAATCAGGTTTTTTATGCCTCTTTATTAAAAATGATCCCAGTAGCCAAATTTGCTCTTTTGAATTTTGTTTGTAATCTGATGGCTGGGAGATGTGCTTCAGAGGAAGGGAGGTGGAGCTCAGGCTGCTCGCTGCCATCCTCCACGCCATCCTCCACGCTGGGAGCAAAGATGTGACGCAGCATCTCCCCAGCCCACGTGGCAGCTCTGGGGTAGCTCCTTCCAGCCCCTCCTGTGCGAGCTGTTCATCTGGCACACAACCCTGAACCACCCAGCCGTGACAAAGACACGAAGGAACATGGAAAGGATGAGTAGCACACTTTCCCAGTTGGAGGAGGAAAGGGGGGAATTAGATGTCCCATGTCTCTTCCTCTGCATCCCTGTTGGTCTCAGTGAGATTCCAGCCACTCTTTCCTTGGCCATCAGTTGCACAAAACAAGTCCAAAATGCCAACAGCTGGTCAAAGCCACCTGAGGAACTCAACCACAACTGAAGTGTTGTTTCATGAAAACCAAAAAACCTTCCTTTCCAAAAAGAAAAAAAAATTACCAAAAATAATTCTACTCAGTTCCTGTTGCAAGTCTTCATACACTCCTCTCCTCTGGTATAGCCTTATGAGGAAAATTTGTTCTCAATTAATTATGTAAAACCACAGAAGGTGTGCATGGGGAGGGATGGTTATGGATTTCTGTCTTGCAGCACTTGCAGGAACATTGTGGCTGGCTCTGTCACTTTCCCTTTGGAGGAGAAGTGATAAAAAATGAGCAGAACAAGCCATGTAAAGTAAGAGATAAATGGTGGAGAAAGTCTCTTGCAGCTCTGTGTGCATGCAAATATCTGCAGCCAAAGTTAGAAAGCCTTGCTGCTTCCAGGAGTCTGAAACACAAAGGCTGAGGCCCTGAAGAGTACACAGTGGGAACATAAATCACAGTGGCAGAGAAGGCATGGATGGTGTAATTAGGGTTTTTCTGAGGTCAGAGCTCATCCTCTTAGCATAAATGTGGGCATGTGCTGCCCGTGGGGCTTATGGCTGCTGATTTCCTGAGGAACTGTTCCAGGGAGGAGTGGGACCAGAGGAGGAGGGCTGGGTGCTGACATTTTTGCATCAAACATTGGTGCAGCTACAGTTCAATGAAGCCCCAGCCCACAAAAACTGGGCAATGGAGCCTTTTGATTAAAGAAGAGAGAGTCACCAGCATAAAGCTCAGCACCTGCTTGATTGTTTCAGTGGAGAGGGGTCTCACCTTCCTGCAGGCTGATGGAAACATCTCTACAGCAGAAAAGGAGCTGGAGTTGTAAAAGTGTCAGACAAAAACTGTCAACGGAAGAAAAATGTGAGGAACACACACTCGAAACACTGGAGATACAGATTTATCTGAAAATATCTTAAGTCCTTTGCAGTGACTTATCACCCCAGAGAATAAGACCTGACAGACAGCCTGATGTATTGTTTGTGATTGATGTGGAAAGCTTCTTATTTTTGATTACTTTGATTAAATACCCACATTTCTATATGTGATAGTAAGTAGTTCCTGCAAAGCCTCCCTCCACTCAGCTGAGAGTTCTTAAACCCTATTACACAGTACAGGATGCATTTTAAACTCCATGAGTTTATGCATATATAGCACAGACATACCCAGAATTAACTTGGATGTAAAGACAACTTGTGGAAGATTTTCTTGCTCTGTTTTCTTTTCAGACGGCCCAAGGAGAGATGGCCCACAGGATCACAGCTACCTCCTGCCCATGAGCCACTACCTGGGTCCAGCTTCACCAAACTACCAGGTTTAGGATGGGTTCCAGGAGGAAACACTTGGATGTAGGTGTCAAAGCACCTACAGCTCCTGGCAATGTGAATCCAAGAGTTTCCTTAACTCCCAAAAGAAAGAAGGTGAGAAAGCCCTGAGAAACTCATCCCCACTGCCAGCAGGTTTATGGAAGTCTCTGATGATGAGGCACTGGGTCAAAGAGGTGGCAGGTCCAGGAGGTGGCTCTGGGAGGCCCAGAGTGTCCATCCTTCCCTAGGATGGACAACTGGACCTGTGAATGAGCTGCTGCCCCTGTGCAGCAAGAAGAGATGTGGACTGGACTCATAACCAGGGTGCTGGTGCCTCTGCTGTGGGCAGGATGAGGTGCTGGTCAGCAACTGCTGGTCAGTAGTTGTTGGTCAGTAGTTGCTGGTCAATAGTTGTTGGTCAGTAGTTGTTGGTTTATAGTTGCTGGTCAGCAGTTGTTGGTCAGTAGTTGTAGGTCAGCAGCTGCTGGTCAGTAGTTGTTGGTCAGTAGTTGTAGGTCAGCAGCTGCTGGTCAGTAGTTGTTGGTTCATAGTTGCTGGTCAGTAGTTGCTGGTCAATAATTGCTGGTCAGTAGTCTCAAACAGTCCATCCTAGAGAATCCATCTGCAAATGCTGGATTTTCACCTTGGTACTGCTTTCCTCTATCTGCCTTCAGCATTTTCCAGACTGTGCTGTGTAGGCAGGGCTGTAAATTTTCCCAGTGGGTGACCTGTGCTGAAACCAACCTGCTTTGTAGCCCCTCCAGCAGGAAAGCACCCAGAGTGGTGTGAGGGGATGAGCTCCTGGTGAAGCTGTGTGTGTCTGGGGCTGCTGAGCAGGCTGAGCCCGAGCCAAATCCTGCTCATCTCTGAGGCAGGCTGGATTTTAAGACTGAAGACTTTGCTGCATCCAGTAAAGATTTTCCTTATGGCTGGCGCAATAATCGCTGTGGCAGGCGGCTCAGCTGCTGGCTGGGTCAGGCAGGGCAGGCAGACGATGAAGTAAAGTGGAAAAACATCACTTCATGGTCTGTCATTGTGATTCAAGCACGTTGTGGTTTGTCATGGTGCTCTGTCTATCAGACAGAATTACCTGGGCCCATTAGCATCCCCCAGTGCTGCTGCACAGGATAAACTGCAGGGGAGGGAGAACAAGCAGCACTGCGTGACTGCAGCTCTGTGAAACAGCCTGGGCATCCTGTCAGGCCTTGGGAGAGGTGCTCTTGTAACACCTCTGAGAAGAGGGTGAGTAGGAGAACAGAGCCGTAAGAGCAGTTCTTTAGGTAAGTACTTGCAGAGACAAAGGGGAGCCCCAAAAACCCCTCTCCAGTGGCTCCTGCTGGGTTACTGTGACCGTGTTCACAGGGGTCTCAGGCTGAGGGAAGAGACGAGGATCTGACTCCATGTTTCAGAAGGCTTGAATTATTATTTTATTATATATATTATATTAAAACTATACTAAAAGAATAGAAGAAAAGGTTTCATTAGAAGGCTAGCTAAGAATAAAATACCAAAGAATGATAACCCTTGCCCCTGCCCTTTCCAGGTTTGTGGCTCGGCTCTCTGTCCGAGCCAGCTGACTGTGATTGGCCATTAATTACAAACATGCAACATGGGCCAATCAAAGATCCACCTGTTGCATTCCACAGCAGCAGATAATCATTGTTTCCATTTTGTTCCTGAGGCCTGTCAGCTTCTCAGGAGGAAAAATCCTAAGGAAAGGATTTTTCATAAAAGATGTCTGCACCAGGTTACCAATAACCACCCTGGGATGGCCAGGGAGGAAGGGGATCCCCATCCCTGTGGGGCAGGATGGGTTGGGGAGGTCACACTGTAACCTGTGGTGCCCCACACACAGGGCTGGGATGGGGTCTCACTCACAGACTCACACACACAGTGTGACTGAAATGTTGTTGCCACTGGCTGTTTTTTAATTAAGATCAGTGTGAGACCAGAAGCCATTTTGCAGAGCACATGCCTGATCTCAAAAAGGGATTGCTGCAGAAATTTGGTGATGAGGAAGTCCCAGGGTCTCTGGATCATTATTTTTCTCTGTGTATTCAAATCTATCTGCTGTTAGAAGGGATTTAAATTCCAATTTTTGTTCCTCTGATTGATTTACAGAACCAAAGGACTGTGAAAACACGACCAGAGCAATCCTGAGGCTGATGTGCAAAGGTCTGGGCCTCCCTGCAGCCTCCCATGCCCTTTCCAACTACAAAGCTGCTAGAAGGGGTTGATGCAATGTCCCAGGGAGTTTGTCACTGGGCACGTCCCCCCAGGCTGGCCCTGGGCTCACTCAGAGGTGCCCTGGCGCTGGCATCAGCTCAGCTCCCGCTGCTGCTGAGAATTCCCCTGCACAGGGAATTCCTGGGAGAAACTGGATAGGTGCAAGGGCAGAGTGCCCCAGCAGAGTCTCTGGTGGTGCTGTGTGTGCACATGTGCATCCATAAATGTGTGTGTGCCCCTTGTGCAGCCCTGCCAGCTCAGCTGGCATGTCTGACTCCGGGACGACAGGGTAGGCAAAACTGTACCACATGAAGAGCCTTTTAAGGAGAGGGATTTGTGCTCAGCTGATGATTTAGCTTTGCAGCAGGTCTGAGATACCACAGAGCCACATTTCTCCAGTTACTTTTTCACCCAGCTCAGCAAATCGAAGTTTTAAGCTCTGGATTCCTTCCCTTTCCCTCAGCACTTCTGGGGAGCAGGGGGACAGCAGAGTTTGGCACAAACACCTGGGGCAGCCCAGCCTGCCCTCCTGCAGGCCCTGCAGTGCTGCCTGGGGCTAAAGGGGTGCCCAGCAGCGCCTGGGCTGCCTGCCAGCCTAAGGAGCTGTCCCTGCCCACAGCTCAGGTGAGGGATGCTCTGAGTGGAAGTGATACCCATTCCCTCTCTCTAGTGCCTCTCCTGAGGTTACTAAGCAAAGTACAGTGTAGCTTGGCTCCAAAAATCCTTTCTCTGTCAGGTGTGGAGGGTGCTGACTTCAGGGTGACCTGCTGTCCTAGACTGGCAGGGATTTGGGTGAGTCCATTTTGGGCAGTCCAGGCATAACCCCAGTGTATCCTTCCCTCCCTCCCTCTCTCTCCTAAGCTGCTGCTCCACAGGGAAGAGGAGCAAGAGTTAGTTTAGCTCTTCCTTCCAGCAGAGGAAGAACTAAAGCAGCATAGCTTTAGCACTCACCAAAGCTCAGTGGCTGCAGAAGCAGCTGCCTGTATACAAATATAAATGAAGTCACTTTTTCACAGTCACTTCTCTCTTGGAATGGGAAGAAAATTGAATAATCCTTTGTCTCTCAGGTCTGGTTCAGTGTATATCCAACCCTCACCCTGGCCCCTGCCCTTTCCAGGGGTTATTGTGATGTTTTGCTGCTGTTTGGGTGGGGTGAGGGAATTGCCCTGTGCTGTGGCTGCCCATTTACCTGGTTGTGTGACCCACACTCACCGTGCTCCTGTCCTGGCTTCACCTGTGACACCCCAGGACTGTGGGAAAGGGCAGTGTGCTTCCTTGTGCCTGAGGTCATTTGCTATGCATGGCAGGAGGGTGAGTAATCGAGGCTTTGGCTCTGGCTGCCCATGCCCCTCATCCGGCCAGCCACCGGCAAGAGAGACCCACACTGACTTGGCCCCTGGCCCAAAGCAAAATTGCTTTCAAGGCACTGGCTGCCTTTCTGGGCACAAATTTATGATCAATAAAACCCCAAAACCCCACAATACTGAGACATGATGGAAAACTAGGAAAAAAAAAGGGCAGCAATCTCCCCACTGGAGCTGTTACCACATTTGTGTGCACAGCCTATTGTTACCCCCGTGCCTGAAGCCACCTGGTGTTGGGAAGGATGAAAGTTTGGCAATAAAGTCTCACAGATATGTGTGCTTAGCAGAAAGATTTTTAAATGTAGGGTCTGATGAAGAAATAGAGATGGAAGCAAGTTTTGATATAGAAGAAAAGAATTGCTGAGCCAGTCTTCCTGGATAACTAAGGAGGCAAAGGGTGTGTTAGTTAGAAGGGGTTTTGTGACTTAAAGCAAAGGATAAATCCATCTCAAACAAGAAGATGTTTTTACCAAGCAGAAAGTTAGCACAGGCAAACAAGCCTGCCCCATGTTGCAAATAGAAAAAACATCTTAGAATTTTCCACTGCAAGAAAACTGAAAAACAACTTCTAGCTTAAACTGTAATGTACTAACTTTTAGTGATTGCAGAACAGTAACATGAAAATGGTAATTATAGTAGCCATGATAGGCTATAGATAAAAGTTAAGGTATAGATTGGTTCTACTGTATGAAGATGCTCAGCAAAGAAAAGTAAATAATGCATTGTAACCAAACCCAAAGGGTGTCCAGGCCTGCCTGCAGCTGGAGCTGACAGCTGTAGGCACAGCTCTGTCACCCACCACCCTGGACTGCTGTAACCTCTTGGATGGAATAAACTGCATTTTGGAGAGCTGCCTGGAGTTCCAAATCTCTCATTTTGGCTCTTACAACCTGGTGCTATGGCTTTGCACAGGACTTCAGCTTCAACATGCACAAGGAGCCAGGAGCTGGTGCTGGGGCCAAGCCCATCCCAGCCCTGCACAGGCATTACCTAAGGCTGTCAGGGCTTGGCCTTCAACTGTGGCACTTTTCCTCCCCTCAGGGCATCACTTTGCCTCTCCCCTTTGTTGGGGAAGATGAAACAGGAAAGCCTTATAAATATGATTGTCTGGCAAAAGATTTTGAGAATATAGAAACTATAAGCAAGATTGAAATGAAAGCAAGCTTTGTGATCCCTTAGTTACTGAACAACTGGAAAACAATGGTGTGGCCGGCTGAAGGTAATTCCCTTTTGATGAAACAATGCCCTCTGCTTGCAGACACATCCAAGGGTCAGAGCAGACCCTGCCAGCTTGGCAGAAGGGGTCCAAAGAGGAGGTTTTAGGGTTTAAAATGTAACACAGTATGGTAATGTAATGATTCTTATAGGCTGTATGGAAATGCTGTAGGATTTGTATCTTGTACTAGATTGGTTAGTGAGAATTAGAATATTCAATACAGAAGATGATTTGTTGTATTGTAATAACGGGAACCTCGCTCTCTTACCTCTTGCCTTTTAGTTCTTGCCTTTTACTCTCTTATGCTTTTATGCTCTCACCCTCCCATGCACTCCACCCCTCTCCTCTCTCGGGCCTGCTCTGAGCTGTGCCTGGCAGCTCCCAGCAGGGCCCTGCACCCAGGCCCTTTGCAATAAACCACAAGTTCCATGACCTGACTGCAGAGATCTCTCATCTCCGTCCGTCCCAACCATCCTACCCCCCATTGCTCCAACACTCCTTTGTCCCATAGACTTGGCTGGGGACACACAAGGCTGACCCATTGCCACTGACCAGGCCGAGTGTCCACTGACCAGGCCGAGTGTCCGCCACCACCCAATCTCACCCTCCAACCAGCGAGTTACAACATCCCACAAGACCCTAAACCCCACAGGACCTGCTCTCCCCCATGTTCCCCCAGCTGTGTTGGGGCACCAGAACCTCCAGACAGACCTGCACCAGGTCGGCCCTGAGGTGCTTGGCCCGCAGCCACTTCTGGAAGCTCTGTGTGCGGTGCAGGGTGTGCTCCAGGCTGCAGCTCCTGGTCCTGAGCAGGGAGGTGCCAATGTGCTTCATTTTGCCTCTCCCTTTTGTCACATGGGCTTGGCTGGGGGCACACAAGGCTGCCCCACTGTCACTGACCAGGCCGAGTGCCCACCACCACCCAATCTCACCCTCCAACAGCGCATCACAACCACATCCCACAAGACCATTTTCGCACCCCTAAACCCCATGGGCCTTGCTCTCTCCGTGCTCCCCCAGCTGTGATGGGGCACCAGAACCCCCAGACAGACCTGCACCAGGTCGGGCGTGAGGCGCTTGGCCCTCAGCCACTTCTGGAAGCGCTGTGTGCGGCGCAGGGCGCGCTCCAGGCTGCAGCTCCTGGTCCCGAGCAGGGAGGTGCAGATGCGCTTGTCCGCCCGGTCGTGCTGGTACTTGGAGGTCAGGCGGGTGATGTCCACCAGCCGCCAGCTCTTGGCATCGTCCGTGTAGTTGCCCGAGTAGCTGAGCAGGGAGCTGGGGGGCAGCTTTAAATGAGAAGAAAGCCAGGTGTCAAACCTGCCAAACCAAAGGGAGAGCCCCACGGAGAGCAGGTTAAAAACCACAAGGACACAGCGCCCGCCCTGCTGAGCTGCTCCTCCAGGCCAGCCCCTGGAGATTCCTGACACTGCGTGGAAAAGGCTGGGTCACCTTGGCTGGGTGGCCCCAGGGGTAGCAAGCTGAAACCATCAGCTGAGGGAATGTACTTTGGTAAAAAAGCCCTTCTTTGCTTCCCACTAATACCATCCCTTGTCATGAATGCTGCCATGGGTTGAAGTGTGAACACCCAAACTGGATCTTTTGGGTAGAGGGAGGGAGGAAAGGGAGAGGGCTGCAGGGTTTTGGTTCATGAAGAATTCCTGGTGTTTTTAAATTTTCCTCTTTCTAGAGAAAAGGTCCTACAAAAGGAGTACTTGACACTTTAAAGGGCCCTCCTGATATTAAAACCTAACAACAAATGTAATTGGGAATATCGAAACGACCTCTTGTTTTGAGGTGGTGGCTTTTTTCAGCGCAGAGGTCTACCTGTCTCCTCCAACATCCCTGCCTGTGTTTTTTCCCCCAACATCCCTGACTATTTTTCAGCCAGGATGAGTGACCTCCCTGACAGCAGCAGAGTTTGGGGTGTGATGGGGATACAGGGTGTGATAGGGGGACAGGGTGTGTGTGCCCTGGGCGTGCAGCACCTCTGTAACCATGGAGATCTTGCACTAATTTTCTCCCCCTCCACAGGCACAGGAGGGGAGCATATGGGCTGGGTAATTGGGTAATTCTTTTTTGTTTCAGCAGCCCCCTCAGCCCTGCCCACACGCCGGAGCCGAGGAGCCCGGTGCCTGCTCTGGGAGGGTGTCTGTAACCTGCTATTGGAAAATGGCCCAGCTCTGACCTTTGGTTTGGCCAGCATCCTGGCCTCGCTGCCTCTGAACCCTCCTGCCCTGAGCTCCTTGTCCAAGTGCGTAGGAAAGCACGTCCTCATCTAATCTCACCCTAAATTGGAGTCGGCAGCTCAGAAGTGAAACAGGAGAGGCAAAAGGTTCCCTGCAGGATTAGCCTAGCTGGAGTTTCAGACAGCTTACAAGACATTAACAAATCTGAAAGCTGAAGCTGGACGTTCCTTTCAAGTTCCATTTGGGAAATTGGCACAGAGAAATTTGGGGAGGATTAATTTTCTATGATTTCAGGCAAATAACTGACTCAGTGACACGAGCCACCATCTGCAATCAGAAACTGATCAGATGATCCCTCCTGAAGGCAGCACCCCACTCCCTTTCCCATCACAGACCCTGTGCAGCTGAGTTCTGGGTGCCCAGGATGAGTGAAACCCTGGTGCTTCCCCTGCTTTGGCTTTCAACTCCTGCCATGTGCCTCCTTCCAAAAATTTACCACGGAGGATGGCTAGAAGTGGGGGAACCTTGTGAGAACAGGTTGGTGGATTCCAGCTTTTCAGTTGTTTGGGCATTTTGCCTGAATGAAACTGAAGATTCCCTACAATTAAAGCACCTGACATGATAATAAACACTTTGTTTGGGTTTGGGATTTTTGTTTTGGTGGGTTTGTTGGTGTTTTGTTTAGGTTTTTTAGTTTTGGTCTGGTTTTGAGCTAGGATTAAAGAAAAGAGAATCATCTTTGTGCCTCGCTGTGATTGTTGAGCATCAGGACCCCTCCCAGTGCCTGATCTGCAAAGTGGGCACAGCGTGCCAGGCACGTACTGGGAAGAGATGGCTGTGGGCTTTCTTTCTTTCTTTCTTTCTTTCTTTCTTTCTTTCTTTCTTTCTTTCTTTCTTTCTTTCTTTCTTTCTTTCTTTCTTTCTTTCTTTCTTTCTTTCTTTCTTTCTTTCTTTCTTTCTTTCTTTCTTTCTTTCTTTCTTTCTTTCTTTCTTTCTTTCTTTCTTTCTTTCTTTCTTTCTTTCTTTTCTTTTTCTCTCTCTCTTTCTCTCTTTCTTTCTCCCTTTCTCTCTTTCTTTCTCCCTTTCTCCCTTTCTCCCTTTCTTTCTTCCTTTCCTTTCCTTTCCTTTCCTTTCCTTTCCTTTCCTTTCCTTTCCTTTCCTTTCCTTTCCTTTCCTTTCCTTTCCTTTCCTTTCCTTTCCTTTCCTTTCCTTTCCTTTCCTTTCCTTTCCTTTCCTTTCCTTTCCTTTCCTTTCCTTTCCTTTCCTTTCCTTTCCTTTCCTTTCCTTTCCTTTCCTTTCCTTTCCTTTCCTTTCCTTCTTATTTTTTTTAAGTTAAGCACAAATATGCCTTTTGACTTGACTCAAGCTTGTGTGTTCAGGGGAGCTCATATCAGGCAGAGAGCACCTCCCGTGTGCAAGCAGAACATGGATGTGTGAAATCCAGGGCTGAGCATTAATTTGAGGGTGGATGGAGTGATTCCCTCTGCAGATCTCTGGGGGGAGAACCACCCTGGCCTGGGAACTCGCCATGGGCTGCAGCAAGTCTGTATTTGGCATCATTTCTGGGCAGCACAGCGCTGGCCTGGCACATTTGCTGGATACTTTCAGGATTCATCATCAAGTTGTGCTGTAACCGCTCCCTCTCATACAGAGCTTTTTAGCTAAGGGCCAGCAAATCCTCTAAGACCTTCAGTAAAATCTATGCAAATAAGTGAGTCATAGATTACAGATTTTAGATCAACCCAGAGCTAAATGCTGAAGAAATCCAAACTAGTTTTCCTTTGTTTATTTCCTAAATTAAATGAAGTATTTTGTTTCAGCCAAAATAATTTTGCTTGCATTTGGAATTTCAGAAGTAAGCTAAGTCTTAAAACAAAACAAAACAAAACAAAACAACACAACCTATGAATCCCCTTCTAATTGAAGCATTCCAGCTTTTTCAGTCTTCTTTCCCATTATTTTTGGACAAAGCTCAGGACCAGCATTGGCACAAGTATTTGAATAGTTTTGGTCGGCTCAGTTCTGCGGTATTTTGAAAATCTGATATTTTACAAAAAACTTCCACTGCACTCTGCTCTCAGTACAGTTGGTAGACAGGCTTGGTATCCTCATTTACAGATGGATAAAGTTGGGCAAAGATAAGGGAAGTATAGAACATTAGAGCACAAGATGAGTCACCAGCCGTTCTGGGAACAAAACTCACATCTTCTCACTGTGAACGCATGTCAGAGCTCCCAGAAACGATGGAGAATTAATGAAGCATGTTCCAATGTGAATTAGCACAGAGAAACCCAAGTGCCATACACCTTTGCAAACACGTGAAAAGGTACGAGGGTGGATCAAAGAGTGCAAGCACCACTGAAATTTCCCTAAATAAAAAAAAAAAAAAAATCCTCGTTTTTCAAGAAATCAAGTGGGAGAAGAAGTTTTACCCATGCAAAGGAAAGCCTGAAGCTGAGTGAGTGCTCAGGAGAACATTTTTAAGTTCCCCTTCCCAAAGCCTCACAGCAGAACTTCATGTTATCACTCGTGTGTGGGAAGCCAGCTACAGGCTGGTGGGAGAGAAAAAGAAGTGTCGGGCTTGGGGAGCCCCTCTGTGTCCCCTGAGGCAGAAGAATTGTGCTCCCACATGTTTGTGGCTCTGCACTCCTGGAGCCCAGAGGGACCCTGTGCGTGCCTGCACCCCGTTCCTGCTGTCCCCTGGAGGAAATCCAGCACGGGGCCCTCCTGCCTTGGCTCACGTAGCACCTCCCTCCCACAGCCCACTGTGCAGCTGGAACCCCACAGCCAGAGGCACTGCTGCTGTTTTTGGCAGGGCTGAGGGAACCTGCATGGACCCAGCTTCCCCAGTGGCCAGGTGGGAGTAACCAAAAGGGGGCTGCTTTGTACCTGGTTGCAATTCCCTAAAAACCCTGCACAGGTGAGCGGGGATGGAGCAGGCTGGGGCACCTGTGGTGCTGCAGGGAATAAAATGCAGAGCAGACATTACCCTGGATGCACCCCTGGCCCCTGCAGACACACACCAGCCCATCAGCCAGCTGAGCATGCTGGGCTGATTGCAAATCCACGCTGCATTTTGGGACAGGAACCCAGGCTGGGCTGGGAGAAACCCAGCACTCAGCCCTGTGCTCCTCACTCATTTCATTTTGGGAATCCAGGCTGGGCTGGGAGGAACCCAGCACTCAGCCCTGTGCTCCTCACTCATTTCATTTTGGGAATCCAGGCTGGGCTGGGAGAACCCAGCACTCAGCACTGTCTCACTCACTGCATTTTGGGAATCCAGGCTGGGCTGGGCACTCAGCCCTGTGCCTCTCACTCACTGCTCACTCTGTCACTGTGCACATAGAATGCAAAAGGGCACAGTGACAAGGACTGGGACCCCCAATGTGCAGCAGCAAGGAGTGCTCTGGCTCAGCAAAGCCACAAGCTGCTTTTTTCCAGCAGCAGTGCAAGGATGGATGTCTGGTATTACAAGCCCATCCCAGACAAACCATTATGGTTTTACTATGCTGCGTTTTATAGGATAGTTTAAGATAAAAATGGTGATTTGTCTAATACTATACTACTTACATTATAGCATTAAAAATACAATTTTACTGTAATAATTTCTTCTCCCCCAGGCTTTTATATCTATAAAAGAAAGTGCATATGGCTCTATAAATCATATCAGACCCAATAAACCTTTCCTGTGCCAAGTACTGCCTTTGACTTTTTCCTCAAATTCAAGTGGCAACATTTTCCCTGCTGTCATCAGATATGCTCTGTTTTTGAGCTTAAAAATGATTGGATTGGTCCAATGACCACTTGGACAGTGTGTGTCTCATCAACAGCGAGGCAGATGCAATTTCTGCCTTCAAGTTCTCACACAAATCTCCCCAAAATGTACCAGTAATTTAGCTGTGTGCTATTTTCAAGCATGTGGGTAACCTCATGTGCAGAAGTCCTCATGCCTCAGGCAGGTTTAGATCCCTTTTGATCTTAGTTAAAACGTGAAATACTGCACATTCACTTTGTTGCACCTGGTACAGAATTATACAGCATGTTTGTATGTTTGTAGTTAACATACTCTGTTGGGAGCTTACAAAGCTAAACCCCCTTTTGCCTTTAGTCAGTTGCTCATAATAAAATACTTCCAGTAAATCTAAACAGGCTGATTTCTTCCTTTCCCCCATCACTGCTTTGAGATTTTTCAGAGCCCCTCTCTAGACAGAAATCTGTGCCTTTTACTCCTGCTTTCAAGTTATAGTTTAGGGCTGAAGTCTGATCACGTTTGCATTGCTTTAAAAGAAGAGACAAAGCATGAGCTTACAGGCATTAATTAAAACACTAAGTGCTATAATGGCAACTTGGTGCTAAGTTGCTCTTTGCATTGTTTCTCATGAAAACACTTGGAAATTCTAACAGGCAGCTTTCAAATCACTACACAGAACGCTTTAAAAATTACTCTGCTGAGTTTCTGACCTTATCTCCTCTTTAAAGAACTTCTTGCATATGGATGTCCCAATGCAGGCGTTGCATTTATCAAGTCCCAGGAAAGTCCGGCCAAAGCTGTAGCTGGGTTTGACGTGGGGCACAGGCGGAGAAGCTGCTGCTGCTGCTGCTGTGGAGGGGTTACAGCCCAGAGCCAAAACCAGGAGCAGCATCAATGGATCTGCAGCTCTGGAGCAAAGGCAGCATATCCAGAGCCCCATCTACAGTAGTGGAGAGCTCTCTGCTTTTTGCAAGCTGTCCCTCTCTAGGATTTCAGTCTCTTTTTGGTGACTTCAGCCTGCAGTGGTGAGCCCTAAAACACAGCCGGACACTCTGGGTGCAGGAGACACTGCTGCAGTCCCCATCCTGCCAGCTGGTCACTGGCTCTATTGGCTTGAGGTTTGGGTGGGAAAGATATGCTGTAGGGTGGGGAGAAGGAAATACATGGAGGATGCAGATAACTTGGGTTGCCATGGTTATCTTTCCTCTCCTTGTTGCAGCTGCTTTGGCCCCTGCTGACCCTCCCATCAGCAGACTTGGGAAACAACACCAAGAAGTGCTCATCTGCTCTTGGTGCAGACAAATGAAGGATATCCTGTCGCTGGAGAAAAGGGCAGACGTGGGACACTAGTAGAAAAATTTATTTGGGAGGAGTAGTAGCATGGCAGAAATGCACATTTTACCAGAAGCCAGACCACTGGTGTTGCTTTATTCCTGGAGATTTGTAGTGGTGCATGATGCGACATCTTGGATGCTTCCTTGGCCCTTCTCTGGAAAGGCTGTCAGGTGGAATCATCACTGTTCTGTTTCTTGAAGACAGTATTGTTCAGCAGTGATTGCTAAAAAGAAAGAAATCAGGATAGCCTGCAGCTTTCCCAAAACTCCCAGCTGATGGAGCAGCCTGACCTCTACGCCCCTCTTGGAAAATAAGGTTTTCAGCAAGACTTGTGTGCTTTGGAATGTCTTTTCTTGATGGTCCTGGCACTGGAAAGAAGCTAGAGAAAGGGATGGGGGTGAACTCAGGAGAATGTCAGAGATTTCAAATAGACTTGGAGATTACTGTGATCACACCAAAAGCTGTTCTTGTTAGGACAAAGACTTGGAAGTTCTGGAAACTGGTGGCTACCCATCCTGACCTGGGTGCTGGCGACTGTGCTAGGGTATCTGGCAGGATGCTCAGGGCCAGGGAAGCACAGCTTGAAGGAGCAAGTGCACTCTGGCTGCAGGCAGCTCACGTTGCTGTGGTGGCCCTGGGCCTGGGTCCTCCCCATCCCCAGCTGTTGTGTTTTCAGTGACACAGGAGGCTCTCCTGGGCCATATCTCACCATGGGAGCAGGGAGGAGCAGACTGAGGCTTTGGAGACTTCTTATTCCTCAGCTGGACTGCTCACACCAAGTGGCCAAGCCATTTCCCAGCACATTTTTAATGGAAGAAAAGGTGCACTGTGGCCATCCTTTATCATCCCCTCTGGCATTTAACCTGATGGGACAAAAGGATGTGAGAGACACAGGGGTGTGCCTTGGGCTCTGTGATTACCCCTCACTCTCTGAAGGGGCTGCTGGGTGATCCTAACAGTGCAAGGCAGCTATTTAAAGCATAGAGACTCCTTATTTTTGGCACTTGGGAGATCCAGGGTCCCTCCTTGGCTCCACGTTCTCGTGGGAGGTTGCTTCAACTTCTGGTGCACAAAATGGAGATGGTGAGGTTTGGGGCTTGTCTAGAGGGTACAGCACTGACAGAGGGGGATAAGGAGCCCTGTTGAGAAGAAAGGAGGATATCATGAACCCTGCAGAATCTGCAAAGCAGAGGGGCTGGACAGTGCTAACACACCAGCAAGTGCATTCAGTACAACTCTGCATTGAGCCATCATCACACTTGGCCTAACACTCCAAGGTAAAGCTCTTTGAGACATGTTGGTGGAAAGAGACAGAACCAGAGCTAAACAAATATTAGCTGTGTCCCACTTCCAGAAGTTCATCCCTGGTCTTTTCTATTGCTGGTACATTGTTCCTCTCCCCTCTGCAGGAATCAGCCCTGCCCACAGTTTCCTGCCAGTAGCTCTGCAAATTTGGCCATGCCCACATTGCTCCCTGCCCAGCTCTTCCCTGGATGGTACCAAAATTTACGTAAAAATTTACGTAAAAATTTGGTACCAAAATTTACGTAATGCATAAACCACATATCCTTCAGTTCCTTTACTAATTCAGTTGTCTCCCTTCTGTCTCCTGTCCTCTGCTGTGATTTTAAGAGCAGACACACCAAGGCTTCCATCTCCTGGTGCCCCAGCCTCTGCTGCCCCATGGAAAGGGGAGGGATTCAGCCTCTGGGGGTGGTAATTGAGCCTTTCCGAATGCAAACCCCAGGGTCTGGCACAAAACCCAATGCATGGGCAGTGGGCTGTCTGTGCTATTAATGATGCCTCAATGTCTGTGTTGTTCTTGCACTTTTGTGTAGTTCAGGCACATGTAAAGCAATGGTTATGTCTCCCTAGGAACAGCAGGTGTGAGCGTGCTTTTGTACAATGTATCGCACCTGCATTACCTTGAAGTGTTATAAAAGCAACTTTTTATTCAAAGAATGGGAGCAGGTCCATCATGACCACCTCAAGCTTGCTGCTGGCATTTTCATTTACCCCCAGGGTCTGAGCTCTCTCCTTCCCTCAAACATTTCTGCTCAGGCTGGGCAGTCCCTGAGCACAGATGATGTGTGTAGGAAACATTCATTCATGCTCTCAGCACTGAAAAACCAAAGCTTAAAAATGAATAGATGTGTATCTGAACTAACCAGAGAGACAGGTGAGAAACCACAGCTGGGTGAGTGTGAGTGAGAGGAGCTGCACTCCTGAAAGTTGTGCCAGTGTTCACAGGGGTCCCATGATGAGGGAAGAGACGAGGATCTGACTCCATGTTTCAGGAGGCTTGATTTATTATTTTATGATATATATTATATTAAAACTATACTAAAAGAATAAAAGAAAAGATTTCATCAGAAGGCTAAGAATAGGAAAAGAAGGAATTACAACAAAGACTTGTGGCTCGGACAAAAAGTCCAAGCTCGGTGGGCTGTGATTGACCATTAATTAAAAACAACCACATGAGACCAATCACAGATGCACCTGTTGCATCCCACAGCAGCAGATAATCATTGTTTACATTTTGTTCCTGAGGCCTGTCAGCTTCTCAGGAGGAAAAATCCTAAGGAAAGGATTTTTCACAAAAGATGTCTGTGACATGAAAGTGCCTCTCTTTTACTGAGGTCATTCAGGAGGTAATGTCAAACCTGTATTTGCTTTCCTTTGTATTTGTTTTCCTTTCCTTTTGGTGACACAGTACAGAGCTCTTGTGGAGAGCAACCCGGTCTGCAGAAGCCTTGCAGATCTTCTCCTTGTGCCAGGATGTGTGATTTTCAGGGCATGGATCACCGTGGTGTCTGCTGGAACCAAGGGCTGGCCCGAACAACCCCTTGGGACCTTCACAGAGCTTGTACTAGAGAGACTCCTATGTAACACCATTCTTACACCGTGTAAGAACATGGCCCTAACAGAAATGCCTCATTAGTGTTCTAAAAGTTATAATTTCTAACAATTTCTAAAAATTTCTAAAAAGGATCAATATGAATATACTGCCCTATCGAGGTCAGACCAGTTGCAGAAAAGCTTTTGGAGTGGTTTCTACCAACAGAGGTCAAAGTTTTTTATTTAGCCTCTGATCCCTCCTTTCCCTACATACCCTGAGGGGTCTGGAAACACGCCTGGAAGTTCAGCCCCACTTCTGATCACAACCATGTGGGCACTGGAGCTCCTGGGTCCCAAAACCACCGAGTCTCTGCAGGTTTGGGTGGATATGGCTGTGATCTCCAACTGCTCATCAAGGTGGGAGACGCCTGCCCTTCCTTGCTGCTGGTTCTGGAGGAGATCAGGAGAACACAAGCTGGTTTTTCCCAAGTATTCATGGGATGAAATACACCTTTTACTTAACCCACCTCCTGGTCTCCACCCCATCCATGAATGCAATCCAGCTGTTCCTCACTGCCTCTTTCCACCCCAGTCTATTGCCCACCTTCCCTGGTCAGTGCCAGCTGCCCCCAGGGATGGGTTTCATGTCAGCAGAGCCTCCCTCTCCCCATCTCATTGGTGCACTGTCATTTCCACTGGGACACTGGAAATGACTTTGCAGAGCAGGAGACCTTTTAAATTAGTTAAAATTAATTAAATAGTTTGGGATAATCACCAATAGGTGTTTCAAAGCATCCCACACGAAGCTGCAGAGCAGCAGAAGGTGCAGTGCTGCTGCTCCTCAGCTGACATTGCCACCAGGGTCTTTGCTGTTATTGACCTGCACATGCTCATGGAGATTTTGCTGCTTGGCCAACCTAAACCAGCAGATTTTGGGTGTCACATCATCTCATCTTCTTCTCCAGCCCAGGTTTTCAAAAGAGCCTGCTCAGCAAAGATGGATTGCTGCGTGGGTTGCAGGAGGGCTGCATCTCACTGCCACAGACAGAAAGGAAACAACAGACAGGAAAAATCAAAGTTTTGCTGGAAGAGGAGAGGCTCCTGCTCTTCCTGAGGCCCTCAGTAATCCCTGCCTGGGTCAGGCTGCCTGCAGGGCCCGGATAAGACCTTGGCTGTCACACAGAGCAGCTTCTCAGGACAGGGTGGAAAGCAGCTCATTTTTCATTAATCACATCCAAGATAATCATTAAACTATTGCCAAATAGTCAGTACAGACTTGGTATCAAACTGCTTATCACTTCAATCCCAGTTCAGGCTGGATGTGTGGATTAATAGCCGGAGAAGCTTGACACATTTTCAATTCTTTCAAAGTGAAAAATGTGACTCTGAATGCTACAAAAGTCCCAGCACTTGGGAGGATGCGATCACTTCCTTCTTCTCTGTTTTCCTCCCAATTGCATGATTATGAAAGAAACATCTGTTTTGAAGCAATCTGCAACAGAAAATTTTTGTTCCAGTTGGATTTTTAATGGACAGCTTCTGTTACAGAGTCTTGTTCTCTCCAGCCCTGTTTCTTTCCCTTTTTCTTTTGCTGAAAGATGAAAGAGAAAGAAAGAGGAGGAGAAAAAACTCAAGCAAACAAACCCCACTGCCCAGACTACAAATACAGACAGAAAAAGGGGCCACTGGGGTGTGGATGGTGTGAAACTCCACAGCTGAGCTGGCAGAGAATGTTTGCACTTCAGTTCTCTTTGAGAACATTTGATGTTGTGTATGTATGGAATTTTCTACATTTTGAACATATGAATGAGTGTATTTCTCTACATTTTGAATGTATGAATTTTTCTACATTTTGAATGCTAAAAGAGTGATACAAATTTGACCTTTTTTTTCCTCACGAGGGAATAATTTCTATTGTGTGATAATCTTAGATGCAATTAATCTGAAGCAACAATAATCGAGTATATTAATTATATATAAAAATAGGTATTGTTCTGTATCTGTGGTATTTTTGGATTCTCCCTGACTCTGTTCTTCTGCTGCAGAAGAGGAAACCTGTTGTTCTTTGGGAAGTCTTTACATTCTCGTAGGCAGCTGCAAGAAAAAGCAAGTGAGAAGAAAAGCCTCAGGCACTGCAGCCGACACATAAGACCAGTTCTAGTTTGTGAGAGGCTGAAATGTCAGTACAGAAGGCCACTGAATGCTATCAGCTGCTCTGCTGTTTGCAGCATTTATGGGAGACCATGCCAAGCACCAAAAACTGTGGAAGAGGATCCTGGATTTTGGTGCATCACATATCCACAGACTGAAAAGGAGATGCAGGAATCTCGAGCCTGAGGGAAAACGACAGTGAAAAGGAAATGGGCTGCACAGCAGAGCACAGGGGTGTGCTGGTCACTCCCTGCACAAAGCAGGAGGGAAGGAGGCCGGGATGAGCTGCTTGGGAAAGGAGCAAAGCTCCTTCTCAGGGAGCAGCTGCCCTTGGTGGTGGCTCTGCATGGGCTCCTTGACCACTGGTACCACCAAGCAGCTCCTTAGGTCCAATCCAAATCCACATGGCCAGCACCTGCCTCCTGATTGTGTTTGGTGATGCTGCAACAAAGAAATGAAGCATCACCTTGAGAGGAATGGCAGATTTGTTTTACAAACAAGCTGTGGGTCTGCTGGTAGATAAAACCAGCACTGGGAGATAAAAGAAACAATGGGAAGGATTCCACTGGTTGATGAATGGAAGAAGATATTTGTTTTTACAAATAAACTTCAGGTTTGTTGACAAGTGAAATTAGACATTGAAAGGGGAAAGAAACAATGGGGAAGAAAAACCCCTAAATTCCATAAGAATTAAAAATTAAAAGGGAGGGTTATACATTAGAGGTGAATCTCTGGTATCAGGCATTCTGGGCAGTCTGCACCTCTCAAGTACCTCAGCCAATGGGGAAAGAGAGAAGAGAAATGCAGCAGGAAAATTGGGATAAAAAGGAGGCTGCATCCCCCAAAAATTTGAGAGACCCCAGGGAAATGCCCCATGGCCTTTCCCTTTATTTGAATAAAGTAAAAGGACTCCTCTGTTTCCTTTTTGTACATAAACCTCTGGTGTTTGTGGATTAATTTTCCTGACAACTTCCTAGGCTAAATAAATAAATAAATATTTTCCTATAGAAAACCAGAAATATTTTCACTTCATACAGTTTTTCAGAGGGAAAGGCCCTACCCACAATATTTTTCTTGGATGTGTGCTATTTGTTCAGCATCCCAAGCAGTTAAAAGTATTAAAAATAATTCAGACTTTCTGGTGTCCTTCAGATTTTTGGTCATCTTCCTCTGTGAGGCAGAAGCAGGCCAAAACAAGATCTTCCAAAATAAAAATGGCATGGCAGGGAGACCCTTTTGGAATAGGTTGGCCAATGAACCAGAGCTGTGAAAAAACCCAACCTGCTTTCCAAGACCAAAGTAAAACACTTAAAATATGGGTATGAAAAGATTCCTTCTGAATTAGTTACTTGGAAAATGAAAAAAATCTTTAAAAAATATGCCCAGAAGGAATAAAACATGACAGCTATTTGATCCAGTGGCAGACTGCTAAGCCATAAATTTGCCAAACCACAACTTTCTTTCTGGATACCTATTGTTTGTTTGGCCCAATTTGTTTTCTGTCCATCAGACTGGAATCTCTTTTTTAATCAGCTGTATCATTCCAGCTGTCTGGAATACTTCTGGAAATACTTCTCTGTGGAAGGAGAAGTATTTTGGGAGAAGTGGAGCATGCTCTGAGTAACCTTGGGAGTGGTTTTAACCAATACCCAGTGCTAGGATGGGGAATTTCAGTATGAATTTTAACAGTACAAGTGCACTTTAGGCAGTGACCTTTGCTTTTCCCACATACCAAAGGGAATATGTGCCCTATAGTCTTCAATGCTTTTGTAGGAGTGCAGCTGACATTTGCAGGTGACAATTTTCCATATTCATAAACAATTTTTGATATCCAGGTATTGATTCTTGTTCAGGGATCAGGGCTGGTACAGACCAGGTTCTGCTGTGTCCAGTGCAAATTTGAAGAGATTCTTTAAAACTGGCAAGTGTATTAATTGGAAGAAAAAATGAATCAAGACACGAAAAGTATTGATCTCCTTTGTATTTTTTTATCTCTCTTAAAACCTTGGCTTCTATTCTCTTCTGGCTATAAATATGGTGTTTTAATATTTTGGTAACTAGATGCGTGACCTAGGCCACCTCCATTCTCTTTAGCCATTTTCTCCCACCAGCCTCCTCCTTGCATTTTAGAAGAAATAACAATCAGTTGCAGGAGACTCCTCAAAAGCTCCCCCAGGTCAAGCAGATTTACTATCTCTAGAACTTTTTCTACATGCAAGCATTGGTCCATCAGTGTGAAACAACAGAGCATGGCCATAAATTATGGGGGATTTTTTGGCTTTTGGAGGACTCAGGTAGATGACTCAATGCTTTATTACACTGGGCATTGCATGTCTGGATCCAGATATTTTAGGATAGGCAGCAAAATCCCTGCAAACGAAGCAGGGTAAGCAAATCAATTCCTTAAACCTGAGTTAATCTCAGATGAGGTTCAGCCATGAACTCAAAGAAAACCTGCATATCTCATGCTCCATGGTCAACCCCAGCCTGCCCATACTCTGTAACACAGCCTGAAATGCTCTGGCTGCGCAATAAATTTTGTGTGTTACCCAGCACCTCTTGTGTTATGTACTCTATGTGCTCTAGCACACTGCCAGACCAGAAGGGGGAAAAAATAAAGAAAAAAGAAAAAGGAATGCCAAAATTTGAGTTCCAATGGGGTTTTAGCCATAAAGAAGGCCACACATGTCTTCAGAGAAGAAATAGTCTAGAAAGCTAGAAAACATAGAAAGCTGTAGGCAAGAAGTCCCTTTTCTTTTCATCAAACTGCTTCTCTCCATTGCCACTTTATTTCTTCTGCCTTTAACCTCCCTGGGGGACAATCATGCACGTCACCCTCCCTCACATCACACACTTCTTTTTCTTTAGCATCCTCAAAGCAAATTGGAGATTACTTTGCAGATTGGTGTTGGGAATGAAGTGCTCACACATGCTGCCATGCAAACACCTGCACAGGCTCCTGTGGCATCTGTGCTGCTCCTCTTTGCATTTCCACTGACTTTGTGCTGCATTTCTGGCAACAAGTTAATCTAGAAGTGGAAAATCAAGAAAGGGTTAATTTAAAAAATAAACAAAACAAACTTTGCCTTGTTTGCAGTGATTTTGCATCAGTTTCCATGGAAATGGAAGTAGAACAAGCCAAGAGCAGTGGTGTAGCCAACTTCAGCTGCTGGCTTCTAGTTCTTGCTCCTGTTTCCATGGAAATAGATGCCAAATCAGCAAAAAATAAGGTAACTTGTTTTAAGATAGTAGAGTTTTAAAGGCTTGTCCTTATTTAACCTCAGTCAGGAAGATAGCTGGTGAGGGGAGGCAGCCAGCAGCTCAATGAAAACTTTCAGAAGCTCTTTCAGCAGCTGACTGCTTGTTGAACTCTGCAGAGAGTGAATTCACAGGGCACTCACCAACCTTCAGAAACATTCTGCAACTTTCCTGCCCTTTGTAAATAGCATTTTTCCTCTTGGCATGGAGAGTCACAGCAGCCTGTGGGAGCCCAAGCTAACACCTCTTTGCAAGGCACCCTGCAAGTGCCTCCCTGGGCTGCCTTTGCCTCCCAGAGCTCAGAAATGGATGTGCTTTTCCCAACTGCAATGTGCAAACCATTCCCATTCCAAGTTCTGTTTCTACCTGTGGAGAGAGAAGCAAAGGAGCGTTAGCTGGGGGAATTCCTGGTTGTGTTTTACAACAAACACCCCACTTTCTTCTTTTCCTGATCCACAAGGGCAAAATTTCACAGAGATAAAAGAAGTTGGCCACAACCTTGCGTATAGCAAAATGTGGATGGGAAAGCAGAACTGAATCCAACCAGAAAAAATACCTCAAAACCTGCTGTAATTTCAAGAACTGAAATTTCATCCAAAGCTCATTTCATTAAAAGAAACTTTAATAGAAAGCTATTTCAAGGTTGGCTTTTGATCCTTAGCTCTTGCTGTGATGGGACTGTCTGTGGGGAAGAGAATTTCTTGGTGGGAAGTTGTGTGAAGACAGAGATGAGAATCCCATTCTAGACCCCACTGTTCCTTGAATTGCTCTTGAATTGTGATTGTTGCCAGCCTTCCTCCACCTCTCTCTACCCCCACAACCCCTTTGCTTATGTGCTCCTTAAGCATCTCTTTAAAGACACCTTTAGACAAGGGATCACATCACAGGCCACTCGTGGCCCCTTTTTTGGTAGCAGAATATATCTGGAAGCCATAATTGTGGGTATATGTTTAAAAAAAAAATCTTGGCTGGCATTTGTGATGAAGTAAATGCAATTCTAATGAGGCATTCCTTCATTTGCAGCATTATGTTTTTGCTTTTAGGGACATAAAATCTGCTCTTGCAAGGGCACGTGCTTTGCTTCACACACGAAGAATATTCCCTTGGGCTGCTGGGTGAGTAAATAAATGAAAAGTGCAGGCCAAACTAATTTTAAAGAAGTGAATCAGGTCTAGACTGGGGCCTCACCGTTGTTAATTTTAGGTATTACAAGGAATGTGCTCATTTCTGGCTGGTTTCTGTGGATCTTCTTTGAAGAAAACCCAAGAAACATCCAGCCCTTCAAGAAACTGCCAAAAAAGATAGGCTTCTTTTGCATAACGAACACTTAAACACATGGGAGGTTTTATTCTTTTCCATTTTGACAAGACTCATTGTCTTAAAAGTCATGGAACTTTCTCCAGTTGCTCTATCAGACCGTTATTGCTGCTGTTGCTGCTGTGATGTGATTTCTTTGTGGCTGTTTTTGAGCTGTTGAGATCCTGTTTGAGGAGGGCAACCCAGGGCTGTGTTACTTATGATCCTCCAGGACACTTCACTAACATTTACCCTGGAAAAGCTTTGGCTTTTTCTGTAATGGCAACAAAACAAAAATAAAAACAAACAAACAAACAAAAAACCAAAAAACCCCCAAAAACCCAAAAATCAGGGAAGAAATGGAAAGCAAACTCATACATTTCAAGGGTGGATGTGGGAGGTGGAGCTGAGAGCACCACTGCGTCTCAGGTGTTTGTAATTCAGCTTTCAGTGTACTTTTTGGACTCTCCATTACACAACAGTTCATCATCCCCTTCCAGGAGGCTTCCAGGCCTCCAGGTCAGTAACCTGCACAAACGTCATCCCCTCCAGCTCTCCGTGGTTAAATCATCACTCCAGGAGGAAAAACAGGAGCTATCTGCCAACTCTTCTGCAAGCAGCTCAAAGCACCATGGCACAGCTCAAAGGATCATGAGAATGAACTAGAGAACAACAGGCTGTGGGGCCAAAACTGAGATCAAGCAAAAAAAAAAAAGAGAGAGAGAACAAGGCCTGACATGAGGTGTGTGCAACAAAAAAATTACACACATGCACTTTTCTGTGAGTTTCATAATGCTGGCAGATCCTTGGATTGTGCTGACAGCTCTGTCCTGGAAATCCAGCTCTTCCAGCCCTCCCAGCCGTGCCCTGGTGTCCCCAGGAGGCTGTGGCAGGTGGGCACAGAACAAGGTGTGGCAGGAGGGGTGGAGGGTTCCAAGCAAGCACAGGCTGTCCTCTGCTCTTTCTGTGGAGTGGCTGCTCCCAGAGCACAGGCTGCTCCCGTCAGGAGGGAAAATCTCATGGGGGAGTGGAGCAGCAGCCACCAGGGGCAGGGAACCCTGGGGAACTCCTTCTATGGACTCTGGGCAAAAGTCACTGTACATGGTGCCTTGGTTTGGAGAGACAAGAGTCTGCTAAGGAAGGCAGGAGCCTTCCTTAAGAAGTAAACTTTCCTCACCCCTCTGAATTGCTATAAATTTTAAATTAAGGGGCTCTCAGGCAAAAATATGGGAGCAGGAAATGACAGTTCTTTAATAGGGAAGGAAATAAAAGGATAAAATAAACAATGCAGTACACTAGAACAACACTGACAGAGTCAGAACCCAACCTGACACCCTGTGGGTCAGGCTGTTGGTGGCAGTCCCATTGGAATTGTGGCTGCAGCCCTCCTGGAATGTCAGGGGTGGTTCTGCTGGAGCAGGGATCCTGTAGAGAAGGATTTGTTCATCCTCTGAAGATCCAGTGGAAGAAGAGGCAGCTGCTGTTCCTCTGGGGAATCCAGTGAAGAAGCTGTGTTGGTATTCCAGAATCTCCAGATTATATCCCAGTAGGAATGCTTGGCTCCTACCCCTGGGCAGAGCATCTCCGAATGGGATGCTGTAGTTCTTATCAACAATGCAGTGACTGTGGCCTGTTATCAGTAATGTCCCCTCCCGAGGGAGGTGTGAATGTGGTCACTCAAAGAGAGAGATAAAGGCACACTGCCCACTTGACAAAGGTAATCTGCCATACTGATGGTAATTGAAAACATCTTGCCTTGCAATATGGAATACATGGAAACTTCCTCCCAGAGACACCTGGCAAAGCTGGGTGGGGATTGAATAACTTGTAAAACCACAATCAGTCCATCCCTGCTGGTTCCCTGTGCTGGGCAGGGGGAGATGGACAGACTACCTGTGCTGCTGCCTGCTGGGGCTGACACCCCAGGCTGCTCCTGTCCTGATCCTCGAGCTTGGCAGGACATCCTTTCTTCCTGGGGCTGGTGTCAGGTTATCATCCACCTCAACTCCAGCTCCATCTCCAGGATCCTCCTTGCTCTCCCAGCTTTTTGGGGAGGCCAGGGTGGGCAGGCATGACACCTTGAGCTGTGAGAGCCCCCTCTGCAGCTGAGACAGGGGGCTAGCAAAGAGCAAATGTGAGCAGTGAAGCAGCACAACTGCTGTGCTCCAGAGCTCAGTGTTGGCTGGGATGTGACCTTTGCCCAGCCACCTCAGGGACTCTCAATGCTTGGGAGTTTTTCCAGTGTCTGCAAAATTTCTTAGGTTGGTTTAAAGTCTAATTTGTCCTTCAATCACAGAGTCGTGCAATTCTTTTTTCTCCTCCTTCATCCATGACTAGATAAGGCTGCCTTGTGCATGGCTTGCATGATGTACCTGTACAGATTTCTTTGTTTTATTTTATTGTTTGTACTAATGATTTTAATCATGGAGGTTTTTGCTTTGGAAATGGAAGGCCTGTAGCTTTCACAGCACAGATGGGAGATAAAAGCACTATAATCACAGAGCGCGATCAATGAGACTTTTTCCAGGAAGATGCTAAAGGCATTATTTGGCATTAACAAAGAAAGGGATAATTAGAAAATAGGCAGAGAAGCCTTTATTCCTGTAATTAATTTCAAAGTTGGAAGTTCCCTAGTGCTTTTCTGTTCAAAAGTGACAGCATATGAGCCATTGCAAAGGAGATGTGTATTAATCATAAATCAGAAACAGGGAGGAAATTGAAACCTGTGTTTCCACTGACTTTAAAAAGAAAAAGCTGCTGCCTGGAGTTAATGTGTATTCTGACTATATGTGAAGGAAAAAACAATTATAAATAGTTATTGACACATTACATGAAAGGCAAGAGGAGGATGTAGCCAAACTTGGTTTCCTGGGAGACTGGGCAGTCCTTTCCAGAGTAAAAATAATGCTCAGGAGTCACTTTGATAGCTTGAGGCTGTGCCTATGTTTGCAGCTGCTTTTTTTCTGCACTAATTTTCTACAATTGCTCTCAGCCCCACTGAGGGCCACAGTGATGAAGGAACTGTTCAGCAAACTTCCTCTGCCTCCCTTCATTTTACCACTGTCAAAACTGTTTCTGACTGAGAAATAAGAAATGAGTGGCTCTGCTTTGGGAATGCCAGCAGTCACAGCCGTCTTGCTTACAGCCTTCTCCCATCTGGATCTTCAGCTTTAACAGGCAAACTGAACATCTGCCCCCGGGGTAAGATCAAAAATTAGCAAAGGAAAAAGTCATGCACAGATTTCTGTGTGGTTTTTTCCCCTTCTGTCCCCTAGTCGGTGGCTGTTGTCCCCATCATCACATCCACAGGTGAGACATGAATTGGTGCAAAGTGTCCAGCTGGTGAAGGCACCAGCCTTGCTACAAGGGTGAGGCTGGAGACCTCCAGCACTGGTGGTTTTTACTTAGATACACTGGATCCCCTCAAGAAAGCTGATGTTGCAAACAGAGCCACATGTTTATTTTTTATTTTATTTTTTTAAATATGGACAGCTTTACAATTAGTTTTTTATTTCAGTGTGGGTTGAACTCATATTGTTGGCTTTGTATCATGGCTGGCTTGGCTGATGACTGGTGCAGGTGAGCATAACACTCATGGTGCCTCCTCACACCACAAGGAATTCACAGCCTACACACACTTGCAAATTCCTATTTGTGTAATTTTGGGGTTGACTGCAGAACAATTGTTCAGTCAGCTGTAATGTAGCATATATGTATTTATATATACAATAATTTAGATGGTAAAATTTTGCATGTGCACGCACTCTCTCTCTCTCTCTCTATCTCTTTAGTGATTTTCTCACTTATTTGCTCACAAGGTTGGTTAGATCTCTTCACTTACATTCCTCTCCAAATTTCTCTAGCTTTAGACCTGCAGGCAGGTGAACTTGGCATTTTACTTTACAACAGGATCAAAAAAAAATGCATAAAGGTAAGAGGATTATATACAGGTTCTATATGGTTTTATTTTTTCAGAGTTCATTCAAGGACAATCCTCCTTTTAGGTCCCATTCCTAAAGTTTCTTTGTTTAAAGGAGAGAAATATGTACATAAGCTTATCACAGAGCTCTACCCAGCATTTCACAATGTGCAGTTGGCATTTGCTGGTGGCAGCACTGGTGGAGCTCTCTGTGTTTCCCAATGTATGGAGAGAGTGTTTGAGACAACAGTTTTCTTTTCTATTACTTGTTAATTTCCATATTCTCTTCTCATTGCATGAGCTCCAAGCTCTCAAGCAAGTGGTGCTATTTAAGTTCTCCTGGAAATACTTCTTACACATGCAGGAATAGAAAAAAAATGATCTGCATGTCCCTGGCAGAAATATCTTCTGAAACCGCTAATGGTTTTCTTACCTCACAGCTATATCCAGGGAATGTTCCTGCATTTACCACTCCAAATCACTGCAGAGATGGCTTAACTCAAGGCAGACAAGCTGTTCTTCTCCTTCCAATGAAATTATTTTCTCCTGTTGTGCGTCCGTCAGTCTCATTTTTGAACATAACCTGGGAAAATCACCCCAATCACTGTCAGTAGTTAGTCTTTAGCCAGTAGTTGTAAAGCAAATCTTCTTTTTCTTTTATCCATTTATCTTTTCAGAGAAAAAAAGTTTATTAACTTTGATAGAAGAAACTTTAAAGTTTTATGAATAATTTTAGAAGGTAGCTCTAATTACTTTTGATTTATAATTAAAAATCAAGTTTGCAGAAAGGCATACATATGAATGTCAAATATCTAAAATATCTTAAGAAGGTACGGAATAAGACAACGGAAAAAGGCTCCAAAATTACAATTTTCCAGAACATTTAGATTTCATACTAACACAGGCAAAAATACTTGCTTAGAATACAACTTAAAGATGTGACAGGACACAATGTCATCCTTTACAGCCCACGTAAGATATGTTATGATGCACTGCAATGACTGCAAAACAAAAAACTTTCAAGATAACTTAGTAATACCTTGATTAATGCAAATTTTATGAAACATTCAAAAGGATATTAACATGTACTCAAATTTCATCCCTCGTTGGCAAATGTAAATGTAACATTTGGCTAAATAATTGTCAAAATTTCCACATTCAAAACCTTTCAGTAGCTGATTAGACTGTGGAATTAAATTTTGTGTAAATCTTCCTGAACCTTTTGATTAGCTTCCCAATTGTCACTGGGAATTTATAATAAAAATTACAGCAGCAGGCTTAAAATTATTTGAACATGCCTAGAGCTAAGAGCCAGCTAAATTGAAATCTTTTTAGTTATTGGAGTATTCCTGCTCTTCGCTCCTCTAGAAGACAGAGCAACATTTTAGCTTGTCCTAGAAAGGAGTCCAGCTTGACTGCAGGCAATTCCAGCCTGTGAAGAGACCCAAAATAGACACCTGGCTCATTCCCAAGCCATAGTTTCCAAGTGAACCAGCACCCTGCTCAGTCTCTCAGAGATCTCTCACTCACACAGAGACAGACTCTGCCACACCATTCATGCTCAGCAGTGTGTTAGTCCTCAATTAATAACACAGGCTACACCCAGAATCAGGAGTTTATCCCTTGTGAACAGGTTTAACACAACCTAGACCTCCAAAATGGCCTCTCTTTGTGGAGACAGACCTCCTTTGCTGTAACCCCTCGACTGTGGCTGTCCTATATAGGCTCTGTTGGACTATTAAAAATCCTCTCTTTCAGCCCAAATCACCCCAGCGCTGCCCTGGCTGGCAGCACCAGGAGATCTGTGTGGGATTCACAGCCCATGGGCTGTCCCAAGGTGCTCCCACCCCATCCACATCATCTGACACATCTTCACTGACTGTTGGCAAGGTGTTTTGGACTTCCGAGCA
The DNA here is from genome assembly GCF_047830755.1 of Zonotrichia albicollis. Taxonomy (NCBI): domain Eukaryota; kingdom Metazoa; phylum Chordata; class Aves; order Passeriformes; family Passerellidae; genus Zonotrichia; species Zonotrichia albicollis. The sequence continues at coordinate 17,988,425 of NC_133820.1, read as the reverse complement.
AGAAAAAAAAAATTAAATTCATGGTTTTTTTAGCTGTGAAAGGGAAATTAGTTCCTTACCCACTCCTCCTTCCAGGCCGGGATATGACTCAGATCCTGGTAGTTTAAGGATGATCAGAGCCGATGCTGGATTTCTTTTGTGAGATGTGTAGTAGCTGTACTAAATGCTGGGGATAAAATTACCTTCTGCTGCAGGCTGCTGCTGCTGCTGCTGGAAAACAAGCAGGACTTCTTCCTCTAGCTGGAGGTAGATTGCTTTTCATCTGGACTTCAGTCAAATTCACAGTTTTATGACTTCCCATCGAGTGCAATCTAAAATTCATGTAAAAATACCGAAAGGAGCATACTTGTGCAACTTTGACAGTGCTGATAACTGGGGGATTGTCACCATGATATTTTATGAAAAATCCCTTCCCGAAGGATTTTTCTCCTGAGAAGCTGAGAAGCCTCAGAAAAGAAATGTAAACAATGATTATCTGATTGCTTGGAATGTGCTTTGGAGGTTGCTTACCCACAGGTGCATCTTTGATTTGTTCTATGTGAATTGTTTTTACTTAATGGCCAATCCCAGTCCAGCTGTGTTGGGTCTCTGGTCAGTCATGAGATTTATTATTCATTCTTGTCTAGCTTTCTGATGTCTCCTTTCTCTTTCTTTAGTATACTTTTAGTATATCATTATGATAATATAATATAATATAATATAATATAATATAATATAATATAATATAATATAATATAATATAATATAATATAATATAATATAATATAATATAATATAATATAATATAATCAGCCTTCTGAGAACTTGGAGTCAATTCTCATCTCTCACCTCATCCTGGGGACCCTCAACACCACAACAATTGGTGACCACAGGGGATGTACTTCATGGACAATCCTTTCAGAAAGGTTTACATTTCTGCTCGGCTTCCAAATGAAAAATATCACAAGGAAACACGGGGTTATTTGTGGTGCTAACAATGCATATTTTTGAGGGTCTCTGGTTTCCTGTGGTGCCTCATCCTTAGGGCACTTCATTGTGAACGTGCTGGCACACATCCTTTTCCCAAGCCCAAAGACACCTGGCAGCTACAGCAGGAAGAATGAAAAGCTACATCCCACTTTCAACGGTAAATTCTCAACCTATGCACGATTTGTTGTAGCAATATACCCATTTGCTCTCCTGCAGGGATAAATTACTGGTGTCTGGGCTATGCTGTGGAAGGAGAAAGATTTCATAATAAGCCCATAGCTTATGTTCCAAAGCATGAAGGTTTCTGCTTTATTTTAAAGCATGAAAATATCTAAAGCAATATTCTCCCCATGTAGACTTAAAATAGTTTTGAAAGACATAGTCTTATTTTCCCTCGGAATTTGCCTTTAACTTAAATTAAACATACAAGCGTGCATCTCATAGAAAAAAAATTTAAAAATAATAATTATTCCTTTTCAGTACCTGGCTTAAAATACTTAGCAAGTTCATTTATTTTCCAGAAAGCTGGAACTGAGCAGTCTGAACAACAGGTATCTCCTGAGGCATTTCAAACAGAATATCCCAAAGCAGAGCACTCACTAGGGGTGTTTGCTTTTGAAAATCTTGACTATGGGTGACATTTCTGTTGGTTGGATCCCTTAACTCCAGGTAAGACACAGCAGAAATTAACTGCCCCTCTGTATTTACACATGCTCATGCCTTTTAAAAATGATATTTTAGGTGTAAATAACTCCCTGAATACTGGAGGTTCAATCAGCACAAAGTCCTTATACATAGGAAGCCTCAAGATGGCACTCTTGAACTGCAGAGTTTTTCAGGGAGGCTGATTGTGAGTTTCTTGCAAGGGAAAAAAAAATAAAAAGAGAAAGAAATGCAATGGTGAATGCAACCTGTGCAGGAATAACTGGAGGGAATATCAAGTAGAACAGCAATATCAGACTAAGGCATGAAAACCTACGACAAAATATATACTTGAAAATACAGATTATTATACAAATTAGGGTTGGTAAACCCTCCAAATTTTGTGAATAAACCCACAGCTTTTTGAAGCTTCACCCAGTTTTTTATCTTGCTCGCCATCCTCTATTCACTACTTCCTCTTCTCTCCCTGAAGGTGTTTTGATGTTACCTCAGGAGTGTCCTGGGGCTGGCTGAGGTGTTGCTCTTGTTTGGTAGATGTCAGGCAGAGCACATTGTGCAGGACATTTATGCCAGAGGCAGGTGAATAAGGGATGGTGAGCAGGAAAAGCACCTACTGAAACTTTGGTCTGCAGACCACAGGCAGAATTCTATGGTCTGTAGAGGTTGTGCTTCTCAGCTCCTCCTTCCATCGCCACCCTCCATGGAGCCGAGGCTGTGCTGTGACAGGAGACCCTGAGGGCTCCTTCCTGGATGTTCCTGCTCCTTCCTGGATGTTCCTGCTTCCTCCTGCAGCACAGGGACAGAGGGAGGAGGCCTTGATGTCCCCAACTTCAAGGGGGGGGAAGGACACCTACCTGCCCTTCACTTGGAACTCGCAGAACTTACCTGCTCCTATATCACAGCATCATTCCCTGCACGTGGTCTCCTGGGTGGGATTTCTCCATGGGAATGTGTCAGCACTGCCTGGGGGTTGTAGTGCGTTCAAATACACGTCGCTGCACCTGGGGGATGGACAGGGTTGTTGTCCCTGGCTCCCAGGCAGTTCTGGAGCAGCTGGCTCCAGCCAGGCACTGTGGTGGGTGACACCAGCAGGTCATCAGCCCTGTCCCATTGCGGAAGGAGGACCCAGATGTGTGAAAGAGGAGCTGGGAAGGAAAGCATCAGCTCCCAGTCCTCCTAGAGCCTTTCTCTTCCTCTTCATCCTCCTCTTTGTCCATGAGAGGAATTTTTGTGGGAATCAGGGCAGTGCAATAGGAAGCAGCCATGGGAGGGAGGATGAAGACCATGGTGGACCTACCCTGGCTTGCAAAGACTTTTTTGGTGGCTTTCTCCCATGGCATTTGCCTTCCCTGCCCCGGCAGTTTTCCTCAGGTGTTGCTTCTCTCCCTGTTGCCCTGATGAGTGTCCTGGCAGGTCAGGGTCACAGCTGGCACCATCCCAGCCCAGCAGCCAGCCTGCCCTGCTGGAGCCACCACGCTGGAGCCAGCTGTGCATTGCTCTTACAAAATCCTCTGCTGACTCACCCTTCCCTTGCTTGCCTAAGTGAAATCATGCCTGCCTTTAAATATCTCATTGCAGCATTACACGACACATTTATCCACCTCTTTCACTGCCATGAACTGCTTCAGATAAACAGCTGTGAGGTTTTTGGGAAAGATAATGTGAGGTTTTTTCTTTGCTCCAGGGCCTCTGAAATAGGCACTACTTCTTCTCTGCTTGCTGATATAAATACAAATCTGTTGAATCTCTGAGGTTGTTCCTGGAGATGCTGGGAACTTGCTTTCTCCATCACAAAGTGGACTCAGACATATCTCCCTGGGCCAGGTTTGGTTTAGGGAGCAGCACTGTGAGAATTTTCAGTTGCTGTGCCAAGGTTGGAGGCATTATTTACATGCACCCTATTTTGCAGAGCCAGTCATGCATTGAATTTGTGTCCACGTCCATTAGCTACCCAAGGCAAGAGCCTGATGAGTGATGGGTTTTAGAGATGGACAGACAGGTAAAATTTAGTGGAATTTTGCTTAAGTTGAGCCAAATCACAAAAGTTTTTCTTGGTTTTTTTTTTTTGTGGGGTTTCTTCCCCTCTTTTTTACTACGTTTTGATCCATAGGAGTTTTGGGTTTGCTTCTGATTTCCTTACCTTTTCAGTCAATGTTGGTTTCGATTCTGATTCACCTGGTATTTAAAAATAATTCTGCTTTGTAAAATAGTACATTCATTTTTAACTGAGAAAAACCTGTTGAAGCTTTTTATGGCCATACCAGCCACACCTATTGAAAATAAGTTGAAGGTTCTGATTTTTCCCAAATTTAACAAAAAAGAAAGTTGATTTTTCTGAAGTAAAATATTTCAATCCATCTTTCAGGAAAACACTACCCAATTTTTTTCTTTAGGAAGACCTACTTGCCAATCATGATAAATCTTATTTATTTCATCTTGTGATGGTTATTAAAACAGTATTGAAACCATGCTTTGGTAAGTGATATACTGCTGTACCTTGGTTTTTCAAACACAGCCATGCCATGGGGCAAGAAGACAGTTTAGGACTTGGTGTTGTATCTCCTTGTGAGGTGCTGCATCTCTCATTTTTCTGTTGCTTTCTTCTGTCATTTGAACTGCTTCATGTGCTTGGTCCTGTGACATCTCTATAATGTTTTCTACAGCTTAAGCAGATGCTCAAAAGCACTAAAAGCTGTGTAGAGCTCATACAAATGTGCAATTCATCAGTTCAGAAAGGTACAAATAAATTCATTTAACAGGCTAGCATGTGAAAAGCAGCATTTTTCTATCAGCCCTGTAACACTGGCCATTTTCAGACCCCAAGTATTTAAATACCTACTATTTTTTTCTGATGTAAATATATTCAGAATTTTTTTTTCACATATAACACCCCCCAAAAATGAAAATGGTCTTTGAGCTTTGTACTAGAATTTTTTACTTTCTTAGCTGCAAGATGAAAACTAATGCTCCCCTCTGTCTCAGGTTGGAATACTGATTTGCAGAACTTCTCACTGGAGGACGTGGTCGATATTTTTAAATCATACTTGCTCTTTAATGTGGAGAGCCATCTCTGGGAAAAGTTTCCAAGATCAGGCCCACGGTCATCATTTAGTCAAAGTGCATAATTCTTAGGTCTTTTAATCTTTTCTCATAAATCAATCCTCCAATCCCCTTAGTCGTATTTGTTGCTCGTCTCTGAATTCCTTCCAATTTTGCAATTTACATTATAATTAGAGCTTAGTGAAACTGATGAGAAAGTGATTTTTGGGGCCAATTTTTATGCTGCTTGTAAATATTCAAAATCTGGCTTTCCACGGGCTCGTGAGAGCCCCCCAAAACTGCGTGACAATGGCAGAGACCTGAGGAACTCCCAGTCCTGGGGCAAGGACAGATGTTTTGCCAGATTCTCCCACTGTGGCTTGCCACTAATTAGTATTCATCATCCCATTGATTTCTGTGGGACTGTAACTGCCTGCAGCTCACAGTGAATAAGGACGGGAGGATCTCCCCAGTCTGCAGCCAGGATCACCAAACCTCTCCCTGGTTTGACTGAAGGTGAGCACTGGGCAGGAGCAGGGCAGGGGTTGGGTCTGGGCTCTTTGTGGAAGCAGAGGGCATCAGGCAGAGATGTTTCCTGAAGGAATTCCTGTGCTAGTGGGTGACAGTGCTGGGCAAAACACATCCCTGGGTGGTTTTGGCTGCCATGTCACACTCTGCAGGCAGCTGGGACAAATGGTGAAGTCAGAGCTGGCACCCCGTGGCTGCTGTCCCTCCTGGCCCTTGGATCTGCCACGGCTCTGCTCACCTCTGCTCCATGCAGCCACTGTTTAGGATTTGGCCCATATCCTCCCATTTCCCACACCATTTAGGATTTTCCACACCTGGGTCTACTCCTGAGTCAGGGGTCTCATCAGCCCATCTAGAAATCTCAGCCCTCATTCTAGAGAAGCAGAAGACCGTAGAGAGGAAGGTTACCAGATTCAATACCAGAAAAATTGTTTCTTTAACATTCAGGGGAAACTGAACATTCTCCAATAGGGAGGTAACAGATTCAGAGGAGAAGGAGGAAAGCAAAGGCTGAAAAGCCTCATCCCCTGCTCCTCCTCTAACAAACTGGACGCATAACCATAGCCATGAACCATTCATACCTGGAGCAGACACCAGCATGTTTGTAAATTTCTTACAAACCATTGCCACCAAGCCCAGCAGGATAGCTATTCTGGTCACTGCCCCTCTGGTATAAAAACCATGTATTAGGGACAATACTAGAGCTATTTCTGGATAAGAAAATAAACCTAGGGACCATAGAGAGTGCATGGGCATGTCCAGAGGCACTGAAGATGGTTTGCTGATCAGATACCTGACTGAAGAAGATGTACAGCTGGCACAAGAGCAGCCACTGCCACCACAGCCACCTCCCCTGCTGCTGCTCCTGGCTGAGGGACATTTGCCCACGGCCAGAGCTTGCCCCAGCACTGAGCAGATCCTTCCTGCTGTGGAGAGAATGCGGCCACCACAAAGACCTGATGGATTTAACCTTTCTCATGCAGTGCAGCCCACTGGGGTGTGTGCTTGTCCATGGCTGGAGGGGTGGCTCAGGGTAGCACCATCTGTGAGCCTTTGTAGAAGGAGCTTGTGCTGAGAGTCCTTGCTGTCCCTCTCAGATCAGCTGCCATTTATGCCTCTCAAGGGCCCAGAATTGCTTTCTCATACTCTTTTCCAACCTCTATAGTTCTTGTTTTCTTATGAGATAGCTGCAGTGGATTGGAAATCTGCTGCACTGGCAGCAGGCTGAAGACTCCTGTGAGAGTCTTAGCTCAAATGAAAGCTAGAGAAAAAACATTAGAAAATGAATAGCTGAACCCCTGCCTGGCTGTTTTCTGCCTTTGGCCATACCATCCATACTGTCCTCTTGGTTTTATCTCCTCTGAATGCACAAATAAGTGCACCAGTGCACATTTTGAGTCTCAGTCACACATCTCAACCAGAACCTTCAAATGGAGGATATTCACACCAGACCCTCAGAACAAATTTCTCCCATATGCACCTTTGTAACCTCTTCCACCAAAATAATTTCTTATTTTCAACACAAGGTGCAGAAGCTTCCAGAGATCCTCCATCAGCAGGGTAGGCATATGGAAAACAGCAGCCAAATAATGAGTGCAAAGGCAAAATTTCAGGGTTTTAAGTCCTTTAGCAATTTTGTTTGACTTTCAGTAGAAAGGCTTGAATTCACAAAGCTGCTTGGTGGTGTTCTGATGAATTTAAACAGGTGATTTGGATGAAGAAAGCATGAGATGGCAAATCACTCACCTCTTTTGTTATTTTTCCCCAAGGACTAGAATTAGTACTGGTGCTTTCTGGACTGAACCAAGGTGCCATGTAAGCAGCTGCAAAATTATTGGAAGCAACTTTAGAAACAGCCCATATGTGCCAATTTGCTGTAGCTGTGCCTTTCTCCTGAGGGACTATCTTAATCTCTGGAAACTTTACTTTCATACAACAACACAGACAGAGTTGCAGGTGCTGTGATGGGGAAGGAGAATCTCAAAAATGAGGAATTAAGGTAATCAAGGCAGATGTGACTCTGCAGAAAACCTGGGACCATAGCTCCATGACATGTGAAGTGTTCCTGAGGCTGATATTGAAAACTCAGTGTAAATCATTGTGGTGTTCCTGTAACAGAGGAAGAGGATGATGCCAGATATCCCCATTTCAATACCAGGCACATAATTCCTGGTGCCATGAATTAGTAACATTTAGAAAGAGCCATTATTTTTTATTCTGTCACTTTCAGGGTCAGGAAGAGACTGAGATTTATCTTGACATTCAAGAAGAGCAGATCTGTTGGTCAGAGCTGGATCTTTTACAGGATATTATGGTTGAATTAACTGAGTCTCATAACCCCTCTGGTTCCACCTCTCCAGGCAGAATTCTCTGGCTCAAATCAGCCAGTCCAAAGATCACCTTAACTGTAATATCAAACCTAGACTGGGAGAGAGCTGCTCAAACCATGATGTGACAGTATTTTATCAGATGAACAGTCTACTGCAAATGAAGTGCCCCATCAGCACCCCCAGCTGGAAGCCATGTTGGTGATGTGCAATATCTGAACACACCAAACACTGAAGCCTTTGGAATTATGAAATGCTCTTGAGAAGCTCCTGGCCAGCAGCTCAAATCACAGAATCACAGAATGGTTGAGGTTAAAGGGGACATGGACGTCATTTGGTCCAACCCCTCTGCTCAAACAGGATCACTTAGAGTTAGTTTTTCAGCACCATGTCCAGGCAACTTTGAATATCTCTGGGATGGAAACTCTACAACAAGCTGTGCCATTGCTCTGCCACCCCCACAGTGAAAAAGTGTTTCCTGCTGCTGAGGCAGAACCTGCTGTGCTTCAGTTTGTGCCACTGCCTCTGGTCCTGTCACTGGACATCACTGAGAAGAGCCTGGCCCTGTCCTCTTTTCACCCTCCCTCTGGGTATTTATATACATTGATGAGATTCCCTCTGAGCCTTCTGATCTCCAGGCTGAACAGTCCCATCTCCCTCAGTCTTCCCCCACAGAAGAAATGATCCAGTTCCTTGAACATCCTTGCCATGGCTTTTTGCTGAAGTCTCTCCAACATACCCAGTTCTGAGGAGAGTGGAAGGATCCTCCCTCCACTGCTGACTGTGCTTTTTCCAGCTCAGAATACCTTTAGCTGCTTTTGGTGACGGGCATGTTGCTGCCTTATCTTCAACTCAGTGTTCACCGAGAGCTCTGGGCTTTCTCTGGCCACCCTCACTTCACATCACTAACCACCATCCTTCAGGCCAGACTGTTCAGCAGGATTTTAGTGCACCTGGCTGCTCATCCAGTCCACACTTTATCAACTTGATGATAAGGAGAGTGCCAAAAGCCTTACTTTAGTCTAGGCAATGTCCACTGCTCCCCCCTCACCTACTAGACCTGTCATTTCATCACAGAAGTTCAACCATGCCTTCCCCTTGGTGAAGCCACTCCTGCTGACTTTCTTGTTCTTCTTATGCCTGGAGATGGTGAATAGTATTATCTGCCTTACCAAGGCTGGAGATGAGCTTGACTGACTGGAGTTCCCTAGATCCTCCTTCTTGTACAGAAAAACAATTGCTCAGATTTGTAAATGATCACCTTTTTTGAGGCCTAAAAATACCAGTGTTTCTAAGAATGTTCACGGAGGACAGGAATTAGGCTAAGCTGTGTCAACCAAACTAGTCCTGTGGGGTTTCTCTAGAATCTCCCCAGAACATAAGGCTCCTAAACAGGCAAATTCAACATCTTCTACCTGGTGTAGCTTGCAGTCCAAACACAGAGCACGGGGAGTGAGGTGCAGGCAGAGAGCAGTGAATTGAAGTAGTAATGTTAGAGGGGTGGTGGAAAAGTTGCAGTAGAAACTCAGAGCTCAAAATGCTGAAAGCAACAGCATTGGCACTGAGCAAAGATGATCACTGCATCAAAGACAATCTCTCTATTTTTTCTCCCTGTGTGGTACAAAGACCAATGCTGAAAGGATTGTCTCAAAACCAGCTTTTCAAATGACTCCCAGCTTGACTAGAGAGGTGGTCCCAAGAGGTTAAAAACTGCTTGCAAACTTTTGAATTTAAGTATAAAAATTGGGAACTACCCTTGCTCTCTCAACCCTTTTAGGCTAAACTGAATTATTCTCAGGTATTTCACCACTTCTCACATTATTTGTTCTTTCTCATGGCAGATTGGTCTCTTCTGCCATTCAGACTCCATTTATCACAGATGTGCTTACTGTGTCTCATGGAGTCTTTCCACTGAGATGTGCTTGTCACAAACATCATCACAGGTTAGGAAAAAAATAACCTGGAAGGGATTTTTAAAAGCTTTTGTATACCTCTCTTCAGAGGTAGGTCCTTTTCTCCTGGTGCTGCTTGACTTTTTCAAGGTCAGATCACCCATGTGTCCAGACACGCTGGTTCTGGCACTGACCAGTCCCTTCCCAGTCAGAGGATGGTGGGAGCTGCTTCCCCCTGCCCCAGGTCATAGTGAACTTAGATAATTGTGGAGTTCAGAGCAGGTCAGGGGATCAGCATCTACTGCTGCTCTTGGAGAAGCCAGTGCTGTTGAAATGGAGATGAAAAACGAGGTGGACTTTTTCTCTCTCTAATGCTGTCTTGTTTTCTTTGAGTTGAAGCTCTGCTATGTGGCTGATCAAGTGAGGGAGCAGCAGAGAGATCATCTGAGCAATCAGAGCTCAATACTTGATTTGGATGGTGACAATGAAAATGCCTGATCTTGCTTTAGTAGCCAAGTGACCAACACCTACTGCCCAGCCTTCTGTGCACCACAGACGAGGCACCACTGAGCCACCACCTTGTGCTGCTGTGCTCAAAGCCATGGCAGAGGTCTCACCCTGCAGCTGCCTTCAGGAGAGCCCCAGTGAGGAGAGGATGAGTGTGTGTGTGTGTGTGTGCGTGTGTGTGTGCTTGCCTGCAGGCAATGAGGGAATGAGGCTGCAAGGAGCTCCTGCAGCGAATGGGGGAGTTTCTCTTGCTGGCAAAAAGTTTGGATTCTTGGCCAATGCTTGTCACCACCTCCCAAAGCACCGTCCTGCTCTCTCTCCCATGCTGGTATTTGGCTCCTGCCTTCTTTCCTCAGCTGCTGAGAAGCTCCCCCTGGTTTTGGCAAAGGAGAGGAAGCCCTGGCCTGGGGCTTGGCACCCTCCTCAGCTGGAAGGGAAGTTGCTCAGGTGTCCAGGGTGCTTTGGATATCCCAGCCCTGCTGTCACACACTGTGCCACACAGCTCCTCGGTTCCCATGGGAATGGGAACACCTCCTTGGGTGTTTAAATCCATTTCCTTCTGGCCAGGGCTGGTGTCTGCTCAGCTGCTCTCAGCAGCCCTTGGCCAAGAGGTGCAGGAGTGAAGCCACATTTCTCTTCACAGAGAAAAGCAAGGCACAATTCTTCCCAAGAATATTTCTGGGATTCACATTCTCCGAACCTCAGAGAAAGGAAAAACAATTCTTATCATTTGCTGTGCCTGTGTTTGTGCAAAAGTAGAATGCAATATGGAGATTGTTTACCCAAAGTGATGGTGTTTTGTTTTCTTGACCTATCAGGGCCAAGTGTGTGCGTGTTTTGGGACTGTTGGGTGACAGTCACGAGATTCTGGGCAGTAGAGTGCTTGGCAGATTCAGTTTAGATGTAATGTCATATAATGTAATATAGCACAGAATAATATAGTATAATAAAGTAATTAATTAGCTTTCTGATAAGATGGTGTTTTCTTTCCTTGGCCTATCAGGGCCTATCAGTGTGTGTGTGTTTGGATTGTCAGGTGACACTCACAAGATTCTGGGCAGTTGTGTGCTTGGCAGATTCATTTTAGATGTAATCTAATATAATGTAATATAGCATAGAATAATATATTCTATTAAAGTAATTAATTAGCCTTCTGATAAGATGGAGTCCTCCTCATAATTTCTCCCTGCCACAGGGCTCGTCCTGTTTCAATCCAGGAGCTGCTCAGGGGCAGAATGAGGGTGATGGATGAGCTCAGTGCAGACTGGAAGTGCTGCTCAGCCCTTGGAGGCAGGGTCTGAGGGGATGAGGGACCAGTTTGAGCTCTGCAACCAGGAGGGAACATCTTTCAATATTTAAAATATACTTAACATTAGAAGTGTGTATTCTGAATTGTCCTGAGAATTGGATGGAGTTCTGGGTGAGGGTTTTTATTCTTTAAAGTAGGAGCTACTGTGAGGTAGGGTAAATTGTAAGTGTGTACACTCTCTTTCCTTACAAAGGACCATACATGGCCTCAGAGAATGAACATAATTTTATTAGTAAATTAAGTATTCTTCCCTTTGAAGTATGTTTTTCCTAACCTCTCTCCTCCTGTCACATTAAGGCATTGATTTTAGCTATTTCAAAACTTATGTATGCATAGATATGGACATTTTCTCTCTCCTTTTCTCCTTTTGTCATTTGGTAATACCAGAGTTACTCTGAGTGAAACTCCTCTGGGAGATATTCCAGGAGAAATGAAAGCATTTCAATCAAACCAAAAAGTGAATGCAAATCACATTTTGAACAGAGTACAGCTGTCCAGCAGAAACAATGATTTATCCTCTGCGTGTATCTTGGAAAAACTGATCTGTGCTCTTCACACAGAGATGTGATATCAGAAATTTGAAGTTACATATTGTTAGGTTGGGGTTTCTTTCCCCCTTTGTTTTGTGGAGAAGAGATATTCCTTGTGGAAAATTTTCAGAGGTGCGATCAATACCCAGAATGAATTGTCTGTGTTAGTTCTAAACTGCAAACCTGGAGACAGTCCATTTCTGTACTCCAGGGTGCTCTAACCAGCATCATGGCTGAATCATAATAAACATTTGATTTTCCTATCAAAAACACATGTACCCACACAAACAAACATATTTCACTTCACCTCCAGTGTCTTTGATGGCATAAAATTTAAATACCTGAGGCAATTTATAAAGCAGATATAATGCAAAATCCATAGCCAGATCACTAGAATTCAAATATCTAAGCCTTTAAGAAACAGAAAAAAAGCCAAGCAACATGCAGTTGCATAAATGCTCCATTCCCTGCTTTCCCTATATTCAGAAAGAACTCATAAAAAATCCTCTGCCATCTGCTATATCCCCACCTATAAGGCATGCTTGCAAATTCTTTTGATGTGCAGATCATTACTCGGGATTAAATTTTCATGTATGCATGCCAGTCTCTCCTTCCCATTCTGCTTCCATGCCCCTGCCTAGGTACCAGGTGTGCCCAGTTGGTGGAGGCTGCTTTTGTGATGCTCAGTCTTGTGGGGACAGCTGTGGGAGGACTGGAAGAGCACTGTGCACATTCACAATGCTCCAGGCTGGTGGAGATTATCACTTCCCCCAAAAAGCTTGGCTGGAGCTGATCTGCCTGCCCAGAGCAAGAGGGAGGTGGGGAATCTTGGAAGGTTCCTGATGCTCCCTTAGAAAAGGCTTGCTTCACTTACTGTCCAATCCCCTTTCTCCTTTGCAAGAAATACACATATAAATAAGTGTAATAACTAGCTGTTAGTTGGTGTTGAATCATACTGAATCATTTAACCAAGAAGTACAAGAAAAATTATTTCTATTATGATGAAAACCTCCATTATTTAGACTCAATTAAACCATCCTGCTGTCCAGGACTTTGTATTTCTCTGCTGTAAACACCACTCATATTTGCAATTTTGCCATGGGAAACTCTTCATTTTGATCTTTTACAAAAGTTTTTACTCCCCAGATTGAGGGTACAGAAAAGGGAGGACTGCAATCCATAGGGGTAGAAACACTTGCTGCTTGTTTCTAAATCTTACCTAGGAGGAAGCTTTTTGCTTAAATGCATCTGAAATCTGACATTTTGAAGCAGAGTCTTTTGTAAACTGGAGGGAACTGAAGCTGTTAGACTGGCAATCTGGGAGCTGCTAAATCTACAGTGGATGCACTTCTCTGGTTTGCATTCCCAGATTTACAGACAGTCCTCAGAAAGAGAACTGGATTCAATGACTGAGGTTGATGTAGCAGCACCCAGAGATCCTCAGTACCAACACAAGGTAATTGGAAGTCCTTAGAGTTGCAGTTTAAGCTGATGAAGAGAGGAGAAAGGCTGACATAGAAAAATGAAGGTTTTTTTCCTCAAGATGACACCAAACCTTAGTGGCAGAGCCAGGTTTTAATCCCAGGTTTTGTGATTTCTAGCCCAGTGTCCAGTGATGTGTCCTGCTGCCCCCAACACTTGTGGAATATTCATTTCTTTCTCTATCTGCATCTCTTGCTCTGCCTATATAGACACATCTATATTTAACATACAGAGTTCTCTGTATAGATGGATAGTTCTCTATTCATTTACTAATTTATCATACATATCACATTCCAAACAAGGTAAATATTTAAAATACTTCATTTGAAATGCTATCTGTTTATTTTGCTCTTTTAGAAATATCCAGAATGTCACACACTTTCCCTTCCTGTTTTGGAAAGGAATCCTTTCTTGCCTGCAGAGAAAGAGGCAGCGATATTGAAATTTCCACAAAGAGAGCTTGTCCCCTGAGTGTTCTTGCAGGCATTTGTGCTGAAGAGATGTTAACATAAGCAGCATTTTACATGAAATATATTCCCATTGCTGCCCGATGCTGCAGCTCCCCATGTTTGCCAGCCCTCCAAGGAACCCTACTGCACAAATAAGAAAGGCAGGACTTAAATATTTAGATTTTCTCTTTTTCCAAGCAAAAGAAATAAGACTTCAAGCCTTTTCTTTTATGTGCATAAAGATTTGCTTTGGGATCACTTTAAACAAGTTTTTCAGTCCTGTGTGGCCAGAGCAGTTTTTCTTGTGATGAGGACCCAGGCAGGTGGATGCTGATCCCCACCCCTGTGCTATCCCAAGCACAAACCCACCCAAATACCTCACTCTGGGGTAAGTATCACCCAAAAGGAGCAGGAGGCTTTTTCATTGTGCCTGGCAGTCAGAAGTTCCGTTTCCAGGGACAGGGGCATCTGAGGCTGGCACATAATCCCTCACTGACAGCAGAGTGCATCCCAGGTGACCCCAGGTGTTATGTAAATGCTGATTTTTATTGCCGTGGGCACGGGAAGAGATTAACCACACCAGCTGGCAAGGGATTTGAAGTGAAGCCTCCTTCCCCACCTCTGATCTGAGATCAAAAGCTCCAGCCCTGCCTGCCACACCCTGCTCCTACAGGAGGGCGATGCCAGGGGCACCCAGATGGCAGGGCCAGCACAGGGACCCGGCTGGCACTGCCACCTCCTGCTGCCACCTGCTGTGGTCCAGGAGGAGGAGGAGGAAGAAAAAGAGAAAGAGGAGGAGTAGGAGGAGGTGGGAAAGGCAGGGAAGGAGGACAGAAAACACCATACCAGGACATGCTTTGCACAGATGTTAAAACCCAGTAGCATCTTTACTAATTGCAGCACACTTGGCAGAAATGAAGCCTAATAGGCCTCCTTCGTGTGATTGTGTGACTAAACACCAGATGCCCTACAGGCACAAACTGACAAAGCTGTGGAAATCTTCAATAAAGTGTCTCTGATCCTCCAGAAAGGGAAAGGATGTCACAGGGCAGCCTCCCCAGAAGACATCCCCTGGGGGTCACAAGTATGGGCTGGGGATGGAGGTGTTGGGGCTGTGCGTTATAAAACCCAGCACCAAAATCAAATTTTATGACAAGGATGCTCTTGAGAGCGCATTTTCACAGAGTCATAATTTTTCTGGAAAAGTGGCAAAGCTCCAAATCCTTCCTTCCTATTTTGCTCTCCCAGCACAGCACTTCTGCCCGCTGTCATGAGAAGAACTGGATACTTTGCAAACAGCCTTGGTGCATCATGGGATTTATCCAAGAGTGTTGTAAACCACATGGCCCTTCTCTCTCCAGCCTTATCTTTGAAATGTCTCAAGAGACATCTTATTTTTATGACTGCTCAAGGACTGTAAGCCCGAGGAGCTGCTTTTGGGAGTGCATATGATCCCTGTCACATCAAATGACTGCATCGTAATGTCAGCGCTGTCTGTGCAACGTAAAGGAGCTGCTGAGTCCCAGCTTTCCATCTGCAGCTCCCCAAAATCCAGGATTTTGGCTCTGAAATTCCTATTCCAGTATTTTCAATAATTTGAGACTGTTTATTAAAAGGTCTAATGTGTGATATTTTACTTCCATGTGTTCTGTGGTCAAGAAAACTTCAAGAGGTTGCTCTTGAGAAATTTTTATCTGCATTTGTGGTTAATGTGCATGATTGCCTGAGGGAACAGTGTGGTACTGTGCCAATGATTCTTCTTGTTCCAAAGCACAGTAAAACTTTACAATTTTAAATCATTGGCACAATACCTTTTTAGGCTATTTCAGAAATACCAGCTATCAGTTTCAATAAAGTTGCAGCATTTTGTTTTGATCTTTAAATTTATTGCTAGCATGAGAATAGTAATCTGCAATATACCTGCAGGTCAAAATGAAGAAATTAACCTTGTTGGAATGAAGCTTTAAAGGTTTTATGCTCTGTTTTAACATGCTACAAAATAGGGATTTGAGTTTTTGTTAAGGTACCATTTTCTGATGGACGAATTCCATGGGAAGGCGTGTGACTAACATTAATCATCAGGACAAATCTGGGAATTTGAGGATGTTCATAATAAGAAAATAAGGAAAAGTCGCTGCACATATGAGTGTAAGTTTGAGTGCTTGTGACAGCAGTTCTGTGTTTCAGAAGATAAAATCAGAGGGTGTTTCTCCAGGCTGGTTTTGTGAAGCTGACATCTGATTCAGCCTCCTTGACCCTTCAATGGACTTGGATCTGGTGGAGCACATCACTGAGCATCAGAGGAGGAAATAAATACCATTAGTAAAGACATATTCCTCTTTGGTCATGTTCACTGTCAGGCTTTTGAATTTGTCCTGGCTCTCCTTGACAAAGAATTAGCTGACAAAATGATACTGCAGTGTGGAGAGAGAACTGGTTGATCTCATTCTCCAAACTGCCTCACCTATTTCTCACAGTGAGCTTGGTTACTCATTTCAGACATCCATTTATTTCTGTTTCACAGACCTATATTTTGCTGCCATATGTCCCAGGAAACCTTGACGTCAGAGATGACTACTCTTGTACCTGAGTCCAAATGTTAGAGGTTCATCAAATGTGTCTTTAATGGTTGCTTTTTTTCATGCTGCTACCCAGGTTTTGGTCCCAAGCTGAAAGAAATATAATCTAGGAAAAGAGAGGAGCCTGGGAGGATGACTGGGTGACTTCACAGGAATACTTATTTTCTGGAATATGAAAACACATTGGCAGTGTAGGAGAAGCAGTGGGCTGGGTGACTGGGGTTTTTAACATTAATGACTAAGTGTGTGTCACGCCAAAGGTCATTTATTTCATGCACCCCACAACTATGCAAGCCTGGTGGTGACTGGTGGTGACACTTCTTGTTTGTCTCCATCATCTGACCTTGTGTCTGTGATGGGAAGGCCTGGGCTCCATGATTTTATTGCTGCTGATGTAATTATTGCACAGCTAATAGTCATGGCTCCCCATGGAGCCGTAAAGAAATTGCAGTGGATGGGAGAAGTGGCTTCTAGAACAGTCAGCTCTGTAACCTCTGTAACAGGCAGCAGAGTTTGGGTGGGCACATTCCTGGTGAAGGAGCAGGAGAATGTTGTGTCTGGGCTCATAAAGAGCCTCACAGATTTAAGGTAAGACAGCAAAAAGTGAGTTAATTTGTCTCCCAAAAAGGCAAAAAAGACCAAACCCTTGCAACAGTGTTAAAATAGTAAAATAAAAAGCAGGTCTTTATTGGAAGCTTCCAGGTACCCCCATGGTCATGGGCACACCTGGCATCAGATTTCTATGATTTTGTATAAGTTTAACAAATGAGCATATCATATTAACAAATATTGTTCAATTAGAAGAGAAGTTGGCTAGGTAATTTTCCTCTGGGTTCTGCCCTACTGGAGTTGGTCCAGGGGCTTCTTTGCCCCATTTCTTGTTGTCTCCTCTCAGATTCTGGTTGGAAAACAAAACGTCCTTTGGGAGGTTCTCTTGTTGGCAATAAGACTAAACAGTATTTCAGGAATATGTTAGAAGAAGCTTATTATTCCAAAATCTAAGAGAAAGGGTGGGAAAAATACCAAGAGCTATATAACAATGTATTAACAGTCTACAAAGCTAAAAACGCATGAAAAATGTATTAACAGCTAAAATCTTTAGGCATCACACTCACTTTCAAAAAGGAATTCCATAGACACAGAGTCCAGACAGACAAACCATGGCCAGGAAAAGATTTACAAAACCCCAATGTCTATATCTATGAAATCTGAGTGGAGAACTTATAAACAAGCTGGTTTATTAACAAGTTGGGTTTCTTTCTATCTGCCAAGCCTGTTTGAATCTATCTGCAGTGTAAAGAAATAACAGCATGAAAGTGACTATTTCATCTTGTCATGAGGAGCCCTCTGGCAGGAGATGCCCATGCACCCAGAGATGATGTGTGAGCAGCTCCCCGAGCCCTGGGGCACCCAGAGATGATGTGAGAGCAGCTCCTCGAGCCCTGGGGCACCCAGAGATGATGTGTGAGCAGCTCCTCGAGCCCTGGGGGATGGCACAGAGGGCAGCAGGGTCACTGCCTTGGGTCACCTGCAGGCAGGGTCAGAGCTGCAGGTCCCTCTGGCTGTGCCTCCCCACACCCTGTCAGGTCACAACCCAGCCCCTGAGGCTGGAATGGAACCAGCCATGATTTAAGGAACTTGGGTGGGACAGTCCCGGTACAGAATTGTGCCTGCACAGTCAGAGGGAAGGAAGGTTTATATCACCCAAATCTAAAGAATCCTCTCCTTCCTGCCTTGGAAGCAGTTTCTTTGCTGTGAATGCTGACTCAGCTGAGCACCAAGTAGCTGTGCTTTGCTTTCCAGGGAAAGAGACTCTGAACAGCACAAACTTCCCCAGAAAATGTAATGTCTTCCCCAGAAAATCTGTTTTTTTCTTAACTAAAGTGTCACCTTCTTACACTGGCATTTCAGAACTTTTCTGACACATAAGAAATAAAATTTCTTACAGTCATAGATGAGATAGGCTGAGCATGGCCTGAGTCAGACTCTGAGCACCTTCTCTGAGCAGATATTTCCATATTTTATTGTGGAGATATCACCATACAAGCTTAAAGATGCACCTTATTTCCTTAAGCTTGGAACAGAAGTTATCCTGGAGTTAGGCACATCCACTGAAATAACTGCATGGACAAATGGGACCTGAGTGAGCAATGCAGTATTTAAAAACAAATAATATTCCATACCAAAATACCCACATTGCATCAATAATTGAATTAAAACAGACTGTAAGAAAAGTGTAAATTCTTCTCCTCAGTTGTTCAGAAAACGTTTGCTTTCCATTTGACTCCTATGCTGTGATATATTTCATTGTTTTTTTTATTAAAAATGCATTTATTGAAAGTATTTCTATAAGTCTCAGGAGACTTGGCAATCATTTTTATTGGATTGATCAGTTCCACTTGCATACAAATTGCTCTCTTTGAATTGACTGTTGCAATGCATCTTTTTTATATAAACTGTTCTATTGATTCCGACATAAATAATGGACAGAGTACTTCAAATCATTAAAAACATCAGTTTGGGGGATTCTTACCAGAATCTACAGACAACAAGAAACACAAAACCACAATGCAACAGAAAGGATTTGTGAAACCTTTGGCTTTTAGAAACTTTTCCCTCCTGATTTTGGCAGCTGCCATTTGTCTGTCAATTATATCCTTAATTTGCACATGTTGCACATGTTTTTACATTCATGAAACACGAATAGGAAAAAAAATTCCCTTCAGCAGATCTAATGTGTCTAGTGAGAGAAAAAGAAAGAAGAAAATGGGAGGGAAATTACATTCAGCTGTTCTATTTTTGTTTTCAACTATTACATTAGGAAGGGGTTTTCCTACCTTATAGGTGTGGCTGCCTTTCTGCTGAAGTTAAGGCACAGCTCCATGTTCCCAAGAAACATCTTTTCTACCACAAACACACCTGCTGCTCTTGGGACAGCTTGGCCAAACTGCAGCTTATTTGGAAATTGTTCTGGGGTGGTTTGCTTCTGTCTACACTTCCTGCCCCTTCATTTCTGAGTCATCGCCAGCACTGGATTTCAGGTTGGTCTCTATTTCTCTTTCCACTTCCATGTATGACCAGCCTCCTCACTTTTCCATTCTAATTACTGTCTGGGGTTTAGGGTTACTTTTGGTTCTCCAAACCCCCACAGTTACAAACACACTCCCATTTCCATAGCTGCCAGTCAGGGCTCGCTAACAGGAGCTCAGGAGCAAGGCTGAGCTGGGATTTGAAGAAACAAGGGAGAACTGATGCAATGGGGTTCAGTTTGTAATAGAGTTTATTGAAATGGATGAAAGTGTTTTGTCCATTATTGAATGGATGAAAGTGTTTTCCAAGAGATGGCATCCAGTCCATCTATGCTGTAGGAGATACAACTGCCATGTGTCTGGGTTTTCTTGATCTTGTCTCATTTTCTGACTGGAAATATCACTCCTTCTGGACTGCTGAACATGGAGAAATTCAGGCCAAATGGGCATGCATTTTTCAGTTTGTCTGGACAGAGTTTCTGGGCAGAGAAAGAAGGCACAGCTAGTAAATCTGAATCCTAGGCAGATGTTCTGCCCAAGAACAGTGGATCCAAGACACTGAAGATGGATAAAGGCCCATGAACATGCAGTATCCTGCATGAACACACTCATTTCTGCTGAGGACATCTCTGGCACACTTGCAGAAATCCTAGGAAGAGACGTGGTTGCAATTGTGGGCACTAAAAATGGGTGAAATAAAGACAGGAGAGCATTCACTGTGCTGCTCTCCAGTTAAATTATGTCTTTGGTCATGTGTTGGCCTTGATATTACACTGAAACCTGGGGCACAATGCTCAGGTGTCCTTGTCCTGCCACAGTTGTGGCCTCCTCTTTGCTGTTGGTCATCAGCAGCTGTGGGGCACAGCTTGAATGTGTCAACAGCTGCTACATGAGTGCATGTCCTGCACAAAATGGAAGAAATTATAATGCCCCAGGACATGGTAGGGTTTTAATTTTTTTTTAAATGTTATATAAATCAACAGGGAGTACCCATATTTCCTTAAGACTGCAGAGGAATGGCTGGCTTTTTTTTTTTTTTTTCCCAAGAAGCTGTTTCTGGTTGTTTTTTTTTTTTTTGTTTTTTTTTTTTTTCAAAATTAAGAAAAAAGGGAAAAAATAAAACAAATGTTCTCACCCATCTGTCAGCAGTCCATTAGCACACAAGTCCTTGGCAGTAGGGAGAAGAAGAGCTTTTACCAGGCTCTGAGGTGGGGCAGAAGCAATTCTGGCTTGAAGCAGTGGCAGTATGTCATGTCATATTGGAGCTACTCCTTCAGCAGCAGCAGCTTTGATGCCTCTTGTTCCTCCCTGCCTTCTACTGACTGAAATTTCCCTTTGCATACAATGCAGCACTGTGGAGCAGGTGAGATTCCACATTTCTTGACAATATCTGGTTATCTCCCAAAGAGAAAGCTGCTTTCCAAGAAAACCTCACCATGTGATCTTGAAATGCTTTTACAGAACTTGCCTCACTGATACTTTGCTCGTCTCACCAGAAATCTGTGATTATATCCTTGTTTCCTCTCACTTTGAGCAGACTCAGGAGCAGCCAGAAATCAGTGGGGCTGCCCTCTCCAAGCAGCCCTGGCCAGCTTGCCTCCCTAACATATTGTAATAACACTTTAGATGCCCCTGTCCACACTGTGGAAAAATTCTGTGAAAAATGGAAAAGTCTGATCAGCTTAAATTATGGTCTACAGAGACAGGATGGGGAAAGTGAAGCTGGTTTTTCTTTTCTATTTACATTGTGCTCCGTGGAGACAGCAAAGCTTTACCCGGGCTTGTTTGAATAATGAGCCACTAAACAGAGAGCTGCATATCACTTAACAAACAGCTCCTCACAGAATTCCTGTTAATTATGCCATTCCTTCTGATTAGATTCAGCTGATTTCTCACTCACAGGGCTCGGTGCAAGGCTGTCTGTGGTGCCTGGTGGGAACAGCAATGACACATCCATGTGGAGCAGTCATCAGATAGCCTGAGAACTCTGCCTGCCCAGCATGGCCATTTCCCTGCAAACTGACACCCCTGCCGTGCAGGGAAGGGCTCTGGGTGCTCCTGGAAAAGCTTTGACTGATCTGCAGGATGGGATTGTCAGCATGGAATGGGCAGAGGGGGAGATCTGCTTCCCAAAGATGTGCACACCCCCCCAGAGCTGGGGTATGGTGGTGAAACTGTGTTCTCATTACAGATTTGGTGATGGAACGTTGGCAATTAGAGCTTTTTCAGCTTTTTATTTGTCACATTTTGGCTGCAATTGGGCAGGTGGCAGATTCCATGAGGCTGAATGGCCATAATCCTATAGGAAGAAGTAAGGAGGGAAGGGGAGAACATTATCCTGGGAACTTGGCATGGTGACGAAGGAGCCCATGCTGAGTCAGGCAACAGAATGTAAAGACAGTTTTAATGACAGGAAAATGGAATTAAATGTTCAGATGCAGAGTGTTGGATTGGTACCTCCTTCACCTTTTTCCTCAGCAGTTCTGTGTGGTTTATGGTGGGAAGGGAAGGGAAGGGAAGGGAAGGATAGGATAGGATGCCCACTAGCTTGGGGCTCCCTGTGGAGGTGCTGGCAGTCCTCCTGACTCTGTCTGGGAAGCAGCACAGCTGCATCATTGCTGTCCTGTTGGTGAAAATCTGATAGCTGGAGTTTGGTGGCTTGCCCAGGTGGGGTGAGTTAAGCTGTTAAAGCTCTCTGACTTGCACCCCTGCCCTCTGAATCAACACTGAGTAGCAAAGTAAAGACAATTCCATGGGTTTTGTTTGCTTTAACAATGAAGGTTTCACTGGTTTTCTCTTTCCTGGTAGGCTCCCCCCTTGCTGCAGAGAGCAGAGCTCAGCTGTGAGCTCCAGGAGGAGGATTCTGTTCTGCCAGAGTTCCTAAACTCTCCCGCTCTCCCAAGGAGTGCTGGTGCTTGTTTAGAGATCTTCCAGGCCTGTGGATGGGCACCATGCTGTATTTTCTGTACTTCTGCTTTCAAATGAATTAGTTTGACATAGCTGAGAAAAGAAAATAGTGGTAGCATTTCACTTTGGTAGCTTTTAGTAGCAGTTCTTTTATGCAAGAAAATACTGATTTTATCCTCTGCCTGTGCACCAACATTTGTCTCTGAAGCACTTCAGCTACAGCACCAGAAATGGTGTTTCTGCATTAACCAAGGCCCACAGTGCAGTTGTGAGACTCTGCTTCACAACACTGCTAAAAATACAAACGTTTGTGGTGCACACATACTTTGTTTATAATCTCATCACTTCGTATATGGCTTCCATTGCAAGCTGTGGGATATATCATTCTGTCCCTTACAGTGTAGAAGTAGTGTATAAAAATCAGATTGAGCCCTTTATTTATAGTTGTCAAGAACCAGATGACAGAAAACATCTTCTGCCTGGAGAATGATTGCTGCTGGTGTTTCCTGGGTACCCTCTTCATCAAACAGTGGGAATGTTTCTTGTCTTCAGCCTCACATCTGCAGTGCTAGAGCCAGGAAAATGTCAATAACTCCGTTATTATGAATCCCTGCTCTCAAGGATTAATAATTTCACACTTACTCACACACACAGGCAAAAGCATCGGAAACTGAAATTTGGCACAAACATTTGTAATCCAAGAGCAAAGCTTAATTCTGCAAAATGATCTCTGCAGTTTTGAGTCTGAGAGAATTCTCAAGGTGCCCGCATTTTATTTTTTTTTTCTTCAAGTCAGTTGTTTGGAAATGATACAATCTCACTTGCTATCTGGCAAGAACTCATTTGTGTGCCTGAAGCTCTCAGTAGGGAAAAAATTGTGGTTTACTTTGTCATGCTTTCTTGCTTTTCTAATGGAGTTTTCTGTAGATGCCAAGGAAAGGGAGATGGTGAAGTCCAGTTGGTACAATGGAATGCCTTCCTCCCTTCTAAATTTGTCCATTAAATATTCCAGCCATCCCTCCTTGTTTAAAACACCTTTATGTGTGGCTGAGTAATATGTGTAAAGACTATTATGCAGGAAAATGTAATTGCATAAAGAAACCAAAACTCCAGGTATCTCCCAAAGCATTGGAATAAAGGAAATGGGTTTTGCTTGAGTTTGATCAACTCCAGTTTTGCTAGGATATGAACTGTAGCTCAAGTTTTCCCTTACAGATAGCCATTTATAGGCTCTCCATTTATAGGCTCTCTTACTCTTTTTCTCCTTCTTGACCTTTCCTTTCTCCCATGTAGATTTTAATTAGCTTTTTCTCTCTCCGTTTCAATGAATTTGGCCGAAATTTGTATCCCTGACACTTTTCCCCTCTTCCTGTTAGATTTTTTTCCTTTTAAATCAGTGAAGAGGTTCAAAAAGTATTGCCAGGTCTCACAGTTGCACGTAATTAAAACACAAGTACACTGGAAACAGACAAACCTCATTAGCTTAGAAAAGCAGGTTTAAAAAAACCCTCTGGCTCTCTCAGCTTTTGTGTGACATTATCTCAGTTGTCCAAGAATGACTAATAATCTAAGAACCTGCAGTAATAGTGTGAATTTCTCATCAGTCATTGCCCAATGATCTTTGGGCACCTTTGCAAAATGTAAATAAACTGAAGTGCCAAACATAAGGCAACATGCCCAGTTTGATTTTATTATGCAACTGGCAAGTTGCTAAATTACAAAAGTGTTGGTGAAGAAAATTTGAACAGATGTTTTTTTCTGGTGATGCACAATTTCATGTCAAACCCAGAACTTGGTAGCATTCAGAACACCCACACTGCTGCTGTTGATGACAAGGGAATACAGTCCAGTTTAGCTGCTTCCAGAGACCTGACATCCCTCCTTTGCATTTCTGGACTGCTGGCTTAAATAATTCACTCATTCTGAAACCATGCACTTGCTTCCTCCCTCAGTCACCAACCCAAAGCATGAACAAACTTCCTGAAGTTATCACTTCATATTTCAGCTTGTAAAACATGGCATTTCAGGCCTTTTGCACAAGCTGCCTTGGCTGCTGCTCCTGCTGTGGGGCCAGGCCATGACTGGTGTCCAGAATGCAAAATTCAAGCGGAGGAAGTGTCAGGCATTTGATCCTCCTGTCCTTGCACGTAGAGCTGCGATCATCGTCAGCACAGTGGAATATTAAACATTGCAGGCAAGACAGCCTGAGTGGGAAGGCTGTGGTTTCATCAGGAGGGCTCTTCATTCCCTTCTTAAAGTGATGCAACTGGGTCAGAAACAACCAAAGTCAATTCGTGATCAATGTGTTAAAGGCTGCCTACTCTAACTCTGACAGAGAAGGTACCTTTCTCCACTTGAGGGAAAGGGCTGATTAGGCTCTTGAGCAATCTGTGCATAGAACATTTCTCTTCTCTCTTCTCTCTTCTCTCTTCTCTCTTCTCTCTTCTCTCTTCTCTCTTCTCTCTTCTCTCTTCTCTCTTCTCTCTTCTCTCTTCTCTCTTCTCTCTTCTCTCTTCTCTCTTCTCTCTTCTCTCTTCTCTCTTCTCTCTTCTCTCTTCTCTCTTCTCTCTTCTCTCTTCTCTCTTCTCTCTTCTCTCTCTTCTCTCTTCTCTCTCTCTCTCTTCTCTCCTCTCTCTCTCCTCTCCTCTCCTCTCCTCTCCTCTCCTCTCCTCTCCTCTCCTCTCCTCTCCTCTCCTCTCCTCTCCTCTCCTCTCCTCAATATTTCTGGAGCCATCAATTGGGTTTGGATTGACCTTTGATCTTCACAACCTGCTGCACCTCACACAAGAAATCTGGGCCAGCCAAGCCCAAAGGTCCCCCTTGTCCCACACCAAACAACAAATCCACAACCCTGCAATGGGAAGCTGAATATTTGGAGAAGAAAATCAGCCTCCAAAGTATTTGCCTGATACAGACTTCCATGCCTTGCCAGGTGGGCTCTGTAACAACACAGAGAAACCAGAATGTCACATCAAAGGTGATTCTCAGAAAACCTCTATGGAAAAGCCTGAAACAAAAAACACTGATTGACCAAAGTTCCTGATCACTTTGGCTTCTCAGGGTATCCACACACATAAACAAGTGGAGTCTCCTGCCAAGTGGTGACCTTAAAAGGGAAAGACAAAATATGACATTTGAGTGCTGGGTAGGGTTCAAAAACTACAGTAGATGCCCTATTACTTTCCTTGAGAGTGCTTTAAGGGCTATTCTGGTGTTAACTGAAACACCTCATATGCTTCATACTTTTATTCTGTTGTTAACAGGAACTCCTCATATGCCTAATATTTTTGGTAATGACAAATCCCTTGTTATTATCAGGTCAGGGGAATTTGCCCTGTTAAAATAGCTTTTGCTGCAGGGCTGACAAGACACCTTTAGTGTAATCAAGACAGGTAACTCTAGGTCTGGACAACTAGAAAGAGAAATTGTAAAAAGGAAATATAAAAAGTTAAGGCAGTTGTTTAATGGCTGATAAGTAATTTCTGTGTACATCAAAGACAGATAACAGTGCTCATTTTCTCCAGGACTTTTGCAGCACGCTGCATCCTCTGTTCTTTCTGCAGAAATCACCCCAAAACCTGTGTGAGACATTCTGCTTGTACATTTTCTCCCTGCATGAATTATAATGGTATAAAACTAATGGAATAGAGACGGGCATTGGGATGTCTGTCATCAATGTCCACACCAATATGACAAGCACTAAAAAGCTCCAGTTCCTCAATAGTGCAGAGAATGAGGGCTGGGTGGATTGTATTTCTGGAACTATTATTACAGAGAGCCTTGTAAGAAGGATACACGCTGTGAATGAAATGGGCATGGAATCACAGAGGCTAATGATAGAAAAAGGCCATTTATGTCAACTGCTGTATTTCCCTGCTGCTGTTCCCAATGAGATATGGTGTATTTTTAGTGCTTTGTCCAGTCTGGTTTCATATGTAAATATGAAGATTGTCATCCATAAAAGATCCTGAAATAGTTTTGTTCTAGTTCTGTCTTTCCTCGTCCTTCCCTCTTCCCCTCCTTAATTTCTTATTCAGGTTAAATGAGAACAGGAAAGACAGCTGTACATTTTCCCCCTTTTCTGTTCTCTCTTCTTTCTACTGTTTGACCCTCTTCATAGGATTTATCTGACCTGATTTTTAAAAATTGCATTTGAACATTTGAGTTTTATGTGCTCTTCTATCACGGGGCTCAGCTTGACAGGAAACAACCTACTTGCAAAAACCCTGGAAAACAAATATTAAGCAAGCAGTGATTTCTGCTCAGATAGGAACTGATCTGAAGCTTTTGCATTTGTTTTCTCATGTTCAGTGTCTCACATCATCTTATGAGCTGTCGAGGGTTTACTCACTGCCCACCTGTCCATTATGCACAGCATTCCAGCACAGTGAGCCAGGGTGTGGTTTACATTGAAATCATGTACAGACCATGCCACAGAAAAAACAAAAAATGTGACCATGGAATAAAATAATCTTTTTGGTATAGAAAGACAGCTACCCTTTCATATTTGGGGGTACTATTTCCCTTCTTTGACTTTGCAGCCTTAGACAGTTCAAGTAGACATAAACAGAATTTGCAGGCTGCTGCTGATGAGGGGAGAGAATGATGAGGAGGACTCCATCTTATCAGAAGGCTAATTAATTACTTTATTATACTATATTATTCTATACTACATTACACTGTATTATATTATGTCTAAACTGAATCTGCCAAGCACTCAACTGCACAGAATCTCGTGACTGTCATCCCACAGTCCCAACACACATACACACACACACACACACACACACACACTTGGTCCTGAAAGGCCAAGGAAACAAAACATCATCACTTTGGGTGAACAATCTCCATATTACATTCTTTTTTTTTTTTTTTTCTTTCACAAACACAGGCACAGCAAATGATAAAAATGATGTTTTCTTTCTCTGGGATTCAGAGAACGTGAAACCCAGAAATATTCTTGGGAGGAATAGTGCCTTGCTTTTCTCTGTGAAGAGAAATGTAGCGACGGACATAAACTGGTATGGCACAGCTTTCAGCAAGTGAAGTTTTAGGCTGCAAATGATCTGTGTTAGGAGAGAAACTTGTCCTCAGTGGTTTGTCACTGCACGTGCCAGCAAGTCAAGTGGAGAGGCTGAGGGAGCCACAGCTGAGGTGCTGCTGTCATGAGTGGATGGCCCTCAGCAAATCTTGTCTTTGATCCACGTGCAGTCCCATCTCTGCTCTGAATCTGGTGGGCATTAATACCTCTGAATCAGTGAAACAGTGGAGAAATTAATGGCCTCTTTGTTCCTCATGGGAGAAACCCATCTAAATGGTAGCCTGAATGGGAACACAGAGAACAAAAAGACGTAAGGGCTGAATTAATACCAGCTGAGTGTGCTTGCCCTGTCTGCAGGAAAAGAAAGAGAGAGAGATGGAAAATGAGGACACACCAGAAAATTACTTGTCATCTGCTGTTCAGATAAAGCTGTGGAGAGAGAGAGAGACCAGGGGAAAAAAGAAGTTCTGTTATGGATTGTGTTGGCTGAAAAGAGCCTTGAAATAGAAACTGCGTCCTATTGTCCATCCATGCTGAGTTCAGGGAAATGGGGCTCCTGACATCCTTTTCCAATAATAAGCCTTGCACAAAGCACCCAGCTCCTGCACTGGCTTCTTTTCCCAATAGAAACAACCCTCAAGGTATTCAATATTGGCTAACTGCTGTGGTTGCTCTGAGGGAAAGAAAAAAAGAAAGGTACTTTTTCTTAGAAGAAAAAGAGAGGTGAAGGTAAATGTACTTACCTAATCCATGTTATCCCTCAGTGCCACATCCCATGACTTTGGGAAGTCCTCCCAGAAGCTGCTGAGAGCTAAAGAAACCTCAGCCCTTGCTTACTCCATCTTATTCCTGATTTACTCCAGGGAGAGAATAAACAATATCCAAGAGGTTCTGAATTTATAGCTGTCCTACTTTGTATGTAGTTCCTCATGTTTCTGACATTTATTTCTGTATCCAAAGTGAAATAGTCACTTTACACATTTATTTCTAATAGAAAACTCACTGGTAGTCATGTTCAGGCAATCTGAAAAATCACATCTGTGTCTTAGCAACAGAAAGCATTGCTAAATTGAAAAATGGCCAGCAACAACCTCACACTGCTGTCCTTCCACTGTCACAAGAGAAGTGAATAATAAAATCAGTTCAAATTTGGGAAATGGCGTGAATTTTTCCATGTAATACTTACTGGCTCAACTTTTAGGATAGCTTGATTTTTATTTTTCATCATCTTCTATCTTGCATTAAAACTTTCCCCCTCAACTTGCTGTTGCATGTTGGGCTTTCTGACCATGGTTTTTGGGTTTTACCAGTGTCCTTCCAAGAAATGTGGTTTTTGCTGCTTTCCTCTCATTGCAATTACAGGATGCATCTTAGAGACTGAGTTCCTCAGTCTTTAAAAAAGTTCTGTCTGTAACAAGTTGCTTTTTTTTTCTTTTAAAATTCATTTTTAACCATTCACTTCACAGACCTTGTGTCCCATTTTGTCTTCTATCACACAACAACAAACATTGTGATTTCTTCAGTGTACTTGTGTTTCCATGGTGAAGGGAATATGATCATCTTTTCTTGTGGCTTTACAGATTTGAATGGCATAAACTATGGATAGGCTTTTTAATCTTCTAAAATGTTTTGGGTTTTTTGCCTTGAATCCTTTGTGTTCAAGTTAAATACCATTTATAATCAGGTGATTATTAGATATCAGCACTTCAAGGCCAAGAAAGCAAGTGGTCTGACTTCCAGAAAATTTCACTCAATTACCTCTACCTGGGTTCAACATCTTGTATTTTTGCCTAAAGCATCTCCTCCAGAAAGGCACCTGGGCTTGAGATAAAGGATTCACCTCTTCATGTGGTAGTTTGGAAAGATAATTAATCATTATCTTAGAACACTGTGCCTTATTTCTCATTTGAATTTTCCCAGATTTAACCCCCAGATATTGATTCATGTTTGGCTTCTGCTTGATTAAAGTACATGAGGTGCTTATAATAAAGGAGTATTTGATCTTTCCTTTGACAGGCTAAACATATGGAGCTCTTCAAGTCTCCTGCTTGGTGCTCTCGCTGAACCTGACCAGGGGAATGAATTATGCTGCACTCAGTGTCCTACAGGGGAATCAATGGGAGCGTGTTTGGCACAGAAATGTTGTGCATCATTGGGCTTGGAGGAGGAGGGAAAAGAGGAGGGAAAGGAGTTGGGCAGGGTGGGATGCAGACATTCCAGGAAAGCTGCACAGAAATCATCAGGGGGTGACCCCTCTGGGTGCCACTGCTCTGCAGCTTCTCACCTGCTGTTCTGGAAAAGAGGTGAGGATCAGTGCCTGGCCTTTAGCTGTCTGCATCTGACCCTAACAAACCCTGAGATTCACCTGGCAGGGACAGGATCCAGATTTCTCTGCAACATGAGCAAGTGATCAGACAACAGCATTTAGTCTTCATCATGATCTACTTTAGATAGAATAAAGAGACTGTGCTAGGGAGAAAAATAAAATAGCTTTTATTTCATTCTTTTGAAAGGGATATTTTTGCAGTCATGTATCACATGAGGGTTTGGGTTGGAGACCATAAAAATCATCCAGTTCCAACCCCCTGCCATGGGCAGGGACACCTTTCATTAGACCAGGTTGCTCAAAGCCCTGTCCAACCTGGCCTGGAACACGCCAAGGACAGGACACCCAAAACTTCTCTGGGATACAACCTATAACATAAAACATATTTGGAAGAGTACCAAACCTCTATCTGTGTCCTCATACCAAAACAGCTTCATTAAAAAAAGTATTAAGTTTTGACAACACCATCTCATTTCTATATTTTCTATATCTGCTTGGGTATTTTTAAATAGGTGCAGTTTTTTAATGCATATTTGAGTTTTATACACTTAAACAGGTAAAATTAATATTTATTTTTAACTTTTAAAAATTGTACAGAAAACACAAAATTAAGGACAAGATTAATGCACAGCACATATAGAGTTCCCAAAGTTCATAATAAAAAGCTGCTCCAAGGAAAGTATATTAGGGTGATTTGGCCCAAGGTAAAGGTTTAAGATTACAATATTAAACTTTTAAACACCACATTGCCAGGTCTGAAATAGCTGGTGTGGGGTTAATCCTGTGTCCTTGTAGAATTTTAATGCAAAACAAAAAATGAGCTTGGTGAGCCTAGGCAAATACCTTGAAGCATATGAGATTTTTCCAAGCTGGGCCAACTTGTTTTTTCTGGGTTGTATTTTACGTCAGCTGCACCACATGAAATGTATAAATGCATGGAAAACTATAAAAAATTGCCAAGACTGATGTGATAATCTATTCTTCTTAACTGTTGTGAACGCTTCCTATGCCTTGCATTTTGTGGAAGTGGATATATTTATTGCAAGCCCAGTGATTTGGCACTTCAGAGGTAAAAAAGCTCTTTACTCCCATCCATAGGTAAAAAAGGAAAGAACAAGCACAGCACTGCTTTTTAACCAACTGTCAGCACAAAAATGCTTCAGACAGGAGAGGTCTCCTGTATCAAGGAGTGGTACCCAGGGTGGGACATGCAGCTCCCATTCCCACAGAGCTGCTCTCCAGGGCTTCTCCTGTTTCACAGCACAGAGGTGATCAATTTGTGCCCACCCACAGCAGGTGAACCTGTATTATGGTTTGCCACTCCAAGAACACCACCTTGTACCCTTCCTCCTCCTCTGCTCATGCCATACCCTGCCCCATTCCTGCCTGCATGGTCCTGATCCTTTGTTTCTTCTCTTCAGTTAACTCAGCTCCTTTGGTCAGGAAACAGCTACACTTTTCTTTCTTCTTAACAATTTATTTTCCTGCCTGGCTAGGGAACTGCTCAAGGAGTCCAACAAGCCCTGGAGCTGATGCACTGATGCCTTTTTGTGAGTCTGGGTTCCTGGCTCCCCTTTCCTAGGGAGCAGCCATCTCTCACTACCTCTCAACACTGCAGTCCAAAAATCCACAGAGTGACAGGGCAATGCCTTCTGAGCCTGCAGCCTGATGTGGGATGTGGCAACAGCTGCTTGAGGAATTTAGCAAAGCACTGGAAGTTTCTCCTGAGGATGCTACCCCACCAAAGTCTCTCCATAGGGGGTATCAGGAAATGCATCTCAGCAGGCCTGGCCTTGGGGGCTCCCATGACAGCACAGTGCCTGAGGTGTCAAAAGACCTGGCTGCCAAACGAGGAGAGAATCCCAGACAGATCCCAGACTGAAATCATGCAGCCAGGAGCTCCAAGGAGAGCTTTGCCTCCCTTGCTGGTGAATGAAGGAAAAGCCCAAATGCAGAGACCTCACTCAGGCAAAATGCGTCAGGCTGGGAGCACTGGGGACACATCAGAGCTCCCAAAGGATGGCACTGGGGTACAGAAACCTCCTGGGGTGGAAGAGCTTCTCTCTGAGCAGTGGTAAGCCCATGCAAGCTTCCTGCACACCCTAAACCCTGGAAAAGCTGGCCTCTGGGAAGGGGAACATGAGTGGCAAAGGATCTGCTGTGCTTTGGTGTGTGGGAGATGGGGACATGCACATGGGTGATGTGTACAAGTTGCATTCACCTGCTGGGCATCCACACATGGGAAGTGTGAAATTAACTCAGATTCTTGCTAAAGGTGTTCTGTGGGAACCCAGAACATCCCTCTGGCTGTCCAGGATGGCCAAGACCCCTGCCAGGGGGCTCAGAGACCCTGGCACAGAGCCCAAAACACCTGTGGGTTTGATTATGACCCATGGAGCAAATTACCGACCTTATATGAAGACCAGCAAGCCACAACAGTTTAGGTAGAATAATAGTGAATTTATCACGGAGTGGAAAAGTAGATTTTGGGGTTTCTGGTATGGGGGTTCAGGAGGCAAGATGGAGGGCGTGTCCAGCCTTTCTCCTTCTTCTTCTTGGCCTCCATCTTCTGCTGTGATGTTGGCACTCACAGATTGGTTTAGAGTAGAAGCCCACTGTCTAACATAGGTGATAGGTATTGGAAAGTAATTGTAAACATTGTACACGTAGTTTTTAGTATAAAGAAATAACACCGCCCTGGGGACAGGCAGAGTGCCTTGAACTGCCCTGCTGGATGGACCTCGGCAGGGCAGGAGAAAACTTTTTATAGATAAGAAACAATAAACAACCTTGATACTGAGAACTGAAGAGCTCTGACTCCTTCTTCAAGCACCGGGCTGGGAAAAGAGACTTTTAACATTCTCGGGGTCACTCTGATAAGTGAGAGACCCCAGCAGTGTTCCTGGTATTGAGTGGTACAGAGTGGCTGTGCTTTCCCAAGCTGATGCTTCTTCCCCTTTCCTCCCCTCTTAAAAGCTCTTTTCCTTGCTGGCGAGAGGGAAAGAGCTGCTCATTCAGGACACAGTAGAAGCAGCAGCTGCCTGCAAGGCTCAGCTTGTGGAGATAGGATGGATTCTTCTTAGAAAAACCCTCAAGTTTGACATGGTCAGGTGCTGCCTCCCACAATTTGCTGCACAATTGTGTCCTCCCACGCATGTGGGGCCTGACAGTTGCTGTTCACCTTTATTAATTTAATTTGAATTACCATGTGCCAAGTTCAACAAGAGCTTAATTGATTCTTTATTGCTGGGGATTTTTGATACCAGATCAGTCAGATGTCTCTTGGGTGTGGAGAGTCAAACCCTCAGGAAAATAATAGACCAATGATTCCTGAGGAATCATCCAGCTTTTGTTTCTGCTTTTCTTTGTTGACTTCTGAAGAGAGTAAATCTGGAGGAAAATTATGGTAATATATAAACTCTGCCCAATAAATGTTTGATATGGTGTTTTGCAAACCCTGCACAGCTTTTCAAGACTGCTAGATACTCTAGCACAGCTATCTGGGAAAATATAGGTTTTCTTCATTATTTCAGTATTACCTCATTACTTTATTGTTACTTCATATTACTTCATGTGCTACATTGGAATAAACCTGAATGCATGTACACCAAAGATCAGAAATCAGGCTGTTGGCACTGACTCAGACAGTTTTCAGTACCAATTTACTCTTAGAATGAAAGTTTATGGTTTCATCCTTTGGTCTTTTCATTGTCCCAGATGGAATTGTGATCAATCACCCTCCTGGTTCATTAAAAAACACACAAATTCCCTTCCACTGAATATTCTTTTTTTCCCCTCTTACTAATGTGACCCTTTAAAATCTAGACCTGCTCCAATCTAGAAAGCAGAAAAAACATAATTTTAAGCCATTCATACCAAGCCTGTTGGAGATGGTTTTTTGTGTCCAAAAGCATGTAGAAGTTGCAGTCTTTGGACTGGTGTTCATTAGTGGTTTCAAAAACCTCAATTTCTTTGGCTTGGACTTTAAAAGATACAGTCTGGGCACAATAATCACATTATTGGGACTAAGCAGGACACCTTGAGTCTCTTGGTAACTCTTCCTGCTGAAGTCACTGGATGGCACAGGGGCTTTGCTCCCCCTTGCAAGCAGGATGAAAGATGAGTGTCTTCCACATGAGGCAACCCAAGAAGTCCTCCTCAAAACACCCATTATTGGGCATGAAAAGACCAGGTGTTAAATTCATCCTCACCAACGTGACTCTTGAAGGGAAATGTGCAATGCTGCTTTGGATGAGACATCCATGAATTCACTAAATTCAATAGCTCAAACACCTTCTCTCAGCGCTCGCTTCCAGTTGGCTCCTTCAGCACGGCTTTGCAGCAAGCCAGATATTTCATTTACAACACAGAGGTGTATGCCTGAACATATTTGCAGGCCAGGAGGGGATTTTGGCTGGAGAGATTTTTTTTTTTTTTTTTTTTTTTTTTGGAACAAGGAGTTAGAAAATTCCTGCCTGCAGTTGGCAGGGGTGGCTTGGTGTGGGTTAAGGTGCCAATTCAGCTGCGCTCAGCCCCTGATGGGTGCAGGCAAGTGCTTTGCTGAGAGGGTTTCTGGGTCACCTCTGAGGTGTGCCCTGCTTGTAAAGAGGCTGTGTGTCTCCCAGGAAGAAGTGGGGATGCACACAAGCTGCTGAATGTATGAAACAAAGCATCTGATTGAAGTGGAAGTGCCAGAATGAGAAAGGACTGTGTTTTCCAGAAACAAATTTTTTCTCTGTCCTGGATATTTCTGGGTTGGTTTTGTTTCCTTTTTTTTTTATATATATATGTTTTTTTCTTTTTCGTTTTTTTTTTCCTTTTTATCTTTTTATCTTTTCCTTATCTGTATAGGAAATGAGAGAAGAGTGTGATGTGTTTTTTTACCGATGTTAAGTTCGGCTTGTGGATGAAAAGCTGGCCCAGGTTCCAGCTTTCACAGCAGGTTTGAGAAGTCTGTATCTCATGCTATTAAAAGTGACTGAATCTTGGAGGTTTATCTCAATTTCACATAAATTTGAATAACCCAGAAATTTAAATCAAGTTGCAACAAAAATTTAAAGAGGTTTTTGACTCATGGGAAGTTCTGTTTATAGAGTCACTTCCAAGCAGATTCTAGCTCAAGTTGTTCAACTCTCATTTTGCAAGTATTTTAAAAGAGATTTTCCCTGCTTGTTTCTTGGTAAATAATTGCCTTTCCAGTGGACAGAAGACCCAGCTGAGGATACTATGGAACCACAAGTAGAGCCACAGTATTTGAGGGCATTCAGACCTAGACTTCTGTCCTGGCTCATATGCAGAAAAGAGATCTGGACTCAAATTTCAAGAAATCCAGAAGGCCTGAGGTGCCCATTTTTATGGTTTGGATTTATGCTGAAGTTCAGTTTTACAGGAACAGTAAATGAACTAAAGCATGGAAGGGAAGTGTTATCGAAATCAACTTTCAGGAAGCGACTATTAGCTTCTTCTGTGAAGAGAGCCAAAAAAAAGAGATGTATTTTAAACTACCATCATTTTCCCCTCCTCTTATCCATCACATTCCTATATTATTTTCTTATAATATCTTTAAACTTATATATGACTCAAAAATAATATTTGGTAAGCACAGTCATATTCTTTTCATCAATATTTTATTTTGAAACATGTTAAAGAGTTGTGTTGCACAATAAAAAATGTCTCTCTCTAAACATCATTTTCTAATGGGCTTTTTTTATGTCCCATAAAATCTGCTAATTTTTACTTGTCCTCTCTTGCCAATGAAACAAACTATTATTTCTTTCTGCAGAACCAAACTGCAAACAAGAATGTCTGGAATATCAAGAGTAATGATGTACAAAGTCCCTTCTGGCCCCAGCTTCTATTGAGAAATAATTGGATGAATTGGTGATGCTTACATTTCATCTGGCCTGCCACTGTGAGTAATTCCATGGTGCCTCCTTGGCCAAAGTTCAGCCATTTAAGCACTTGGTGAAAATCTGTTTGGATGGGCTGGGGGTAGAAACGTGACAGATAACAGCAGAGGAAGAGTGAAAGCTCCTTGGAATTGTGTTGCATGTGTTGTCACAGCATCTGACCCTGTGCAAGAGGCATCCTGCTTGTGACTTCAAGTCTCTGCCACAGTGTGAATAACAAACGATGGGGATGCTAACCATAAAAGTCAAGCTGGCCTGGATACAAGCTGCAGTGTGATGGGCAAGGGAATTCACGTGGTGGAACAGGCCCTTGTGTGGTATAAATTATTGTGGTACCATGGGATGCCAGTGGAGTTATGATTTACCCAAAGAACTGCCTCTTTGCCTCGCCAAGAAACCATTATATGGGCTGTCACCTCCCAGAATGGATTAATGAACCAGAACTAAATAGATGCCAGCTCTTATTGGGGTCATAATTTGCTACAAAATTTTAATAGGAGACAATTCATAGAAAAATGATTTTGCTTTCTCCCAAATCTCTCAGACAGTAATTCTAAATCATGTGTGTGTTTCCTCTTGTCATTAGTTCATTTGTTTTCAGCGACTTTTTCTTCTGTTCTTTTTGCCTTGAAGTTTAGCTTTCATATTTTCAGATTCTGTACTGCATTAGTTATAACTCTGAACTTCATATAAAGTATCAGCAAGTTCTTCTCACAGTTTAATTAGATAGAACAATAATTTTACAGCCTGAGAACCAAGGACACTGTTGCAGCTTCAGGCCCAAAAAGTGCAAACAACAGGGAAGTGGGAAAAGGTGTGACCCAGAAACCCATCCTGGGTGTAGCCTCAGCCAAGCTCTTGTACTGCCCAAGGTGCATCCTTGGAGGCCTTTTCAATAAATCCCCACTTTATTCCTTTAACGTTTTAACACTGTCCAGCCTCTGTTCTAGGTAACATTTCAAGACATCACTTTTCCTGCCTTGTTGTTGATGAGTTTTGGAAGGTTTTGTCAGATTTTCCCAGACTTGTAGATCATCAGAGAAGAAAGAGATTTGGGAGAGGACAGATGCTCCACAGAGGAGGTGACAGGGAGGTGAGAGCTGGGCTGATTGATGCTGTGAGGTGGTGACTGCTGGGATCCCTGGTGGGGTCATTATTCCAAACCCATTTGCACAGCTATGTCTTGGGCTGATTTCTCCTGGGTCTGGGCAGTCCAGGCTGCAGCCTGGGAAGGAGAGAGAGAGAATCACAAACTGCAGAGTTCCCCAGGCCTCCCCACTGCAGGATGAAGTGAGAGGGTGAGCTTTAGAAGGAGGAGGTGACTTCTTCCTCCTGCACTTTAGAAGGTAAAGGTGAAGAACCATGGGTGAGGTGGAACCAGCTTCTTGTTTGCCTCCAGCAGGCACTTATTTCCATGTGAATAGTTGAATTTGAACAAGGTTTTTTTTTGGTAGATCTGAGTTTGTTTATTTTTTAACAAACCCTCCCATAATGAAGTCTCCCATGGTGACAGCACATCAGCCAGCAAGTGCACCCCTCAAGGGGTGTGAGGCACCAAGCTTTGCCTGTTCATGCCTAAGGTGTGCATGCAAGGCTGACAGACACAGCCTGGTATGTGCTTTCTCAGAGCAGGATGGAAAGGTGGGGGCTTGACTGCACCCTGGCAGTGTGGCAGCTACCAAAAGGGAAGAGGGAGGGCTGGAAAGGATAAGTCTTGTTTGGAGTGGAGTCTTCTCAGACAGCCCCATGACTTCATGTGGAGTTGTCACACACCGAGTCATTATTTTGGACAGAAACACAGCCCAGGCAAAGTTGTGGTCTGAGCTCTAGACACTACTGCAACACACACAAATGAGTTTTCTCTCTACCCAAATAAATGAATGCATAAACCCAACACATACACAAACAAACTGTTAACCCCAATGATTCAGACTGGGTAATTCAGGGATTAAGTACAAGGATCTCTGGTCGTTTCATGGTGCTCCTCATCATGCACACAAATTCAAATTATTTACCTGTTCTGGTAACTTCTAACATGGAGGAGAACCCACACTCCATGTGGCTTCAAGTGCAGTTAAAATCATAAAAGAGCAGGTTTGAAAGGACCTCAAGGATCTCTGGTCTAACCTCTCTGGTAAAAGCACAGTCTAGACAAGATAGCCCAGGAGCCTCCCCAGCTGCATCTTGAAAGTGTCCAATTCACCACTTCCCTGGGCAGATCATCCCAATGTCTGATTGCTCACATTGTAAAAATTTTTCTCTTGTTTGTAATCAAAATGTCTCCAGGAGTAACTTGTACCCATCGTACCCTTGTCTCTTCCACGAAATGGATTTCTCATCCTCTTTGCAGCCACCCTTTAGATACTGGAACAAAATACTCAATGGCTTCTGCCTTTCAGTAACGTGCTGCATTCTGACTAATTGAGATACTTCTGTCCTTTCTTCATAAAACATGTCTTGTTTCCTTCACTTGATTGCAAAAATGTTTCCTGTTAAAAGCTCTTTCCCTGCAAGTCCTCCATGGACACTTTCCAGATAATAATCTGTGAAGCATCTTGGGATTTCCTCACATCTCATGATTAGATGGATTTCTGCAGTGCTCTGGGGGATTGGGGATGATATTTTCCTCAGAAAGAGACAAGACTTTTATCAAAACAGGGTAACAGCAGGGTAACTGACCAGTTTGGTGCTGAGGAGCTCCCAGAGGAGGAGACAGTCCCACTGTTAGAGGACAGGGTGTTAGAAGGATGTGTAAAGGTAGCAGCCAGGTGCTTTATGTTCTTGTTTATTCTATATGGGAGCTGTAAAGAAATGGAATAGTGTGTCTTGGCATGGAATGAATAAGGAAGCTGAAAATGTGATTTTGGGGTGGGGAAAGCGCTCGCAACAATGAGGTTGTAAAACCAACTCCCATAAAATATATCTTGGTCAAGTTCAGCTCTGCTTTTTGTGAAATTAGAGAGAGCTGATCTTACAAAAACAAGTGCTTGTTGAGGTTGCTGTTGTATGGAATTGGCGTGTGCTGTTTTTCTAGCAGACTCTCTTCACTGTCATCAGAGTGCAATTTCTCTAGAGTCGCTGTGGGATGCAACAGATTTCTTGGAAAAGAAGGTTGTGTTGACACCCACAGGCTAGTAATGTTTTCACAAGAAGGAACATGACTTTACATTCGACTCTCTTGAAAAGAGATTAGCAACACTGTGATTTATAAGAATTGCCAGGATTTGAGGTTGCTTTTTCTCCCCTCTCTCTGAATCTAAGCTCCAGCAGGTAGGTGTTAAGTGAGTGAAGCATTTCTGGCAAGATTTATGTGCCCATACAGTAGAATGGGAGTGAAATCTGACAGTCTAAAGGAGGGGGAGCAACTGACAAATAGAGGGGGTGGAAAAGGCAGATTGGCTTGGATTTTTTCTTTCCTTTTCCTTTGCAGTCAAAACCCTTTGAGACTCCTCACTCTTAGGTTGAAAATTTCCTTTGCACAGACATTTCCCTCCCTTGTCCTTTTGTTCTAGCAGTAAATATGGGTCCACAGCATGTTCATGGAAAGCAGGCACAGCCAAGGCTAAGGCTCCCTGAAATAATGTCTTTCTTAGAAACAGATGACAAAC
Organism: Zonotrichia albicollis; assembly: GCF_047830755.1. NCBI lineage: Eukaryota > Metazoa > Chordata > Aves > Passeriformes > Passerellidae > Zonotrichia > Zonotrichia albicollis. The sequence goes on along the minus strand of NC_133820.1, from coordinate 17,949,331 downwards.
ATTTTCCCCAGAAATGAGATATCTCCAGTGATGAAGTTCTCTTAGCAGAAAGAAGCCCTTTCTCACCATGGAGCCTTGCAGTTCAGTAAACAGTACTAAAAGACAGTGTGTCCTCATACAGGAGGGTGTTCCAGCCTAAATAGCAGCAAAAGCCTTTGCTTTTCAGAAAGATCTACCCCCATCCTGTTTGGTTGTGTGGATCAAATGGGTGCTGAGCAGCCCATAATTACTTTTGCAGGACCATGGTGGTCAGCACCTCCAGGACTTGTTGGCTGTTAGATGGGGAGCAATCCAGAGGTGTAAGATAGCTGATACAGTTTGTAAAATCCCCAGAAGCTCAACACTTGATGAATAGCAGATTACAGAAAGCAAAATGAGCGGGAATGGTTCCATGAGCCCCACGATTCCTACTGAGCAGTACTATAGGAACACAAAACAGGGAAACAGTTCAGATGATAATGGCATCCTTCTGGCTGCAAAAAGGAGCATTTTCCAAAGACTAAACTACTGAATATATATTTAAATATCAGAACTTAATCTTAAGTTTATTTCTGAAACTACATCTGAAAGACAGATCCTGAGCCATGGGTGAAAATAGAGGGAGACAAAAGCCACACTTGCTAATTGAGTCTTGCTTTTATGGCTCATGGAAAAACATAGACACATGGATAATGGACAATCTACTATCTGAACAAAATCCAAATGTGCAGTTATGCCTAGGTTCCAACAAATTTGGAGTGCCCATTGGCCACAGGAACCCATCACCTCACTCGACAGAATAATATAAAGGACTTCAGGGTAATATAAATATAAAGGACTTCAGAGGAAACCCTTTGACTCATGTGGTGTCTTTTATGATGAAGGTACATCACAAAAAGTTTGCCACCAGTCCTAAAAAAGCCCACTGCTACAGCCTGTGTGTTTGTGAGGTGATGGAGTGACCTCCTGCTTGGGACTACTTCTGAGAAAAACAGTGAGTACAATTCATCTGGAATCTTCTGTATTTCTCCTTTTCTGTGACAGCTTTTAAGGATCTGAAAACATCCTCGGTGAGAACAGTTTGAGATTTTTTTGAAGCTTCACTGGAAAATGAGAAAGACTAAAAAAAATTGTGGTTTTCCTGAACTGCCAGTCACCTAAGGATTAAGCACTGATGTAAAATGGAGAAGATATCAGGACCAAGCTCTGATAGCCCTGACTGGTGACTCAATAAAACATCATCAGTGGGAGACCCTGGACTTCATCCTGAGAGATGATTGCTGTTATGGCACTGTGGAGGATGGTGTGGCCAGGTTCAGATCCCTGTGCAGCCAAAAAGCTCAGTTTTGCCATGTCAGTGACCTAACCACTGGTGCCTTGGCTAAGCTGAGCTGTTCTCCTTCTTTGGATGCAAACACTTTTTCTGATGAAAGCCTAAGCAAAACTGGTTTGTTTCTAAAAAAGATTTATGTTCTGACAAATCAACATCTTCCAATTAAAAAAAAATAAAAATGTATCACTGGAAAATTCCCATTTAGCACTACCGATGAGTAAAAAGTTTTGCTTTCCAGATGGAGTTAATAATAGTTTATAAGCTAAAGTGAAAAGGATTTTGGGTGAGCTTCCTAAAGAGGAAGTGAGTCACTGTCTCGGCAGGAAAAGTGTTCCAGATAGGCAGGGCTGGACGAGTTACCAAACACCCCCCAACTGTGTGGAGTCACAGGGAGTGGACCAGGGATTATTGCACCCCAGATTGCAGAAACCCAGGAGTTAGTGGGGGGCCAGAATTCCCCCCTGCAGCCCCTGTGTCCCCAGGTATGGATCTCTCCATCTCCCATCTCCCAGAGCCCTCGGCTGAGTCACGGCAGGGAGGGCGCGATGCTGAGGGAGAAGCAGGTGCTGCACATGGGTGGGTGATTCAGGGGATGGTGTTATTCCCACTGAGTCAATGCTCAAGCAGTTTGTAAGCAGGAAGTTGGGGACACTGTGTGGCTACAGGATCTGCTTTCTAAATCCAGTGACATTCAAGGAGTCTGCGGTTCCCTCAGTGTGCTTTCCACAGGGTGAGTTGCTTTCAGTTGTTCTTGGGCACAGCATTTTCAAAAAGCAAAAACTGGAGAGGCATTTTTGAGGTGTCTGTCAGTGGTATTTACAACCTTGAGAGTCCAGGTCAGTTTTCATGATGGTATTTATACGTTAGGAAGGCATTTTTGGAAAACAGAGACATTTATTCTTGTCACTGGCTTTGCAACTCTCCCACTTGTTCCTGGAGTGTCTGCGTTGAACCTTTACATGGAATTCATTTTAATGAGAGCTCTGTGTATTTTTTATTCAGCAGAGCACCAGGAATGGTGCTGGCACTCCTCAGGTGTGCTTAGTGACCATGAAAAGCAAGTTCTCCATGGCCACCATGTCCTTTGAAGTGCCAATATTGTCTTACACAAGAAAGGTGGAGCTGCTGCATCTCCTCTGACTTGCTTAACTCATTGAAAATGTTAGAGAACATGTCCTGTAATGTTCTAAAGTTCTTTAGTAAGTTAACTTTTCAGAGAAGATATGATTTTTCACTTTCTCCATGTGTGTACACAAGTCAAAACTGCACACATGGTACAGCACAGAGGAGAAGATTTAGATCTTCAAAGTCCCTGCTGTTTCCTCTGTCGTTTTTGCATTTGTGTGTCTCTCTTCTCTTGCTGGGAGCATTGCAGGTTTGGAAGGTGGGTTATTTTTCCTTCCACTCTTCAGTAATTCAGCACTTAGTCCTTCCATTTTCTTTTATTACATGGAATTTCCACTTGGTTTTTAAAATTTGATAGCATGTTTCCCTCCAGTAAAGAAGAGGGAAAATGAAAATATAATTACTGAATCTCATAAGAACATCCCCAGGCTCTGGTCCATATGGAGCCTGGGAGGATGGCAGATACTTCTGTGCATCTCTGCAATGGGATGAAATGGTCCAAAATCTGGGTTGGCAGAGGTGGCCTTCCGACTTCTTGTGCAGAGAGCAATTTCTGGGGAAACCACACTTTCTGGGGACACAAACTCACTGAGCTAACCATTCCCTCTGAGGCTGAGGAAAACAAAATGGGCAGCTTTCCTTAACTCATGTCTGACATTTATATTTACTGTTTTCCACCTATTTTATCCAGCAATTCTCTTATGTTTTATCGATTGAACTTTTCATTTCTGCTCTGCCATCTCTTCTTCCTTCACAGAGATCTTGGTGCCCACAGGAGCTCAGTGGATTTAGATTAAAAAGATTTAGAGAGCACATTTCAGATGGGCTTCATTTCTGGAGTGCAGTAATGACATGCACTTATTGCTGCTTGCTTATTATTGTTTTTTCCAAATGGCTATTTTTGCTCTTAAAGGATTTAATTCTGTTTTTACTAAGAACGAAATCATCCAAATTGTTATGTAGGGAAAACTCACTTCACAAGATAACAGGGTAAATCTTGATGTTATGTTTCTTTTAAAAATTATATCGTTTTTAAAAACCATACTGTTTCTAAAGCTGAAATGCTATAAACTCCAGTGTTTAAGCACTGGCCTGAATGCATTTGCCTCACTACCTTTTTGCATTTTCTTTGCATAGGTAATTTGTTCAACATTATGGAGAAAGTCTGTGTCAAAGCCTGAAGAAAACCCAATTCCTCCAGAATGTTTTGGTCACAGCATCATCCATCTGCTGCTCAAACAGCAGCCACATCCCAGCCCAGCCCAGTGCCCATAAAAATGAGAGTGATGAGAGCAGCTAAAGCAGAGGGGCTGCCAGGATCTAGAACCTTCCCTCTACCTTTGGCTTCATCATTTTCATCACAGCCTTTCTTTCCTAAATAAAGATATACTACATTTTTATTTCTAGAGAAGAATTTAGGCAAAATCCACAATGTTAAATAGGAATTAAGTTCAGTTGCATCTTCCCCATCTCTTTATGAGATGCAAGTCTCAAAAAGATGCATCCCTTAGATGGAATGCAATCTCCTTTACTTCTTGCCCTCTTTCTAAACAAATCTAGAGTTGAATGACTTGGCTTGAATTTATGTCAGTTATTATTCAGAGAACAAAATGAAGAGCAGCAGCATGTATCAATTAAATTTTCCTCATCCAATCCCAGCACTGTTTTCCAAGTGAAAGCAATGAATACAATCTCTGAGTTCATAAAGCTTCTCTGGGGTAAAAGTGTTCCACAATTGCTTCCTATTGAGTTTAGCCCCAGTTTCTTCACTGAACACCTTTACTAGCCAGGTACAACAAGCAGAGCTATCACTGAGAATTAGACAGTAAAGTAAACTCTAATGAAGTGAAAATCATTATTTTTAATGCCTGTAGAAATCTCATGATCCTTCCTGTCTCTCTTAAAATATCAATAATTTAGTAAAATTTTTTGTTACAGGTCAGGAATTAAAAGATTAAAAAAATAAAAAGAGAAGACTATTACTATGTTTGTACTACATATTATTCTGCTGGACTTGACAATGTGTTTTCTGATGTCCTGGCTTTCAAGCCCTTTGAACCACTGTAAACACTGCTGGAGAGTTAGAAGAATGAAAATAAGGCACTGATTGAAAAAATACAGAAGAACCAGGCTGATCATTACTACATTTTTTACTTTCAAACATAGTGAGACAAACAGGAAACAAAAGCCTTGTGAGCACTCTGAGTCTGCAGAGAATAAAAAAAAGAGAAAAAATATAGATATTGTTGTTTTCAGAGCAGGGAGCAGCTTTAGGTCTTGGATCAGAAATGTCCAGCACAGTGGGGCTCTGCCCCTGACTCTACATCTGTTTAATGCTGTGACAATGTTGGTATAAAAACCTGTCTCCTAAACAGGTAACTGCATCAGGGCTGGTGAGAAATAAACGTCCTCAAAAGCAGGCTCTCTCCCTTGTTCCCATCCCAGAGAGAATTAGTGATCCACAACTTTTACCTGGATTTCTCATGGGGGTGCAAAGAAAATTTTCCTATTTCCCAGGCCCCAAAAAGCAGCTCCTTGTGGGCAGCAGAGGGAAGCTGTGCTACAGATTTCCAAAGAAGTGTGGCCCATGGGAGAGCCTCAGTAGCAGACACCCCAATTTTGGAAATCTGCACTGAGCCAGACTCCAAGACCTCTTCTGCAGTGCTGTGTCTGCTTTGGCATCCTCTTCACAATGAGTGTGACCAGCCAGAGGGAGTTCAAAAAGCCTTGGATATGTGGAAAATTTTGCTTCACAGAGCAGAGTTGAAGCTCTGTGTGTTTAACTTACTGATGAAGTCAGCAGATGGCTTGCTCATGGTTTATTAGCTCTTATGTTAAGAGAAGGTATTTGATAGTGAAAGGTGATGTAAGCAAGGCTGGAGTTTTTTAGGTTGTTTTTCCTTGAGGAAGAAATTTTACTTTAAACAGAAGTTACTTGGCTCAGGAGAGTTCATTCACTTAAGAGGGAACAGCAATTCCCTTAGGGGTATTAAGGGATTGAGCGGGTGAAAAACTGCAGATGATGGTGATGGGAACTCCTGGCCTTGAAGCTTGACTGTTCCATAAAACTTCTGGGTGGAGGGATCATAACAGGAATGCACCATGGGCTTACAGAGATGTGAATAAAATCCTACCTCAGCATTCTCTCTGTGTGCCTGGAACAAGCACTGCGCTGTCCCACGTATTCAGATCTGGATCAAGAACCTTAAACTGGCCATAAAGCTAAATGACAAAGTTACAGAGCACAGGAGGGGTGGCTGCTGATGTGTAAAGGGTACTTGAGATCCTTACAAGTGATTGTGAGCAGGAGATAAACAACTCATTTCTTAATCACCGTGTGCCACGCTCAGAGGAAAGGCAAATGCCTCTGCAGAATAACAAGTCCTCTGAAGGCACAGAATAACCTGCTTGTAGGGCTTTCAAAGGTTACTTCAAAGCTTGCAGTCAGAATGTTATCAGGATCTCACGTTTCAATATTTGTGTTAAGCCACGATGTTAAAAAAACCCTCAAGACATTTTTTTAAGGTGGAGCTGGAGCAGGTTTCTGAAGATAATTCTGGGATGTCAGAATTATATATATTATTATTATGTCAATCACCTGTGGAGTCACCTGAGGAGGGGGAATGGTGGTTCAAGAGGCCTTTTCCCATTCCATACCTCTAAAATGTAATAAATAAATAAAGAGAATTGTTCTGCAAGGGGGCAGCAAGCTGATGGAAAGACATGCCAAACCCCAAGCTTTTACAAGAATTGGAGCTAATCTGTGTTACTATTTCTTCTCCATGTCTGTGCAAACTGAGTTACAACTTGTACACCGAGCAGCATTGATTTCACAGTGCTCCCCAGCTGGAAGGAGCTCAGAAGGTTGGACCAACAAATGGGGCACTGCCACCACCCTGTTGTGCCTACTGGCTGAGGTGGTCCAAAGCACGGAGGACCTGGAGTCTGTGTCCAGGTCTGGATTCCCCACTTCAAGAAGGACATTTTGGTGCTGGAGCGAGTCCAGAAAGGGGCAGTGAAGCTGGAAAGGGTCTGGAGCACAAGTCCTGGGGGAGCTGGGGGTGTTTAGCCTGGAGAAAAGGAGGCTCAGGAGAGACCTTGTCACTCTCTACAGCTTCCTGAAAGGAGCCAGGTAGGGGTTAGGTCTCTTATCTCAAGTAACAAATGTCAGGACAAGAGGACATGGTCTTAAGCTGTGCCAGGGGAGGTTTAGGTTGGACATTCAAGGAATTTTTCACAGAAAGGGCGATTAGACATTGGAACAGGCTGCCCAGGGAGGTGGTGGAGTCACCATTCCTGGAGGTGTTTAAGGAAAAGTGGATGTGGCACTCAGGGCCATGGGCTGGGTGACACGGTGATGTTTGGTCACAGGTTGAACTTGATGATCTCAGAGGTCTTTTCCAACTTAATTGATTCTGTGATCACTTTGATCCTTATCACTGCCCACAGGTCATTGTGACCTGCTGCCAATGAAATATCACAGAACAGTTTGGGCTGTAAGGGACAGCATTTCCAAATAATTGTTGGTGGCCCATGGTCATGTCCAGTACTCCTGCTGCCAGGCCTTTCACCAATCCACAGATGAAACCCCATGCATTAAAATATAACATCTAAAGTGAAGTCTCAGAATACTGCACTAAGTATTTTCCACAGCTGCCAGATTACTGTTAAATTTCTGCCTGGTAGGAATTCTGAAAGTCTTTTTGTTTTAAATGTGAACAGTTTCAAGTGGCAAAATTCCCTTTGGTTTTCAGCCAGTTCAATAAGGCAACAGCACTGGCTCACAGGAAGGGGAAGACAGGTTACCTTGAGAAATGAGTCTGACTATATGCCATTTCTCTCACTTTCTGGTACTTTCTTCCTCAGACCTGAGGATTTTTGCAGATGAAGGAGAGACAAGTCTTCCTGCAATGCCGTACTTCCACAGTTCTGTATCCATAAATCCATGAGCTACCCAGTGGCTGCACCGGCTTTTCCCTCATCCCAGTAAAAGAGACAACATGTAGGATCATGCCAGTTTATTTCCAGGAGGATGCTGTTTTGACACTGATACTTAGAGACAAATATTTATTTGGGGCAACCCTGTTTATTTATCCTGCTTTGTTTTTCTTCCTGGACCAGTGGGAACAATCAACAAGTCCATTTCCTTGTTGGGAAATGATGGCTGGATTTTTCAGTAAGCTCTCTAACCAAAAGAAGTTTTGGGTTCTGGTTTCTACCCAGGGCCACATTTTATTTTTGCTGTATGATTGCTTTCTCCTTATTTTCACTCTCTGTCTGATTTTTAATAGACCTGCAGTCAAGCAGCACTCCAATGTCTTAATCTGCAACTTATCTCCAAGAAAGTCCCTCCGAAGGATGGGAAACATCTCATGACATGTGATCAGTGGCTTGGGGATGGTCACCCATCATCAGGGAAAGAAAATTGTTTCATTATTGAATGCAGGACACTTCACCCAGCATCTGCCTTTACAAAGTCTGTGATTTATAGCAGTTGTACAGTGTAACAGCCTTTCCTGGCAGGTAATGTTTACATATTGCCCAACCTTGCCTAATTTCTATGTACATTTCAAAGATTATTGGTTAAAATGGTCAAAGGTACCATTACCATAAAACATCACATGCTTTATGCTAGAAAGTTGTGGTTTTTTTCAGTTTAGACAGAGGTTCACGTGTCTGCACAGGCAAAGGAAAGGGATGAATTTTATTTTAATGTAAAGACTGTGTAATTCAAGAACTGAAGAGAAAGAAGTCCAGCAAAATAAAGGAAATTGTGTAAATAGAGCTGAGAGGGAAAAAAAAAAACCACGCTGACAGAAATGTGATGTTTACATGACAGATTTAGGAAAAGTTCTTTCTCATTTCCAGGTCATTTTAATTGTTAAGAGGGCACCTGTTTGTTAAACTGTATGGCTTGAAGATTCTTGGGAGGTGTAAAGATCACAGATTATGGCTTTGGCTACTGTTCAGCATACGAAATCAAGGAGAGGAGGAATTGAGCAAGTGTGAGTGCTGTAAAAGCTGTCACCAAGCAGTGGCTGTGCTGGGGGAGCCAGCAGGCCTGGTGCAGCTTTGGCACTGGGTTTGCTGGGCGTGCAGAGCCTGCAGTGCCCCTGGGTAAAACCAGGAGTGTCAGTGCTTGGTGTCCTGGAGCCCATCAGCACAGGCACAGTGGGAGCAGCCCCTGGAACAAGGGATGTGGGAGAGCAGAGCGTTAAAAACACCCAAAGGCTCTTTGATTTAAGGGCTGCAGTGCCTCGGTGCTTTAGGGAGTGGATCTGGCTGCAGGCAGAGAGGAAAAGTAGCAAAAGAAGAGACGAGAAAGTGCAAACCAGAATTTTTTTGGAAAACACTTCTTTTACCTACCCCGCCTTTGTTAAAAATTTAAACAAATAACCCACCAGCTGAAAAATTATATTGAATAATTGCACTTCAGATACTATGCCAACAAAGCACACATGGGCCGTGGTGATAAAACATTTTCTCCCAGTGGAACAAATCACTTATCAGGCTATGATACAAAGTAAGGAAACATTTCAGTACAAGTGAACTTTAGCTTCACAATAGCTGCAATAAGGGAATGCTGACTTTCAGCTGCCTTATTTGGAGGAGAATTATCCAGACCTACCCACAGCCTTTACTTATCTGCTATTGTGTAATTTTTGATGTCATATTTGCTTATACGTGCCCCATAATTATTTTCCACTAGAGACATGTACAGCTACTATTTTGCTGCCTCACATGTTTCCTTTACATTTTCATCTCACTCTTTTCTCAGTCACTTTGTCTCTCACTTTCTTTCCATACCATGACCATTTCCTTTCTTTCATTCAGTTTTGTATTATTTCTTCCTTTTCTTTTGTCTGTTTTCCCTTTCCCATCTTTCATATTCTGTGTGAGAGACAGAGACCACAGACTGTCATTTTCGCTTTTCCCTATTTCATCCTCCATGATGTTTTCATCACACTTGAGAAGAGAGAGAAAAATTTTGAGAAGCTTTTCCATTTATCCTGATCTCTCTAGTCTTCTCTATGCCCTTTCTCTACATGAGGAAACCAGCAGCTCATCCAGGAGAGGTTATTAGAGCCCTGTCTGTACTGAGCTTTGGGGTGCCAGGACCTGGAACAAAACACTGGGTTGTGATGTGGAGGAGTGGTCAGAAACAGCACCTAAATTTGTCATTACCCTGATAGAAAGAGGAAGCTCAGATTCCCCTAAGAATCACAATTAAGCTGATGTGAAAATCCTTGAGAAAAAGGAGATTGCAAAGGTGGTGTGACAGAAAGGTTTCTCTGTGAGGTCAAGGTGTTTTATTCCAGTGCATTACACCAAGGGCTACTTCTGCCTATTGCTGATGAGAATTCATTTTTTCTTTAGTCTTAAAATATGGGTGTTTAAGTCTCATGAAAGTGAAAGAAAAAATAAAAGAAAAGGAAAGCAAAACAGCCCTCCAAGCTCAGCACACTGGTATTATTTAGAGTTTTTCCTCACTTTTAATCTGTGAGTTTTTGTTTGTTTGTTTTTATAAATACTAGAGAAATTAAGTCAATATGCAAATTTCACCTGAGGACAGATAATTTTTCTGTTCAATACATAATTTCCATGTTATTCTTCATATTTGGAAGAAACCCATGACTTCACAGGAGGTAAAGCAATTCCAAAAGCACCACTCTACACTTGTATTAAGGAGACTGGGGGACATTATATGTCTTATGTTTTATGTCCTTTTTATGTCCTATTTTTCTCTTTATATTTTATTTATTTTTTATTTTTATCTTTAATTATTATATATACTATATATAATATTATATATAATATTATATATCATATTATATATTATACTATATATGATATATGATATATCATATATTACATTATACATTATACATTATACATTATATATGTTATATGTTATATGTTATATGTTATATGTTATATGTTATATGTTATATATTATATATTATTATATTTTAATTTATTTATTTATATTTATTTTTATGCCCTATGTTTTAGCAGTTAGATATGTACAAAACAACAAATTTTGCAGGAAAAGTGTGTATCAGCTCTGCATAAAAATAGTGCTTATTTTTTGCGAGCATTTCTTGACTAGAGAGAAATTGCAGATGCAGAAAATCTGTTGGCAATACTGAGCCCAAGCCAAGACTGTTGCATTTTTCTTTTTTTCTCTCCTCAGCAGAGCAAAGGTGCTGTAATGTACCAGGCTGCTCCTTGTTGGAAGTAGCAAGTAGTGCCACGTATGACCTTTTGTTGCTTTGCCATGCTACCTTATAAGCTGGCAGCTTTAAGAAATGCAAGGCAGAAAAATTTTATCTCCTGGAACATGACGTAAAGGTATTTAATTATTTTCAAGGCATTCTTTGGGAATGACTGGGCTTGCTGCTCGAGGTGGGGCTTGTGTGCGTGTGACTGAAGGTTTGCGCCTCACCAAAAAAGGCTCCCGGGTGTCCCAGGGCTGTTTCCTGGGCTGGTCTGGGCATTGGAGATCATGGATGTTTTCCAGCCAGGCTGCCAGCGTTCAGGCCAGCCTGGGGAATTCTCAGGCTCACCCACTCCTGCCCACGAGCTGCAGTTTCAATGGCCCAGACAGCAAAGTGCTTTTCTTTGGCCGTGCTCCCACCAAGCACCCACAGCATGACTCCTGCCCTGCCATTGCAAAAGATGCAGGCTTTTGAGTATTAAAGATGGGTGAAAGGTGGATTTTTTTTTTTTTTTGGTCCACAGGGAATGCATTCTTCTTTCTCAGAATGGAAAAAAAGCACTGATTTTTTTTCCCCTCACATTTCCTATGAGGCCAAACCAAATTCCACCCCCCCAAAATCCTTAAAACCTCCTTTTTGAACTGCTCTCTAAGTTTCATTTTGACAAAAAACTCATCTCATTCTTACTCCACCTTGAAAAATATTTTTTTTTTAATGTACTATAAAACGAAAGTCAAACCCTGGTAACCCATCTTTTCAAGCTGAAAATCTAAAACATTTGCTTTTAAGAAGTTCAAGCTAGACCTTTGAAGACTTTCTCTAAGATGTTTTGTTTTCCACATGAGGGTGGTTTTTTTTTTATTTTTCTTTTAATTTTATAGAAAACCCTTTCTTTTTAACAAATTAGCGTTGTTAGCTTTTTTGTTTGTTTGTTGGTTTGGTGTTGTTTTTTATTTTTTTCTGGTGGGAAAGGTGTTGCCATGGAAGATTTCCATGCAGTTCTGTAGTGAGCTGGCCCATGGAGATACTGGGAATGATTTTACCAATCAGTGCTAGAGAAGAGAAACATTTGGAGCAAAACTTGACCCAGGGTCTCCTCAACTTCTGCTCTCCAGTGATGTACCTGCTTCTCTTCCCTCTATTCTTGCACAAACCAACCACTCCCCTAACCTACAATATAGGCACAACTGAAGATTAGAGAAAAAAGGCTTCAGACACTGAGAGAAGCTGGAGAGATACTCTAATCAAGTATATAGATCTTCACAGAAATGTGGGAAGATCTAATTCTGCTCTACAGTGGCTGAGATTCAGTGCTCTTCTCCTTTGATATTCCATTTTTTCTGAGGAATGTTATCTCCAAAGTCTGCATCCAAAGATCATTGAAGCCAGCTGAGAAAATCCCTTGTAATGAATTTTTCCGTAATTTTGAAAATCCTGACATTCATGGGGTTTTTTTTGGTTTTTTTTGTTTTTTTTTTTTTTTAATTTTGAAGGAGGAAGAACTACTAGCTTATTTATGCTCTCTTCTTTGCCAGCTGTGGTAGCATTAGGTCTTGAACTGAGCTCTAAACTTTAATTACTGTAGCAGCACTGCAAAAAAGCCATTCTAATTCTGGGAATACAAACATTCCATTGTCTCTCCAAAGTCCCAGCTAGAATGAAATGTCTTTTAAAAGGTACTTATCTTTTAAAGCCAACTGCTCTGCTCTTCTTATCACCACCTTCAGCCTCTGGATCTAGAGGTAAGTTTCATCACTTTGCTTATACAAAACCTGACCAAAAAGAAGCAAAGCAGGGTTGTGGGTACAGAAATGACTCTCCTCTCGAGGTGGGTGGAAGAATACATAGCACTACTTTGTTAGAGAAAGGTTTTCCATCCATTCTCAGCCAAGGGAGACACATTTCAAGTTCACATTTCAGCTGACCAGACAGCGCTATATGGCTCTCAAGGAGTTTCTGTGGCAATGGATGAAAATATTTGCATCTGGATTTGTCTTCTGCTGTTTTTGTCAATACCAGAAAAGGTCAATGTTTTTCCTTGGTCAGGCAAAGATGATGTCTAGATTTACAGCAGCATGAAAGCTGAAAGAAGAAAAGCAAGAAATAGTTTTGGCAAGTGGTGGGTCCTTCAGTGTCCAGGAACCATTAACCTATTAAAATGAGACTGTTTCTTTTTCTGTCCCCAGGACACTTCAGTCATTCCCATAAGCTCAGATCCTTCCAAGCAACTCAGAGGAAGCAAAGCTCCCCAGAAGGTCCCTGCTCATCTCTTCAAGCAGACATTGCAGAGAGAAAGCAACAGCTCATCAAGCCATAATGTCAAGAAAAGAAATGAACTAAACTAATTCTCTTTTCCTCTTGCTAGCCCAGCATTTAATTTTTAACTTTTAGAGTCTAAACATAGCAATATAGCACCTAACAGAAGGCTTCCTAAATCTTAGGGAATCTCTATCCTTGTATTTAAAGCCTAAAGGATATGCAATGCCTATTCTGACTATCTTCAAAGTGAATCAACAACTAAGCACGATTCCTATCCCAGTGTTGTTAGAATGAGAAGCTGGATTCACAAAATGTTACGCTATGGAAATCTAGAGTAAGAGTGCATTAAATCTGAGTCTTGCCCAGTACACCATCACTTTTCTGTCAGATTCCCATCCCAATCTCTTTTTTACACTGTTTATTTCAAATGTAGCTCCCCTACATCTTTTGGCTGGGAAATGAATACATGCAAGACCCCAGACCTCATGATTCCAGCAACATGAGGGAGCAGACATTTAAAAACACATTTATCATTTCAAGGAAGCCATTCCAAGCTGCTTTTTCTGAGAATGATTGAAAGCAATTTAGGAAATGTGGGACACTAAAATAAGAGGAAGATAGAGACACAACTACTCGTACGCTCCAAAATTTGTTCAAGGAGATCAGGATAATCAAGTATATAAGAGTAATTTCCACAAACTGTAGACTCAAATCAAAATTCTTGGTTTTCCTCAATTAATGCAGCAAAAAGTTGTAAAGTGGCACATTTAAGGGTTAACACAGCTCTGGCTGTTGCTCATGCCCACTGTTGGATATAAGTGAATACAAAAATAACTCATCAATGGTTTGAATTGGCATTGGACTTTTAAATCTGGTGGTTCTGATTTTAATTTAACATATCCTGTGGTGCAGTGTGTGAAATATGTACTTAACCCAGATTGTTGTGAGATGAAAGCACACTCGTGTTTATTTTACATTATTTGCTGTAGTTTGTTGAAAGCCAACATTCCTGGGCAGTGAATGCAGCAGGGATGAATCATTTGAACTAGGTGAGGGGTTAGCAGCTGGAAGAAAATGAAAGTTAAATAACTACGTTAAATTTCAGCAAAATGGGTTAAAAAATGTAATGCTAGAGAAACTTGTTATCTCCATTCTGAGACAAGGAATTATGGTACTTATTTCAATGGGTTTTCTACCAGAACTTCTAATGTCAGCTGTGATTAGAGGTAATTAATATCACACATTTCCTACCTTCAAAACTGAGGTGCTGAAGCAAAGTTAAGTACAAATTGCTACCAAGAGCTGTAGCAAATGCACTAAATGACAGTATAGCATCAGGGAATCAATCCTAATGATTCATATCACCATAGGAATCTTAATCAAGGAGCAGGACATCACCAGATGGAGTATTGAATGGTTAAAGAAAAAAGATGGGCCCTGTGCTGGAGAGCTCAGCACTGAAGCAGAGGCCAAGGGGAATGACAAAGGAGGCAAAGAGAAGGGGAAGCAGAACAAAATGATGGAGCAGCAGCACCAGAAATGAGCCCAGCACAGGGGCAGTCCACAGTAAAGATTTTCTGAGAGCTTGTAACAGTGATTTTGACAGAAGACAAGAGAGTGGGTGTTTGTGCTGGGCCTGTCTCACACCTGAGTGTGGGAGTGATGGGCAAAGGTGCCTGCCTGAAAATCCATCAAGCGGGCAAATAACGCTTATATTAAGGGCTAGATGAGAGCAGAAATTTTATCTGGGTAGTGAATGATGCACTTGAGCCTTGAAAGCAGAAGGAAGGGGCTTCTCCTGAGCAAAGCAGGGCAGAGGAAGGGGCCAGAGGCATCAGCAGCAGCAGAGCAAAAGCCACCCCTGAGGAAAGGATGCTCACAGCAATGCTTGAGCTGGGTACAAGTTGGATCAGACAGTGCTTTTCAAGGCCAGAAAGAAAAAGAGGTGGGAGTAGCTGAGATTCTAAATGCCAGAAGCCTGCACAGGAATTTCAGCTGAAAGGAGACGAAAGGCCAAAGAATAAAGCTCGTATTGAGGAAAAAAAAATTAAAAATCACTGAGGGTGTGAGAAGTCTGAGCCAAAGATGTCTCCTAGTATGCCTGTGGGACAGGCAGGATGCTCCTGAGGCTGTGGGGATCTCACAGAGCTGTCAGCTGAGCAGCTCTGCTCCCACCACGCTGCAGCTGGAGGGGAGTTGCTTTTGGGGGGTGTTAGAGGGAGAGGCCTCCGCTGGGAGAGATGGAGCAGGGAAGCAGATCTGTAAATCACAAGGGACTGGGAAAGCGAATGCGAGTTTGGGGCTGTAGGTGAGGCTGCACGGAGACAACGTGAACACACAGAGAGGAGCAGGAGAGAGAAGCAGGTGCAGAAGTCCCTGGAGAGTGGGGCAGTGAAGGGAAGCATTGCAGAAGGGGAATTGAGCAAGGAAGAGAAGGCAGTGGGTCACCAAGAGAGGATGGTGGCTCCATGGGTGTCTGACTCAGGTGGTGTCCTCAGGGCTGTGCCCTGCTCCTCGTGGTTTCACAGCCTGCTCTGCAGAGGCCTCTTGCTGGTCTCTGACTTTCTTCTTCTGTCTTCAGCTGCTCTGCCCTCCTTGCTCAGGTGTGAACAAACCCCAAGGAGGCAGAGGACAGGCTGGGACATCCTGCATTCTCTTGCAGCGCTTGAAAGATCAGCATTACTGAAACCCAGAAGAAGAAGAAGAGGTGTTGAAGGCTGTCAGAGTCAGGCAATCAGTCGGGCAGGTGCACTGAGGAGTACAGAGAGCTGGGAAAGAAGGGGCAGAACAGCAAGAGGCTTTCCTTGGGCTAGCAAACACTTGGGTTGCACAGCTACAGGCTTCATCATCACCCTACTCCCCCGATTTCAGTTTTCAGAGACAGCAGGGTTTTAGTCCTTCATCATCCTGTCAGGCTGGTCCAGATGGCAGAGACTCAGAGCAAAGCAGTTATTCACCAGGAGAGGCATTGGAAAAGGACAGGCTCTCTCTCTAAAAGCAGTAAAGTTGCATTCAGTGAACACTGCACTATGTCTAAGAGCAGTAAGGGCTGGACTGATGTAAAATTGAGGTGGTCATGTCATTTTGGTCATTCTTTTGTCTGCATTTTATGTATAGCTTCTATAATTTTGAATAATTCAAATTTTGTTTATCAATTTTTGTCCTTCAAAAATTGCAGGAATACTTTGTCTGGCCAAATAAGCGTTTCCTGGCTGCTCTTTCCATTAATTCTCTCAGTCTTTACTGAGGGGCAGAAAGATAGGGATGCTTAAATTTCTAGATCATTAAGACTGGAAAAGACCAAATCCAAAATGTGCTTTTTTTCCCAATCATTAAGATTGGAGAAGACCTGTAAGCTCATTGAGTCCAATGCAGCACCTCCATGTCCAACACTAAACCACTCCATGGCTCCCACCTGCCATATCTTGACGACTCCTGGGATGGTGATTCCACCACTTCCCTGGGCAGCCTGCTCCAATGTCTGATCACCCTTTCAGTGAAGAATTGTTCTCTGATATCCAATCTAATCATTCCCTGGTACAATTCCTAAGATTTCCATTGGAGATGCTCGCTTAAATTCAGCGCACAGGCACCTGCTTGAGTTTTGGGCTGATCTCTTTGAGGTGCAGAGGTTATCAGCGCACTGAAAGCCCTTGCTGCCTCATTTCTTTGCCAGAATGCCACAACTCGTGCCCTGAGCTGCTCCAGGATGCGCTGGCGATGGATGCGGCTGTGGCAAGCAGCACCGCTCCAGGCTGCGGGCGGGCAGGGGGCTCATCCAGGAGGGCGGGGAGGGATCAGAGCACTCCCATCGCTCGCTGCCGGCTGCGGGGAGCGCTCCGGGAGGGGACGCGGCGGCGGCGGCTGCAGCGCGGGGCCGCGGCCGCCCGGGGGAGCGCAGGCACCGCCGCCCGCACCGCACCGCACCGCGCTCCGCCCGCCCCGCTCCGCCCGCACCGCGCCCCGCACTGCCCCGCACCGCGCTCCGCCCGCACCGCGCCCCGCACTGCCCCGCAGCGCGCTCCGCCCGCCCCGCCCGCACCGCGGAGCCCCGCGGAGCGCTCCGAGCCGGAGAGCGGACCCCATCCAGGGTAAAACACTGCCCCCCTTCCGGCCTTACATAAACTTAAACTTTTCCCCCCGTTTCTCTCTCTCTTTTTTTTTTTTTTTTCCCCCATTATCGAAGATCTCAAATATTCCGAGAGAGGTTACAAAATGTGTTTACTTACAAATTTGGAAGTAGCGACAAGACGCAATGCAGTGAATTTGTCATCTGCTCATGACTAGCAGATGGTCCTCCTTCTTTTGCAAGCGAACTGCGTGAGTCACATCTTGCCTGGTTTGTGGGATCGAGCCGAGGCGCTCCCTGGCACCGGGGTGGACAGAGTGGCCCATCCTGGTCCTGCCGCCTGCCCACACGGCCAGTGGCTCCCTGGCACTGGCTGGATCTCACCTGCCCTTTGGAAAGGCTCCTCATCCCTCCTGCTCCCACGGCAGATCAATCCGGGTGCACTCCTGTCCATACAGACTGCTCCATGTGGCCCTCGCAGTGCAAAGGGATCTTTAAATGGGAGCACATTGCATTAACATGTTACAGACGAGCTGATAGAGATGACTGTGAATTATGCTTGAACAGACTCATTTTTTAGCTGTGGATGAAGCCAAAGTGGGAAATGCAAGAAAGCTTGGTGAGACCCTTTTGGCTGGAATCAGTGCTGCTGCAGACCAGTGTTCCTGTGGAAACCCAAGTTCCCTGCATCAAGGCATGATGTGTTGAAGGTGACTCTGAGCTGTGCTCTTAGTCAGTAATAAAACAAAACAAAACAAAATTAAAATAGTGCAACTCTCCATTCCTTTAGAGGTCTGTGCAGAGCTTTCAGAATTGAAGTTGCTTGTCCTGGTAAACAGATAAGCACTGTCTCAATTTTATTACAGGTATGTTAGAAAGTTGTTTTACAAGATCTAACATTCTTTCCTGCCTTCCCTCTCTGGTTTGAGCTGATTTCTCTTGATATCTTTTCCTCAGTTATGACACATTCCTGGTTTTGTCTTATCATGTAAATCTGCATGATTGGTTTTCCTCAAGATCTGTGTCTGTGTGTGTGTATTCTTCACAGCAGAGCAAGTTTAAATGATACAGAAATGATACACCAAGAGTGATGGGGAAAATTCAGGGAAGATATCAACCTGAAAATGTTTTGAAATGTTTTTTTGCAAAGTGGACAGGTTTCAGGTTGACAGGTTCTTTTAAAATGAATTAATTTCCAAAGCTGTCACTTATTTATATGGCATAATACTCGTGGCTCTGCTGAATGCAAGAGTTCCACTTGCTCACACCAGCCATGGGTAAGTTGTGTGCTCCTGCCAGATGCTCATGCTTGCAAAATGTGAGACACAAAACTTATTGTGCTTGACAATCTATAGGTAGCAGAATCCATGTGAATAATGTAAAGAAAGTGTTGGGTTTCCTTGCTTTTCAGTTTCTTCTGGAATGTTTTCTTTCCTGGTTTTCATAGAAGAGCACTCCAGATTAAGGCACTCATTGCAGGTAAGAACAGAGAGACAGTCCTCTTGTTTCTGAAAGAAATGCTAAATTCTGCAGAGAACAGTGAGGAAACTCATGTTAACCTGGTAATAAATCCACACCTGGCACCAGGAGCTCTGATTTGGAGATCCTGGAGCTGTGACCAACCTGTGAGCACCATGGCACAGCCACAGTCCATCACTGGCATTTCCTCCAAAATCTTCTCTTCCAGAGGTCAGATGCCGCTCTGGGAATTGTCTCCCTGCAAGGACACAGAGCTGGATCTTCTCTGTCTGAACTCCTCATCAATAGCTGTGAAGGTGCTGGTGCTGAATTGAATGTGGGAATGAAGAGGAATGGGAATTGATGGCTGGTTGGGATGGAAACATGAGGGGGTTGCTTGCAGAGGTGGATTGTCTTCAGGTTTGGGAAGGGTGACACTCATGGGGGCCCCTGGGGACTCCAGTGCATCTAACCAGCATCAGGAAAGCCCTCCAAGGTGCCAAGAATAGGTTTGTCCTCTTGGTCCCTGAAATGAGCCTCCTCTCTCCTCTCATTGCTGCCAATAAATCCAGGATTAGGAAGCTGACAGCCGCCTACATGCTCTGGAAGAACACAATGACCACACACAAAATTTATAGCCTACAACATTGCTGTAGGTGGGGATAGAAAATACTTTTGTGGGGTTTTTAGGCTTGGGATTCCCCGTGGGTGCTGGCAGTGACATACCCTGATACATTATCCCCCTCCCTGCAGTGAGGCATGCAGGAGGAGAGGGCTGGTGTGCTCCATGTCAGTACAGAATTCCAGGGATTGGTGTTGTCCCAGGTGCTCTGGCAAGGTGCAGGTTACCTGTGTTTGATGCACCTGGAGCTTGGCTTTTGCTCCACAGTCAGATCCATCTGCTTCAGGTCAGTGCTGTTCTCTTTTCACTGTCAAAACCCCACAGCCCTGGCTGGTTGCCCTCTTGGGCAAGCCTCTTTCACCACCTAAAACCCTCCCTTGGGGCCTCAGCAGATAAATACATGGATGGGGAGCATGCCATGGGCTTTCTAAAACACGGGCACCACAGCTGGTCAGCTTTAGCCTGCTGGCTTTTCCTTGCTAACAACATGCACTGCTCACCCCTCATCACTGTTGCTATACCAGCTTTGGTGACCCCATGTTCACAGAGGGGAAGGAGACAAAAAGGAATGCTTGAAAAGGTCCATGGGAGGCCCAAGTGTGAAGCCTGCAGGAGGAAAATTAATTCAACAGAAGTTGTGAATAGAAAAGAGTGGCATAGTGAGCTCACACAGGCTCGACATTCCTTGGTTTCTACAATGTCTGGGATCTGGACCTGAAAATCCTGGGTAAAACCACAACTAAGGGAGATGAAGTGGGAAAAGCTCTCACCTCTGTCTTCTTTGTTGCAGTTGGATATGGAGAATCACAGCTGTGAAATTTAGATCCTAGCCAGCCAGCTTCTGTGAGGTTTTCACCTCTGAGCTGAAGTTGGCTTGTAGCGGGCAAGTTTCTCATTATTTTTGGGTAATTCACTGGGATGAATACAAAATATAATTCATTCCAGCAAAAGAAGAGCTGCACCTCCATTGGAGGTGCTTTGGGTAAATGGAAAGCTCTGAGATATATGTTCTGCAACTCACAGTGAGAATTTAAATAAGATACCTTGGAAACTGAAAAATGAGCAGCCACTGGAATACCCATCATCTCAATGTTGGATTTTCACAAGGCAGGGGCCTTGGAAGTAGATGATATTTAAGATCCCTTCCAACCCAGGCCATTCTGTGATTCTGTGATCTTTGGGAAAGGGCTGAAACCCAGATGCAAACCTAACAGAGCTATCTTGTTTCTAAATTATTTAGTTTCAAGCTAACTCAAGGAGAGCCATGGAAACTCCTCATGGAAACCAGATAAGCCTATGGATAAAATAGTAAAGAAAAACTTCAAAACTTGCCGTTAAATAACTATAATGAAAGAGACAGACGTCCTGATTGTACTAATATATGAAAATATCCAGTCCCTACACCTTATCCATGCCCCAGATTCCAGCATAAAATCATGAGTGTACTCAGATATTTCAAACAGACCTTGCCAAGATCAACTGCTTCATGTTTAATGCATTCTTTGTGTATCTCAGGTAAAGAAAACACAATAGAATGGTAAATCTTACCCAGAAACACCATTGCATTTCTGGATTGCCAGACCTGTCTTAGCCCCAAGCAAGGGAGAAGTTTGTACAGCAGTTAACGTGATTAAGCATGACTGACGCCACATGTGTCCCAGGCTGGAAGAACTGCTAAATCTCTACATTTTGCCCAGTCATGTCACTGAAAGTGATTCCATACACCTGAAGAAGATTGCTACACCCAAATGTTTATTTTTCTGGTGATACTGGTTGGCCTACTTTTGCCTACCGGGGAAGTACAAGCTGTTCCTACCTGAATGTTCTGAGACCATCCCAGATGAGTTTTCAGACCTGTCTGAAGTTATATTCTGGGTCCTGACAGAGAACTGAGCTCAGCACCTTGCACTCCCTTTTCCAGGAGGAAATAGAATTTTGCGTCCCTGGCTGCTGCTCTGAATTAAAACCAAATCTCCCAAAAAGTAACCCAAGTATTTGACTTTGTCAGGAAAGAAGATGTGATAAGAATGTGGTTGCCTTTGAGGGCAGATAAGGGAGAGCTTCTGGTCCTGCTGCATGGCAGATCTCCTGCTGGGAAGTCCTGTGGGAGGAAGGAGCGTTATTTTGTTCATCCAGCATTATGGATGAACTCAGCATCCACTACTGGATGTGAAACAGCCCCTTGAAACTGAATCCAGCTCTTCTCAATCTCCAAAGGACAGAACTGTAGTTTTGCTAAGGAAAACTAAGCCTGTGGTCTCAAGGGATATGAGATACACTTTTATTGTTAATTTGTATATTTGCCTTGCTGCAAATGTCATCTAAAGCTGTGTAGGAGGAACGTATCTGGAGGGTTTTTATCCAAATTTGTTTTATTTGGTGTAGACACACTCTGAAATAAACCTGAAGGCTGGGAGGGGTGGGAGGGGTGGAGGCTGGGCCTGAACCTTAACACCATGAGTGTTCTCCTCAGCCCCATGGGCTCTGGCTGCACTGCCCACACAGGGCTCCCCAAATTACCTCAAAGGACAAAGTGATGGGGATCAATGTGGCTTGTAACTCCTTCCTTAACTCCCTTGCTATTGATGTTTTCTAACAAGAGATCCAAACTGTGACAAGGGAAATGAGTGAAGAAAGACCTTTTGAAAGAGGAGCAAAACGGGAGCTGGTCCAAGCGTCTGTAATTAGCTAATGGCAGTGAATATTTATGAAATCTCCCAGCAGTGGCAGAGAAGTGCTGATCCCAGAGAAGTGGACGCCCTCTTCCTTGATGTCTTTAATCCTTGCAGTCCCAGCTGCCATGGCTCGAGTTTTGGAAAACCCCACCCTCTTTCTGGCCTCTGATCAAAATCAATATTTCAGAGGGAAATGCAGAAGAGCAAAGGAGTTAAACAAAAGTTCAGATAAGCATAACAAACGCTGGAAAGATGAGATCCTCCAAGCAGAGTGCTCTAGAAAGCCCTCCTGTTAATCTGGGCAAGGCTCTCATCAATTGCTCTGAGCAGGAAGAGCTATTATTGGACTCATAAGGAGGTAAGAGATTTATTTCCTCAGCTGTGTGGAGTCATGCTATGAGATATCATTAAGTAAGAATAATTAGGATTTGAACTTTTAACATACAAGATTTGGAGGTTCTCCTGTGTTTCCAGTAATTTCCAGATATACCTTTCCTAAGTAGCAGTCATGATTTCTGTACCATTAACTATATAATCCTTACAAATAATTTTTTTATGTCTAAGTGGCTACGTTGATCTCCATTTGAGCATCTGTAGATGAACTTGGTAATCAATACTTTGGGGTGGTAACAAAATAAAATGTTGAAGTGTATTTTAATTTGAGCAGCTCAGTGGCGATCCAGCAATGTGGATTTCATTTTCCTGGCAATACCTTGATGCAGTTAAGACATAGCCCAGAAAAAAAAAAGATGGTAAAATCCAGAATGGTCACATCAGGTTAATTGGTTTCATGGTTACAATGGCAATATGAGGAGCTTGCACTAACACACAGAGCTGAATTTTCAGGGTGTGGGAAACAAGTGTGCAAAGGGTCTGATGATTAACTTTCTGGCACCAGTTGCTTTTCTGTCACACTGCAATCATTACTTCAGGCAAAAACAAATCATTCTGTTGCTTCATCTGCAGAAAAAAGCCCAGTCCAGCTCCATCTTCTGCCAAGCCTGAGCCTTCTCTTTCTTTCTGGGCACATGGAGGGTCTGTGGCAGCGCTGTGGAAGGGACCAGAATGAAGGTGCCAGGAGAGCAGAGGTCCCAGTGCCCAGTGAGGTTTTTGTGATGGCATGGAGCCCAGGACAGTCCCTTGCACTGTGACATTTGAGATCTACTGATCTCAAGTGTTTCGTTTTGCAGAGCAACAAATAGATTTTTTCCATTTTCAGAGCCCTAGTCTTGATTTCTTGTATAGCTTGTGTTATTCATGTCTGGACCACAGCTGATCATTGCTAATTTTGATGCAGAGTTTGACTTTCCCTCCAGAGCAAAGGGTTTAATGCTATTCTTCAAAGGCAGTGCAGATGGTTTATTGAGTGTCAGAGATCCAAAGAAGCTTAAATGGATAAATTTTAAAATGCAGTCCAGGACTTAAAGAGACTGGCTGATTTTCAGTAGGTAAAGCCAATTTAGAACATGGCCACTGCCACAGTGACCATGGGATCAAACTGGATTGGGATCCTACAATCCTTCTGCCTATTCCCACCCACCTTCTTACTGGATAGTGGCTGGGCTGACACTTATTTAGGCTTCCATTGATGCTGCCATACAACAGAAAAATAGTCAAATGCTTAATTTTAAAGTTCCTGAATCAAGAAGTAATAATCATTAATGGGAATGATTTATACAAAGCTGTTAATTGATGAGCCGGGAGAGAAAAGAACTTCTTTCCTGAAGAGCAGCATTGAACAGGTCATGTCAGAAAGGAGATATAACATCACTGCTGTGAGATAATTGTTTTTAAATGTAGTTGATTTACCAATAATAGAGTCATAGAGAGGTTTGGGCTGGAAGGGACCCTAAAGATCACCCTGTTCCAACTCCCTGCCATGGGAATGGACACTTTCCACTAGAGCAGGTCAAAGAGGGAGTAGAGAAAAGAACCCCTGTGGGACAGTGTGACAGGCAAGGTGATGCTGAGCAGTCCTGGAAGAACAGGAAGTCTCAGAAATGGGAAGATCCAAGGGTAAAAGGGTGGGACAAGTACTCACTTTAAGCAGATGACTGTGGTGCAACAGATTTCCCTTCACCTAAATAATTCCATGCCAAGGACTTCCCCAGCTGTGTATCCTTGAGTGTGCTACATAAACATAACTTCACATTCTTCCCAAAAATTTTCTCAATAATTGCAATTCAATAAATAAATTTTCCCAATAAATGCAATCCAGAATAATAAATTGCAGCTATTCTAAAACTAAAATTAATCTGTATCACATCTGCATCTCTTAAACACACACCATTCCATATTCTTGCTGGCTTTGTCAGTCACATGCCCAGAAACACTTTCGGTGCACTAAGAAGAAGCATAAAAACTCCAAATCAGGTGTTTGGATCTCCACAACCATACTGGCTTGAAAGAAATTCAACCTACCAGGCAGAGAGCCAGGTTCTGCTATTGCGAAAAATGGTTCTCCTGCAAGTGCTAAGGGATTAAATGTTCCTCCTCATGTTCTAGGCAAGGGCACTGTAGGCTTTCCAATGGTAATAAAATGCAAATTTCACCCATAAGTTTTTCTGTTGACAGGGAGGATAACAATCTACCTCTGTGTGTGTGTGTGTATATGTGTGTGTGCTTAAAAATTTTAAAAATTAAAATCTGCTGGAAAATTGAGTGTAAAAGGGTATGACTTCACCAGATTTTTTTTTTTTGAGACAAATATACTGAATTGCAATAAAAATGTACCTAATCTTTAAGTCACTTATACTGTTGTGTTTATTATGAATATGGATATGCAGCTTGTGGCTCATCAAAGTATAGGGGCTGTATTGACATGTGATGTATTGGATCAAGAAATTAATTTTGCAGGATCAGAGACAGAGTCACAACACAAACAAAATAAAGAAAGTCCAAAAACAGGAAAGGCAGAGCATCTCTATTAGCTATGACTGATTTTCCATTGCCCTACATCCTTGGTAGCAATTAGGTGTGGCTATAAAATGCTGTAAAAAGACTAAATGCAATAGCTGGTCTGCACTGACTTGGCTGAATGTTTGAGCTGCTCAATGTGGATTAAACTCTGCCATCACAGAGGGATAAATTTGCAAATTTCAACTGAGAGCATGCAGATTTTAGTGAATCAACACGAGCAAATTGACTTTTATTACCAATATTCCAAATGTATCATAGCTCCAGGACACATGATGTCCAGGAGTGCCCTCACTCACGGTCTGCACCTGAAGTGCCTTTCACAAACAGGAGGCTGCTTTGGCAGCAGGGCTTTCACCACTGCTGACAAGTGCTTTTTGAAAACCTGGGCACAATGGTCTGAAAGCTGATGCACAAACCAAATTAATCCCCCTCAGCAGAATTGATTCTCTGCTCTCACCTGCGGCTTTATCAAAAACTAACCAGGGGGTTTAAAACGTATTCTGAACTTGTGTCAGAGCAATGAGATGAGCTCAAGAGCTCTTGCAGCGCTCTGCCCTTCTGCTTGCAACAGGAGTGAAACCCCACATGGCAAACCCCACCTGCACATGGATGTGGAGCCTCTGTTTCCCTTTGTGGGGTGGTGTCCACTTGCTTCAGATGGAGATTCAGACGACTTTCAGCACAAGGGACCCTGCCGTGGTGCTGGCTGCAGGGAAATCCAGAGCAGAAGTGTTTCTCATGGATAGATTCTGCACTTTACACAAAATGTGTTGTGACACATTATCTCCTCACCATGTAGCAAAGTGTACTTTGCAGCAATTGAGGAGAATCAGTTAAATCCAGCCTGTACTTGTGTTCGGGCTCGTTATTTATAGTGAGTGTGGGAGTGTGTTGGCCCCTTCTGACAGCATATCATGGCCATCTCAAATCCTGAAAGCACTTTTTTGTTGTTGTTGTTGCCACAGTAAATGTTTAAGAAGTTTAATCTAGAATCTGTGAGCGATTTGGAGACCAGTCTGTTCATGACACATTAACAAAATTAGAGCAGGGAATGTTTTGCTGAAGGAGCTCTCGTGCTTTTACAAGGAGTGAAGTGAAGTTGTTGGGAGTGTGCTCCCTGCTGTGTGTGCTGCCAAGGCAGGGCCTCCATGGCCCACAGTGATGCCTCTGGATGTCTTTGCCCATGGTATTCCAAAAAAATTTATATTTTTACTGAACCAGCCTAAGAGATTTAGAAAATCAAATCTCAAGGTGTTAGAGAGGGCACTTAGCATGGTGTGAACTGGAGTTTCAACAGTGAGCATAGCCAGAAGAAAAAGAGTTAATTTTGCTTCAAGAAGAAGACATGGAAATAATTTTTTTTCCTTGCTAATTAAATATGAAACTGACTAACGGTATGCAAGTGTAATTTTCTTATCTTATTAGCCACGTTCATTTCTGAAGTGAATAACTACCAGCACTGGTACAGTATATGGGCAGAATAATAGTCAAACTGATTTTTACTTTAATCTCTGAATACAATTAGCATAATTTAAACTGTTATAAGCTACAGCAGATAGAAATCACATTATAGAGACTGTAGGTGGAGAGGTGGGTGGTCACATGCAGGGGGAAAACTGGAAGAGCACTTAAAATACAGCCAAATAATAAGCATTCAGGAGAATGTAAAGCTACATTGAGTTGAAAGGCACATTATTTCAAGAGATGGGGGAAGAGAAGTGGATAATCATGAACAAGGTTCAAGGACTTCTACTACTGCAGGGCCTGATCCCAAGCAATGCTGTAAGAGATGTCGTTTATACAACTGTTTTATGGGGCATGAAAATTCCAATTTTCCAATTTCATTCCAATAAATGAAAATTATCCCAAATTCCATTTTCTGTCAGAGGAGAGAGCAGCCCAGCGGAGATGGACAGATCACATCTTGCCTGACCAGATGAAAAGAGAAGAAATCAGGATATGATGGGGAAGGAAAGAGGCAGGTGAGATGGGGAACCAAAGAGATGGACCAGGGGTGTAAAGTGTTTGAGTGAATTGTGCATGAGAGCAGGGGTAGGAAAGGAGAGAAAGGATGGGCTGAATGAGGAGCCTGGGTCTGGAAATGCTGAATTGTAGGCTAGGGCTGACTGAAGAGTCAGCACCAGTGCGTGTGGGAGGAGAGTGACGTGAGCAAGGAGAGGAGACAGGGACAAGGTGGTGAAGGTAAACCCAGGCTCGAGGAGAGTGGAAAGAAGGTGCAGCCTGACAGAGCCTGGCATGCTCACACCATCCTACTCCTCTGCTGCCAGCAAATACCCATACTCTGGGAAACCATCCTACATCACCTGCCACTGCAGCCATGGAAAATAAAGGATTACAGCTGAAAACTCAGGAAACATTCTGAAGTCTTTTTCCTTTCAAATGCCTCCTTGTCCTCCCCATTTAAATCCTGTGCTAGTTTCTGCAGTGTTTTTTGAGCAAGTAACAAAATTGAGCCCAGGAATCTATCCTGTTTAACCAGTAATAATCTCATGTTGGCCACAATTAAATTTCTGTGGTCCCTTTTTAATTGTTGCAAGGAAATCAAAAGGATTTGTCACCTAGTACAGAGTGCTCTGAAATGTTGCTAAGCTGTACAGCATGTATTAATCTTTGGGTAAATTTTATCTATATCTTGACAACTTACCCAGATCATGTTGTTTGTAAAGAAATAGAAATGTTCTTCATCATAGCATGACTGAGGGTATTCTGCAGCCAGGCCTTACTGCTGGAGAACAGAACACGACTGATGTATTTTTCACATCAAATTGATAGATTTCCCATCAAAAAGAGATTTCTGAAGTATGGAACACGGACCTCACTCCTGAGTGGCTGTGCCTTTGTTGCAGTGCTCTCTCTGCTCTTTGAAACTTCTTCCTACCAATAAAAAAAAAAAAAAAAGAAAAGAAAAGGAAAAAAAAGCAATCTCCAGACTTTATTCACTACTACATAATAGAAGGTGTTGTCAGCAAATGGCACTTACAAAAGCAGACTTCCAGATGGTGAAATGTCAAACTGGAAGTCCAATGACTTGGATGATGATGTCTGGTTGCCCACAGAGCTCCTACAGAGCTTTCAGACAGAGGTGAAAACATTCTGCTTTTTTGAATCAGCCCTACTTGCATTTTTACGATGAGTTGGGCACAGCTACACTGAGGTATGGACTGTACTCTGTGTGTGTGTGTGGACAGAGATCGGCCAGAAAATCTTGGAATCATTAATTAAATCAATGTATATCACCCCCAGAAATATGTGCACTGAGCAGTGTTTGTAGATGAGCAGTACATGTAAAGTGAAGATCCATGCATGCTGTGCAGCTGTACTTTTGGCAAAGATGACAGAGGATGATACTTCCTGAGAATACTTTCAAGGTCTGATTTTTGTTTACTCAATTATTATTTGCTGTATTTAATGCACCAAGAAAAAGCATTGCAATTGCTGTGAAGCACTGTGCTGCAAAAAAAAAAAAAATCAGCAAAGCCATTTCAGTAATTATTTGGTGGGATTTTTTCCCCAGTTTTTCTCGTAATTTTTGCATTTTGTAGGCTTTTAAATGAGATTAACCTTTAATGGACATGCCCAGAACACAGCTAGTGACATCTGTCTGAGAAAGAGATTTACAAATACACAAGTGTTTATATTTCTAAATATGACAATGAAGGTAGCAAGTAAATGTTAGTGCATATTTAACACTCTCTAGTTCTGCTATTCAATTTAGAAAAAAAAGTTATGAAAGATTACAAAGTGCTAACAAGGACAGCCCTCACCAAGCCCAAACTCTGAAGAAATAGCAGCAATCCTGCAGCATTGCATTTCTCTCTCAGTGCCAGGGCTCTATATTTAACAAGCTTTCCCCAGCTCCCACACCCTGATGAATTCATTGGAATGCAGTAGGAAAGCAAAAGCTCATCTGACTCATTAGGAGGCTCATATGCAATTACCATCAATTAAAAATTCCTTCTAGAGCCACCGTGTGAATTTGGGTGTGCTGAAAGAAATGAAATCATCAGGATCTCTGTGAGCAGGACTTACCTTTGCACGGAGCTCAGGACAAAGTGAGATTTGATTAATCTGCAAAAACAATTAGCTGATGTGCTGAGGACGTGTGGGATCCCCAGAGAACTGTGTCTGATGGAGTTTTACATCTTCCACTTCACCTTCTGTGTCTTGCAATCAACAGAGCCAAAGAAAAGCTTCTCTATATTGGGAATGTATTGAAAAAAACCTGAAACTGTTGTAACAACATGTTTTGTTGATATGAAATTATTTTCTCTTTCTTCTCACCAGCCGCTAGTGAGGAAAAAAAGTTGAGGTGGAAGTGTAATGACAAATGATTTACAGATGGATTCCTTTTTCACTGTATTCCCATTAAGATGGGTTGTAAACACTTCACTTTCCTAGCCCAAGATCTTTCTCAAAATTTGTTCTGTTTAGGTTTAACTTGTTAGATTTGGAATAAACTCTTCAAAAGACTGAGCAGCTCTTGAGCCAACCCAACAGAATTGAGGTGCCTCTGTCATAGACTTTCATTGAAAAATTTTATCTTAACATGAGCTTTACCTGTGCATCTGATATTTTAACACTATGGAATGTTTATGTCCTGTTGATTAAGCCTTTTATTAAAACTTTAGAAAAAATACAACAGAGCAATTAAAAGTATGTGTATATATAATTTCACAAGCATTTTAGAAGTCCATACAATAAAACAAGCATGTGCTTATGCTATACTTATTTGTTTTCATTATTCACAAGAAAAAGTAAATTCCACTTTTATCTGTAAAACAGGGTAATGCCTAAATATCTAAGATTGTTGTATTGTTTCTATTTGAAAAATAAAAATGGTAAAAACCCCCAAACTTTAACTGTGAGTACTTTAGAGCAGGAGCGGCCATTTCTGTCACTATTTATGTTCTGATGGTGCCAAGAGGATTCTTAGGTTTAAAAAGTCTTTAAAAGCCTGTAATCACACAGAATTTCCACAGGTGGAAAGCAACCAGAGCTCCACCAAAATGTATAGGAGCTCCACAAATAACAAATAATAAACAGCCCTGGAGTGCAGACACTGATTTCCAAATAAAGATTGACAGATCCTTTTATTTCCTGCACATTGTGTCTTAGGATAAATAAGAGAGCCCAGACAAATCCTTTTGGGTTTGTGTGGTTTGTTTTTGTTTTTTTCTTTTTAATAAATGCAAGGTGGTTCAAAACCTTTGGTCTGAGCTTGAATGTTGGGTCTACTTCTTCTTGGAACATTGTGTAGAAATTTTGATGGAGAGAAAAAATAACCCAAATCTCTATTCATTTTTACAAAGATCATAATGTAATTTATTTCATGCCTGCAGTAGTAGTTATTCAGTGGGGACAAGCAGGACTGGGATGCTCAAAAATTCCTAAAGCTGATATTTAGACATACCTATGCACTGAGATCTAACAATTATCTGAACATCGTAGAGGTCTCAAGGAAAATGTTTGAAGTTAGTTTGAATAGAGAAACACGTATATTCTTATACAAGGGAAGAGCAAGGAAGAGGAACTTTCAGTTGGAGAACAAATCTGGTCTCATATAACTCAATTTAACCTGTACTTTTTTCAATGTATAGGTTTTTGTCCAATGAGTTATCTACAAACAAACATACACTGATTTTGCTTTTACATTAAAATCCCTCCAGGTAAGAGAAGCAATCCAACTGAAAACCAGAAGTCGAGAATCTTGTGTCACTTACATAAACTAAACATAGACTGATATTTTTCCTACAATTTCCACTTTTTATTGTTTCTCAATAAAAAGGGGGCCAAGCTAGGAAATGTGTCAGCAAAGCAGAGAGGTGGCTTTATCAGCAGTATACATGCTGCTTTTTTGGAAACATCTAGAAGATTTACTTCCTGGTAAATCTTCTGCTGTAAACTTGTGTGATTTGCAGAATAAAGTAGAGCTGAGGGGTGGGAGAGAATTTATTTATCAGGAACATTTGGGAATGGTTACCACGGTGAAAGAAACAGAAGACAAAAGATCCATTAATTTAATCATCTTTGATCATTTGCAGGCTTTGTTTGGATGTGTTTGTATCTTGGAAAAATTAAGAGTGTGCAGATGATAGCAATCAGAAAGGCACTCTCCTCCAAGATCAATTTGATTGAATTCACATGAGGGGAAAAAAATAAATGTTTGAAGCCAAAATCAGCGTGACACCGCTGATGTTCCAGGGGGAGCTGAGGTCCCCTCTATATCCATACGCTGAACATGCCTTGGGTCATGAAACCAACAAATCAGATATTTGCAGCCAGTTTAGAAAAGACCTTTGGAGCACTTTAAGAAAGGGTGATTTCCACCAAGGCATCCAGTACCCCATGGAAGAACCAAAGAGGAAAGAATATCATTGCCATCAGTGCCTGCAACAGGGGGTTTCAGAAGGGAGAAACTTCTAGAAATCTGGTTATTTCCTAGCAAGGCTTCTGATTAGCTTTTGGACAAAAGTCTTGGTTTAAATTATGTTAATCTTCTTCACAGGGCAGGGACAAGCAACTTTCTGATTGCAAGAACAAAATAAGGAAATACTGGGACAAAGTCTCTGTGGACATAAATCATTGTGATACCATTGAAAGCCAACACACAACAGACAATTTCATTTGCTATCCAGCCTGTTCTAAAACAGGCAAAGAATGTTAAAATTCTTCTTTTTGTGTTGAGATTAAATCCTGCAAATTTGCCATGGAAACCATTTTTTTTCCCCTTCCCCTGCTTTTCACAGCTCAGTAATAGCAATTCTTCCAGAGAAGGGAGGTTTGAGCATTGTGGTTTGGGGTGGGGGTTTCTTGGGAGGTGGGCTGAAGGGGAAAAACGGGGAGGGGAAGAGGCCAGAATATGTTAACTCTCAGAAATGAGTTCACATGGCCAAGGTCTGGGTGTTGAGTGCCAGCAAAGGACAGATGCTCCTAACAGTTGGAGCATTGCGGCATGGAGGAGGGAGCCATCCTCCAGAAGCCACCCTGGGAAGCAGGCAGGCCTGGGATGACCCACTTCAGGCAGGGGCTGGCAGGAGATGGAGCTGCCCTGGCTCTGAGGGCTGGCTCACTGGCCCTGCTTGATCCCACACAGCAGGAAGGGAACGCCAGGACAGCAGCCCTCAGTGGGGATACGGCCAGGGCAGCAGGGATGGGGGGCTGCAGCCAGGGTCACCTCAGATCTGCCACCCACCCCTGTCAGCCACCAATCAGGGTGTTAGCCAGGCTTCTGAGCTCCTCACAGGGTCCACCTAGACTTTTTTTTTTTGGAGGAAAAACCCAATTTTCACAGCATGCCTACACTGCTGTTTCCAAAGCACGGGTTGCTTTTATCCCCACATTCGAATTCACCTGTTACACAATATCTCAATGAGTAATCCAAAGGTTTTAATGCAAAAAGGCAAAGAGAAGGACACGGGGAGGAGGTAAAAGAAAAGGCAGCCAGGGTGGACTTGGTCCCCCATTTTCGTTATCCCATATGGAATTTTTCTTATAGAATCATCGAGATAATCAAGTCCAACCATTAACCCACCACTGCCAAGTTCACCACCAAAGCAGCACCCCAAGCCCCACATCTGCACATCTTTTAAACGCCTTTTAAAGGGATGGCAATTTCCCCACTTCCCTGGGTAGCCTGTTCTAATGCCTGACAAACCTTCCAGTGACTAAATTTTTCCTAATATCCAATCTAAACACCCCTGGTATAACTTGAGACAGTTTCCTCTTGTACCATCACTTGTTAGTCAGGAGAAGAGGCTCATACCCACTTCACTGCAAGCTCTTTTCAGAAGCAAATTGGAGGTCCAATTTTTAATGGGATGCAAAACTGGAACCAATTCTATCCAGTTTTAATTCAGTGAGGACTTTATCTGGGTGACAGAACTGCCAGAGTAAATTGCCAGAGTCAGGCTGCCCTTACTAGCCCTCCAACAGAACATTAAGGTCCATCTGCCTCTGGTCCTCATTTCTTGGTGCTTCCATTTCTTTCATCTGTTTCTTTCAGGTGGACTTTCCATGTCCTTTTCTCCTGATGGAGCATTTCCTTATCCTTCTGTTGGCATAATGTCATGTCTGTTTGTTTATACCAAACATGAGGGGTTTTTATGGTGCCTCATCAACCACTTTGAATTTTCAGAATGATGTGTTCCTTCCTTCTTTTGCTCACTCATACAGTAGACTTGTTCCTGATAGAAATGAGACATTTCAAGGATGATTACATGCTGTAGCAGCCTAGCACAAAATTACATCTTTCTGACCTGCTGTGCCTTAATGTGGTACCTTACTGACTTCCACAGTTCTCAGCTGTTCACCCTTTTTCCCTGAGGGTGTTCACAAAATAGAAAGTTAGAGTGAATTCATTCCCAGACAACCTCAGCAAAACTTCAGAGACAGGATGTTCTAATCAAGGTCTACAAGGTTTACAACATTTAGGTTTTGAATGTTATTAACTCTGCATTTACTTTTCACCTTATTGCTTTGTAAACCCTCGGTGTCCTGGAGCTCAAATCTCAGGTCTGGATCCTACTGAGGGCAGCTTCTGTACACAGACTTGTTTATACCCAGAGGTCACCTCATTTCAAGCATAAAATTTCTGTGTGGGAATGGGCTTCTCCCATCAATGAGGAATATAGGTACTTCTGGAGCACATGCTAGGCACTGCACAGTGCTTTTGCTCAAAATATGAGATGTTTAGAGTTTGCCAGTTTTCTTCCCATATTTACTGTCTCAAGGCACTTACACTGTTATGGAGAGCTGCATTTATTGCTTTTTCTTTCTACTTTATATTCCTTATTCTTGTACAAGTCACTCTAAAATACATAAACCAACACAATATTTTTCTGCAGCAAAGTCCAAAACAAACAAAAGCTTTCATACAACCCCCCTCCACCTCCAAAAAATCTCTGAAGTTTCAAGCAGTTTTCTCACTTTGAAATGGACTATCAGTATTCTTCCACATAAACTTTCAGGTTCATCAAACTGTTTGTTCCAGCCCTCCATCGCTCTGATTGCTCCCGTTTGCTTTGCACTGGTGTTAAATTTTGTATGTCTACTTCTGTGAGTTCTGCACAGCATTGCAATGTCTGCTGATTCAGAAGGTAACAGGGATTTTTTTTTTCCAGGTCAGTAAGCAGAAGCTTAGGATTCAGCATACAGGCTGGTGATGTTGAAAGACCAGCTTTACAGTTTCTGACCTAAACAGGAAAGTCAGTCTATTATCTGAAAGGAATAGAAAACAGAGGATTGGGAGGTAAAGCAGTAGTCAGGCATTCCTTCAGTAAACCTTTGGAAGACTCCCTTGCATTTGGAGTTTGGGAGACACAAGATTTCAGCTTTGTCAAGCTTATTGCTATGTTGAATCAAAATTATATTTATTTCCCACAAGCAGAGATGTGTTTGAACTGTTTCCTCCTTCTGAAGCTTTAAAAAAATGTTCTTGCACCCAGGCTGCTGCTGACTGTCAAGTCTTATAGGATGATGATTAAAATATATTTTCATAACAGTTCATAAAGGTGTATGCATATATATGGGCACATATATATTTGTATAAATGTAAGTATGCATGACAGGAATGCAGCTTTTCAATTCATGTCTACCAATGATTTGGACTCTGGCTTTGTGGTCACAGATGGGGAGTTTGGAATATTTATTATGTTCATGCAGTCTTTGAGTTGGAGACCAAGGATTGTGGGATCCCTGCTGTCCTCCACAGGAAAGGAACAGTGTGGGGATGTAAAGCATGGTGCCCACACCACAGAACCATTCAAAGGGCATATTTTTGTCAAAAATCACCCAAAAGCTCATCCGGCCATAATGCTTATGTACAACACCAGGAAACCACTGTGAGCTGAACCCAGCAAGAAATTGGGAAGTTTCCCAAGAATCCCTGTCACAATCTGGCAGTTCTGTCTCTGCACAGCACACAGGGTGACAGCAGAGCATCTCCCAGGTATTTTGTACCCCCAGAACCAGGGTGAAATATGAAATTGCTCTGTACATGTAAGGATAGGGCAGGGTGATGCCACAATCCCCCAGCCACACGAGGAGCCCAGAGCACATCTCTGAATCCTGGACTGCAGCCCTAACTACAGGAGCATCCTTCTGCACAAATAAGGGATCTTGTTGGAATAAAGCTTCATGAGAAATGTAAATTTGGGAGAAACTGCCTGATTTCTGTGCTGCTGAGGCTTTCTGTGCAGTAGCACCATATGCCAGAAAAGAAGCAGGAAGAAAGTGAAAACCCAAACCTGCTTCTCAACAGCAAAGAAAGAGAACAAGGCCATTCCTGTCACCAATCTCATGCTCAGGGGCAGCTTTGATCCCAGGGACAGCAGCAAAGGAAAGGCAGCATCACTGTGTGTCAGACACACATAACTTATGCCACCCACTAAATCTTCACAGAAACTGAGAGGCATCACCCAAAATTAATTAAAAAAAAAACCCAAGCCAACCAAGCAACCAAAAAATACCCCAACCAAACTCAACAACGACAACAAGCAAACAAAAAATCCCCACAAAACCAAAAGAAACCCCCACAAACAAAAAAAAGTGTCCCTAAGAACTTAGGTTAATCTGGAAAGTAAAAGTGGCTATGACTCCTTCCTCATCTCCCTTTTGCCGCAAAGAACATCAGGAAAAGGACAGACTGAAGTAAGGAAGCTGGAGATCTCCAGGCTGATATATTTTTTAGGCAGCTCTTCTGAGTGGCCATTTCTGAGCATTCAGCTCCCTAATTTGTCCCTTCTTTTTGGTGGCAGTCTGTCTGCCAGCACAACATGGTGTAACCCATAAGGAGAAATACCTGGAGGCAGAAACATTGGATGGATGAGACCCAGCAGAGTCTGAACAGAGGAACCCACACGAACAGCCCAGCCCAGGTGAGGACCACCCTGGCAGGTGGCTCAGGGGAGGAAGAGCTGAAGGTTTCACAGATTTTGGCAGCCTGGCCTTGCCCGTTTGCAGGGATCAGCAGAAAGAATTGCACAAGTGCTGGGATGAGGCTCAGGAGTGGAGGGAGGGACAAGTGACCCTGCTGCTGGGCTCCTCTCTGGGTAACACAGCCAGAGCCTTGCTGAAGGAATTGAAGGAAGGATGTGGAGGGAGAAGGTGAGCCAAGAACATGGAGGGGTGAAGGAAATCAATATAATTATCTCACCGGCTACCCTCTGAACCAGAGGAAGCGTGGCTTTGAAGCACTGATGCTGGAGAGGAGTAGTGCAGATCTGAGGGGGCCAGAAAAATCTATAATACTCCGGCAGTGCTACTGGAGAAT
This sequence comes from Zonotrichia albicollis, assembly GCF_047830755.1. Lineage (NCBI taxonomy): Eukaryota > Metazoa > Chordata > Aves > Passeriformes > Passerellidae > Zonotrichia > Zonotrichia albicollis. The sequence goes on along the minus strand of NC_133820.1, from coordinate 17,913,383 downwards.
GGCATTTGCTTCTTGGAAATTTTTATATAGCAAAAAAACCCCCAAATTTTCTCTATAGAGACAAAAGGACATTGTTTGTACCTTTCTCCATCCTTATTGTGGTGGATAATTGGCTGAAATTTAAAATTAAGAAGTCAAAGAAGACAGAAATGCTTATATTAAAATAATTTGCTTAAAATATTTTAAGAGCATGTGGAAATCAGGGGGCTTATTTTTCTGTATTTTAACTGGACATTCTAACAAAATCTATGTGATAAGTATTGGTCCATTATATGGTATTTCCGAAGTAGTATTAATGGGATTTTAAACCAATACCTTCAGGGCTAAGGGATGAGCACCTTTCACTTGAAATAAAGGAATAGCTGCTGCTATTATCTGCTGTAGTAAATTGTTCATGTTGGCCACTTCCCTGAGCTTGATGAAGATTGATACACTGACAAGTAGGCAACGCTAGGGGAAGCAGATATTTCCCACTGCCTGGCACAAAACTGTCATCCATGCTAAATAAAACACTTAATATCATCATTAATGAATGATTAGTCATTTTTTATTATAATCATTCCATAATAACCATTAGTATGAATTAATACTGCCTCGGGGAGCACATGAGCTATGAGGAGCTTCTCTGTGCTCCCCAGCTGATAGGAACAGATTTTCCTGCAGCACACAGAGGTGTTTGGTTACCTGAGCTGCAGCATTTGCCCTTTGTTATGGCACAGACCTGGCACCCAAAATTAATGTGAGGACTGATACAAAGTGTGGGAATCTATAAAATCAGAAGATTTTAAGAAAGTAGGAAAAATATAGGCTTTAGAGACCTGTCAGAATAGAGAAATGCTAGAGTAGCAGGAAAGATATATTAGCAGTAGCAAAGATATGAGGACTAGAAAAATAAGCTTGTGAGGTTTGGCTTTCTAAGTTGCAAAAAGTATATTTTAAGTATACATTTAGAAAGTTAAATATGAATGAGGCTCTGTGCTTTATCTTTTATAAACAAAGCACTGTATTAGAGAAAAAACTGCTATTGTTTTAACTACAGCTACGTGTACTTCAGGTGATTAGATAGAACTATTGTCAATATGCTTTTGCTCTGTGTGATTAGATGAAACTTAGACTGAGACTGTCTTATGTTATGCTGTAATGTGAAGTTTTTTTAGCATACTTTCTAGTCAACGAGCAGTTCACATCTTTCCTCTCCACTGTTGTAACAATGTAATAAAACTGATACCAGAAAAATAAAAGCTCTAAACCTGATCAAAGTAGCCCCGTCCCATTCGCATCTGTATATAAACTACCAGCGTAACACGAAGACATGGAACCTCTTAATTCCCTATGCCCTGTGTGATTTTTTTCCTTAATTCTACTCCAAAATCAGATTACCTGCTGAAGATTTTTTTTTTTTTGATATGTGCATAGGAAATCCTTGTCATTAATCTCTCCCCCCCGTGTGTGAGCACAAAGCCAGCAGAGCGCCCCGTCCCCAGCTCTCCCACCCCAGCACGGTGCACACAGGCAGGTGAGGCTCTGCTCAGCCCGGGTGCTGCTCGAATGGGATTTCCTGCAGTTTCTGAAACACCCCTCAGCCCCTTCAAGCTGTGCCTAGTGCAATATTTGCTCAGCTCAGGGAATGCAGAATTGCCCCGACTTGCACGAGAGGCTGGGAGCTGCTCCCACAGAGCTGAGACAGGGGGAGGACCTTGTCAAGGTGCAGGCAGCTTTGCACAGGTGACCTGTTTGGATTCCAACCAATTTCACATCACATTTGGACTTTTTTTTTTTCTTCCTTTTTTTTTTTTTTTTTTCTTTACTATATAAAGTACAAAGGAAGGAGCAGATCAAAGAGCATGAGGCACAGGTTTGAAAATGGACATCCATTCACTCCAGGGAAAAAAAGCTTTACATTTTTACATTTCCCTTACATCCCTTTACAACCTACATGGAACATTTCCCAAACCAATCATTTATGGGTTTTAAGACTGTTCACAATTCAGGATTTGTAACAGTGAAAACCACCTAAGATTGTTGGCAATTTGCCTGTCTTTATGCTAGCTTTTTTTTCATCTGATGATCTGCGATTCTATGAATTAAAAAGGGGATGTTATTGAGCATGGAGGGAAGGAACAAAAAAAAACCCCAAAAAACAAAAATACCCCCGCAAAAAACCCCAAAACAATAAAACCACCCCAAAAAACAAAACAAACCCAACAAAAAACCAACCAAATGAACAAAAACCCAAAAACCAACCAAACAAAAACTCAAAAAAACAACCAAACACAAAAACCAAACCACCAAACAAATACAGCGTTAATTTTGAAAGGAAAAAGTATGAAAAAATCCACATTTATTGTTACAGAATTTGGTTGAGTTTTTGCCCCTCATAACCAGAATTTTAAATTTCACTTTGTTCAGTTGTTTTGAATTTGAATATAAAATATCTTTTGAGAAAATTATGATGAAATATTTCCACAATGAAATGTTATGCTGTATAATGTATATGGTGAAGTATATTATTATAAATTTAAAAGCATTTACTGAGCATCTGACATTTTACTTCTTTTTGAAATGATTATGTTTATACTTTCTCAGTTGTGCAAGATTAAAACATACTCATTAAACACTTACTTTTCAAAGAATTATACAAATATTTTTTATGTCTCACACTCAATGGTCTCCATGATAGAATTGTGGTGGTTTATATCAAAAGGAAAACTGACCATTAATGATATCTTGGCATCTCATGTAATCCGTTATCAAAAATTGTTTAGACTGGAATAAAACCTCTTAATATCATATATATCTTGGAAGAGATAATTATTTAACTAAATCATAGAACTACATAAATTATCTTTCCATCTTATCACATTTTTATGTTAAGAGCAAAGTTTTCCAATGTAGGAAACACTTTTTTCATCCAATCAGTCATACTCTACTGCCTTGATGGAGATAGAAATAAAACTGTAATTCTGAAAAGTTATTGATCCATTTGCAGTGCTTTAAAAATGGAAGAATAATTATAGATTTTTATTGGGAGGTTAAAGTGTATTTTATGTTTTGCAGTTTTCTCAGTCACTGTTTCAGTTTGCACAGGTTCAATTTGAGTTTTACAAGCTAGGAAGGAATCAAGGAATATAGCTGAAGTTATAATTTCTGGAAGTTTCATTCTTAAATATTTTAAATAATGAACTTCTCTTTTGTCAAGGTCCTGACAAAATATCAAAGTGTCAAGGTTTTGAGGTACAATTCTAAAAAATTTTCAAGCTTTTCTAAAAAACTTTCAAGCTTTCAGGATTTTCTCTTGTTGGCCAGAAGTGTTACACACTTGGAAATTATTCTGCAGTTGTAGTTCAAACACCTTTTCCTAACAGATTAACAATTAATCCTTTTTCAGAAGTATCTTATGATCCATTTCTGCAAGCACTTAAATCAATACCACAAAACTTGGGGCTTGAAATACTTCTGGAAAAGATTTAATGGTTTTGTCTGACCTGCAAGCATAAATTGAAGTTGCCAAATCCAGGATCAAATATTTCTGTGATTGCAAATTGAATTCAGGTTCCATAGAGTTCATTAAAAGTATGTGTTACTTGTTTATAAAGCAGTGTTATTTGGTTCAGTTAATGTTATTTTTTAAATAATTTAAAAAGGAATTTTAGGAAAAAGGTGGAGGGTATGTCAGTTCCATATTTTCATTTTTAGGAAGCTTATACATAAGAAAAAACACTGCAAAGCAGTAATAAAATCACTTCTTACAAAACCATCCTCTTATAGAAATTCTTCCTGAAATTCTATTTAGACATCTGTTCTCCACAGGGTTTGCTGTATGGTCTTTTTCTGTGGTTTTGATATTTTAACTACAATTTGTTATGCCTCTTTTGAACAAGGATATTCTTTTATTTTGCAGAACTCCTTCAGATTTTTTGGCTTGGGAACTTTGGGATGCAATTGTTGACTTTTTTACAAAAAAAAATTCTTCCAGTTCTGAGGCTTTGAGTCTTGTGAACATTTTTCACAGACAGAGAAGGCGTAGGAGCAGATCTGGAGCACCTCCCAACTTGTTCTTGAGCCCTCAGCAAAGCTGTACTGCTTTCAACCACCAAAATTCCCCTGCTCTTTCACTTTCAGTGCCTCCAGCCCAGGTCCCAGCCCTCCTGCCCAGGGCAGTGGCACTCCCTGTTCCCAGCTCAGGACATTTGGAGTCACTGCCTGCAAGTTCACTCTAAGTCTGACTTCTGCTTCACCTCAGAATATGTCTAGAGTGACTCTCCTTTTCTTTTTTTTTTTTTTCCTTTTTAATTGGAAAATGGCTAAAAGTTCTCCCGGACCTTTTTATCTGGCTGGCAGTGCCCCTGCCTTTCTATTAATACCAGGCTTTGGGGAGTGTTTCGTCTGCACTGGCAGCAGAACTGCTATTTCTTACTCAGTTTGGTATCTGCAATTACAGTGCTTTTCTGAAGTGCAAAAGACATCTATAAAAATCAAGCCCATCTCCCTGCTTAGCATCAGGCACAGTGCAGCAGCTCACTGCTGCTTCCAGCTTACATTAGGCTTTCCATCTTTCCTTCAGAAACCTGCAGTGATCATCAGCAAAGGCTGGCTGTGAGGTGAAGGACCCTCAGTGAAGTGGCAGGAATAAAGCACAGCATCAGAGAGAGCACTGAGCTGGGCCTGAATGTTTGCTGGGTCTTGGTTAAGACATTCAGGTCCTTACAGTATCCTGTATTTTCAAGACATCTGTATAGAGATATGTTGTCATTATAGTGCAAGAGTTCTATTGTCATTACATTGCAAAGGTTCCATATTGCTAGAGTTTCAACCTCCTGGGTGTTTTTTGCAAGCAGCTCCTCTAAGCACTGCCTCTTCCTTGTCCTCACAGTGATCAACTGAGTCCAGTTCCCCTCAACCAACCAATCCACTCTTTTATAACATTCTTCTTATTGGCTACAGCTGTGGCCTGTTAACATCGGGTCTGCTCTTAATCCTTAATAATTAACCCAGCTGCAACTCTTTAGGGGGTAAGATTACATTTTATACTTCCTTTATTTACTTATATTCTATTGTTCTACAGAGAGAGATCATCCTTGAAGACAGTGCTGGTGGGAAGCTAGAGAAGGAATGCCCTTCATTTCCTAGGCCCTGATTTCTTCCTTTTGGATGGACAGTGCTGGTGAGGCTGATTTCCTGTACCTGCTCTCCATGTGGTCTTCAGGGCTTTCAAGAAGTCACTTGATGTCCTGGAGTGTCCCATAGATAAATAAGTGTCAGTGGGTGGCTTTAAACACGAGAGGCTGTTGTTGGTGCATCAGGGAGCATCTGCAATTTCAGGGTACTCCCTGGGAGGGTCAGTGATATTCTCACTGTGCTCTCTTGACTCAGGTTTGCAAAAACTGCTGCTGGTCACAACTGGCTGTTTGTCTTGCCAGGCTCAGCAGTGAGTGACCTTGCATGCAAAATTTCAGGCTGTCAATAAATTACAAGCCCATTTTACTCTTTCATCCAGTGTCTCTCTCTTCCCAGAGGGGCTTTCTTTCCAATTCACCCATGGGAGAACCTCTCTATTCATGAACAAAACTTCCACCATGTCATGCCATTACACGGTTATTTTGCTCATGTAGGTCCACAGTGTTTTTTTATGGGAACAGAGAGTTTCTGAACAACCTTCTTAGAGGGAGCCCAATGTGCTTTGCTCTCATCCCACACCCAGACAGTCCCTTAGTGGGGAGCAAAGGTGCATTAACAGGTCCCCAAGATTCCTGACCTTCCAAGCCCAGCACTTTAGTCCAGGGGCTCTGTCCATCCTTTGGTTCCCCCCCAGCCTTAGAGAAAACCACACAGCCAGTGGACCTTTACTCTCACCCATCTCCAGCAGCACTGCAGCATCTCTGTCCTTTAATCCCATGAGGAGAGGCTGGTGCCCACTGCCTTCCCACCTGCCTGCTGCTGGCAAACAAGGCAAATCCCAGGAGGGCAGAGCTATGGATGCAGTGGCTGCAATAAGCAGTGAATTGTCTGTGAACCTGCTCTGACTGAGCCTCTGCCTGCTGATAATCTGCACAGAGAATTTGTTTGCTTTGCTTTGGGTTTGTGTTTTCCACCAGCCTCTTGTTTTCTTCCATGAATTCCACATCGCCTCTTGTGTTTTACCTTTCCTGGCAAAACTGTTTCTCCTCATGACACACAGCTCTCCCCTAGGGCTGGTTATGTAAGGTATTGCTGCTTGGTGTTTGTACAACCCTACATCTTGATCCCCTGTAGAGAGCACATTGTGTATCCTACTGGCAGCAGACAAAAGCAGTTTCCTATATAAAATACACAAGTCTTGCCTCTGTGCCTGCATGTTTAGGCAAACACCCTCCTGCTTTTCGGGACACAAAGGAAGAACACGATCAGTACCTGCCATTCCTGGTGATGTGTGGATCCAAATGGTAAAAAAAAAAAAAATAAAAAAGGGGGAAAAAATTCTCCTTATAAGGAGGAAAGGCTGCTCTTCTCTAGTCTGTGTTGTATATATAACTTTCACACTTCACACTCTCATGCCGTTTTAAATGCAAACAGCTCTTCCAGCCAGCAGCGTCACAGTTGTTTCAAGGACAAACACATTTGTTTTGTCTTTAAATGAATGTATTCATCTTGAGTGGCAGTGGAGGGGCTACCTCTTTCTCAGGAGGCTCCTTGAGGTTCAGCTAGTGAGATGGAGTAACACTTCTGTTAAAAGGGAAAGAGCCAGGGAAAAATTCCGCCTCCCAACCCCCCAGCTCCAACTGATCTGAGCGTTTGACACACTCCCATTGTGGGTAAGGTGTAGGTGTCCTTGCAGAGTAAAAAAAATTATAAATACCTGCTTTCCTCATTATCTTTTCCTCTCAGTGCCTGGGTGATTTGTGCCTTCCCCTCTCCTGCCTCCAGCCTTTGCCTAGACACAAGCTTTATTTTATGTATGACTTTGGTCATACAGGTGATGGACTGAGCCACATTAACTAAGCCAGAACTGCAGCTATTCAAACTCTGCCTGTTGCGGTGGGCTGGGTTGGGTTTTTGGGGGCAAGGGGGATGTTTATCCTGAAATATGCAATGTGGTCAATGCTGGTGACTACCTACATGACAGCCAGGTTGGCCACAGGGCCTCTGAGCAGCTTGGCTGCATCCCCTTGGGGTGAACATCCCTGTGAGCCCTTGGGATGCCCAAGCACAGAGTGCATCAGCTTTTGCTTAGACCAGAGTGAGCTGATAAAGGCAACTTGTAGGATTTCCTGCTGCTTCCTTCAGTTTTCTAGGTCCAGAACAAGAACAGAGGGGTTTCTGAGCCGCTTTATGGAACAGATGTCAGGGATGAGAGGATGTCTGGGTGATGCTCAGTGTCAAGGTCAAGGGAAGGCCTGGATTCAAGGCTGGTTTGCCCTGGGGGAAGGAAAGAAGGAATGGCCCTGGCTAGCTGGATGGATTTGCTGTCTCTCAAAGAGGGGATTACTAAGTGAACAGAAGCTGGGTGGTGCAGAGGTGAAGGAGTTTGGTAAAGCTCTGAACATGTGGGGAAGGCCAAGGCTGGCAAGGATGAGTGCAAAGGAAATAATTAATCCTTAATGAATGTGTGAGTGGGAGGCTTAAGGGGATGGCTGAGGAGGGATGGAGCAATACCGGAGAGGGAGAGGTTGGGAATTCAGTGAAGTAGCAAAAGAGTTACACAGAGTAAAACACAAAACAAACAAAACAAAACAAAACTTTGCCTTGCCATTACTGCAGATTGCTCCATTATTTTCCTACCCTGTCAAACACTCCCTGTAACAGCCTCCAGCTCCTGGCCTGCCTTCCAGTTTCTATCCTACAGCAATGTTTCCCAAACTGCAAGGTGCAGCCCCTCCAGGGGAGGAAGGGGGCCCAGAGCCCAGAGAGAGAACGAGAGATGCAAGAAGCCTGTGAGTTCTTGATTCATTAATTTTGCAACCTCATTCAGGCTGCCTGTCACTGAAATCAAGGCCCTCACAGGAAATATTCCAAATCATTCATTTTCATCCTCTATCTAAAACCAAACACATAGCAACAACAACAACTATATATATACATACATACATACATACATACATACATATATATAATTTTTCTATTTTATATATATAAAAGCAGTTAGAGGCCCTTCTGACCAGCCCAGTTCCTACCAGTTCCTACACCTGCTGGAAGGTGTCAGAGCACCTGTGCTGTGCTGGGGATCACCTGAGTGCCTCTGAGCCACACAGCCATGCTGCTGGTGTGGATTCTTGAGCAGACTCCTGGCAGCAAAGCACTGTCCTCTCCCATCTGCACTCCCTCTCCTGAAGGTGATTGTGGCTCTCCTGCCATCCCTAAAGTTGTTTTTTTTCCCCCTCATTTTTAAATCACAATCCCCTCTCCATCCCATATGACATCTCATGTGACAAGATTAATCATTAGATCTGTGACTTTGACTCCTTCATTTTTCTACCTTCATGTTATAGATCTGTTAGAAATGTCTTGCGTGTTTCATTGTGTTGGGAGTATGGGATTGTTAAATTTCTACTATCCTGTTCTGCTTGAGGAAATGGAAACTTGAATACATCAAAGGTATCGGACCCAGTTAGTGTCAGGAGCGAGATCTGTGTCCTTTTCCACCAGCACTCATTGCTTACAGACATGCAGTGAAGTGTGGCTTACATTTCTCCCACTTGTCTCCCGTATTTTTGGAGTGTCAGATCTGATAGACCCTTCAGGCATTCTGCTTTTCCACTTATTTTCCTCTCCTTTAAATTCAGCGCAATCCTGGCATTGAGACATTCAGTGGGTTTGGTGGGAACACATCAGAAACGTTCTCTCCGTTCAGTGCCCGCTTCCATCTGCCTCTGCTTGAAGGAAAATGTTCCTCCACATGTTCTCCCCCTGCAGCCCCATGAGAAGGGGTGGCACGTCTCGCTCTGGGTGCTGCGCACTCCTGCCCTGGCTGTGGCAGTGCTCAGGGGCAGCAGGACCTGCAGAGGAGCAGCCCCTGGCAGGCGGCTGCTGCTGCACTCCAGGGCCAGTTGTGCTGCTCCACACAACCAAAATCTGCCTGCAGGAGGAAAAAAACCCACAACTTTGCATAAGTGCTACTGGGAACAAACCCAGAATGGGAAACCAAGCAGCTGATTTTTTTTTTTTTTTAATACGTAAATTTTCTGCAGAACTGTGTGTGATCTCCCACCTGCTAATCGCAGATTTCTTACATGGGTGGAAGGCAGATTTCAGTTCTATCATCATTAATCTGGAGCAACTGTATTGATGATCTTACAGGGAAGATTGATTTGGGTTTGTTTTCTTTCTTAGCTGTGAATCTGAAATGTCATCTTAAATGGAAATTTCTTTCTATATTTAGGATATTTTTTTCAATACTTCCAAGAGAATTCTGGGTTTTTTTAATCTCCTATTCCACTCAGATTCTGTTGGCTTTACTAGCAATCATCTGTCTGTAAATTAATTCTCTAAAAGGTGATTTTGTCTTTTTTTCTTCTTTTTTTTTTGAAGATGTGAGATAAAGTTTTGGTCTAGAACAGCACTTGTATCTGATCCAGTGGCTACCCCACATTCAAACACAAGGATTGCATGGGATATGAGAATCCTCCATGGTCAAGGAAACCTTGGATGTGGATCAGGCTTCTAGATCCACCTATAATGAGTTTTTTTTGTTACATTGGCCCAAAATACTGCCCCTGACAAGTGACTCAGAAGTAGAATTTCACAGCACAGGCTCCCTCACCTGCTGTTAGCCCCAGTCACTGCCAGCTGGGCACCCCCAGCTACACTCAGGTGTCTGAGACATCCTCCCGCCACCCACCCTGCTTCTGTCCCACTTCTCTGTGTCTCTGAGGATGGGCAAAAGCAGCTCCAGAGACCTGGAGTGACCGTGGTGATTTTCTGGAAGTTGGATGTCAGTTTTCCTTTACCAGCCACTGGCAACTTGGCCAGAGATCACAGTGGATTAAAAGCAAAGAACTTTTTTCTCCTGTCCCCATCCTTAACAGGCAGCAAGGGACTCACATGCTGCTTTCTCACCTCTGGTATTGCACAGCTCCTTAGAGTTTCCAGTAATCCCTGATTTCCTCTGCCAGCAGTGACAGATGGGAGGCTGTGCACCCAGTGATGGACTGTAGGAGTGTTTCATTGATATCGTGGGAGAATAATTGCTTTCCCTAACTTATGGAGTTATGGTTGTTTTTGTAAATTTTTTTTCTGCTTTTTCTTTCAGATATGCACCAAAGAACAGCCAATGGGAGGAAAAGACAGAACTGAAGGCATGTGGTATTTTCCTGCTGTTTGAAGTGGATCTTAGACAATTTGTGTGGCTGTAGGAAGCCCCATGGGCCACAGGTTGCCTGCTTTTAAAATGGGCATCATAATACTGAACAAGGCCAAAACACCCTGAGCAGCTTGAGTGGAAAGCACTTAAAGGCTGGACAATGGGCAACTGCAACATTTGCCTCAGAAAGAGGCCATATGCTGTCCTCTCTGCTCTGCACTCTGCAGCTCTGGCCATGGAAAATAAATACAAGTGAAGATCTCTTTTTTCTGGTTTTGATTGCCTCAGGATCAGTCCTTGTACCTTGAATGGCCTCATGAGGTGTCCCAGCCTGTGTGACTCTACGAGCAAGGGATGCTCTGAAGGACTGGGACTTATGAAACATCAGCAACACAACAATAAAGCAAAAATAAATATAGAATGAAGTGCCAGGGGAAATCCTCTCTTCTCACCTGCCTGCAGAGGTGTTATTGTTGCTGCCCCTGGAGCAGGAGAAGGGAGGGCTGAGGGCTCAGCACTGGGCTCTGCTGTGGCTGCAAGAGCAGAAGTGCTGGGGCTGCCTGGGCAAGGGGAGTGAGCAGACCCTGCTCTGGGGAACTTGTCCAGCCAGAAAGGCCAAACTCCACCCCACAAACCTGGATATTTGTGCTGGCTAAACAATATGGCTCCCTCATAGCCACGCCAGTAAAACATACAAAAATCCATTTCTCTTATTAGCTGCATAAATACAAATTCAAATTTCTTATTTGGGGCAGTACAGCTAACCTCAGGCATTCCACTATCCAGTGATAAACTTAGAATCACAAACCCTCCTAAATTAATCCTCTTGATTTCCAATTTTTAAAGTATAACCAGGCCATATTTTCTTGGTTTTCTTTGTGTGAAAGCTAAATACTCCAAAGTTCCAGAAGGGAGGCGTGCAGGAAGATACTCTTCACTCTCTGGGGCTGGGGCTGTGAGACCTCCCCAGAAGTTGTAAGGCTTGTGTTAAACCTGAGAGGTGACAGGATCTCTCTGATGTGACATCCAGATGGAAAGTGGTTGCCAGGGTGACACTGAAAATGGAGCTGGGCCTGATCCCTTCCCTCTGCAGGAGCAGTTCCCTGGGATGGGCTCAGAGGGAGAGGAATGTGCATGAGTGGGGATTCCTGTGCTGCTGGGGCACTCTTGTGCACTGGAGGCATCATCTGGGAGAGCCCAAACATGCAGGAGAATGGGTTATGGGGGTGTTGGGGGTTTCAATCCTAAATACAGAAGCCTGAATTTTGGATTTGGAAAGTAAAAGAAAGAAAAGCATTTCTCCTTCCCTCATCCAGCACCTACTTGGATCCCATGCACCTAAGCGGTCTCAGAGCAACTGAAATATTTGGGTTCAAATGTAGAAATGTGTTTCAGACCCCAAATCTCCAGAAATACATGGTTAAGGTAACTAAATTTAAGGTAACTAAATTTCATATGATTTTAAAGGTAACTAAATTTCATACGATTGCACTTTCATGTGCAATCATATGAAATTTAGTTACCTTAAAAAAAAATCCCGTAAATGTTTCCTTTGGAACCATTCTCTTTGGAATCATTACCAAGCTTTTCTACATTTTGAGTTCATTTTAAATGAAGGCTTTTGTCTTGGGTTGTTTGTTTGCTTGTTTGTTTGGGTTTTTTAGTGAAAAATCTTGAGGTATATTTTCCTTTTTAAAGTTATTTCTCTGCTCCTTGGCTAAGAAACTCAGCATTTGCTGAAATTCCTTAGGAAAGGGGCTGCCCTGCCTCCGAGGTGATTTACGCTGACAAGAATGTTAAAGGATTACAGATGACTGTAACATACCTGCCTAACATTAAAATCAGGTTAATTGCTTACATTTCACTGCGAGTTATGGATGGCTGCAGAGCTGGGTGCTTCAGCAGATACTGGGACAGCAGGGGGTGGTTATTGATAGTTAAATTGCAGTGGAAGTTGTCTGTGTTCAGATGGGACCTCTTTGAGGGAGGACAGAACATTTCTCAAAGCTTCATATTTTCCCAGAGGGACTTTTGCAGCAGAACATGCCTGCTGTTCAAAGGAAATATTCCCCGTACGAGCAAATGAATGGAGAAGTTAGCTTTACAATAGACACCCTATGAGGGGGGCTGAAGTGAATGAGCCCAGCTACATGTGTTTTTGGAAAGCTAATAACAACCAGAAAATTATCTGTGGTGCTCTGTAAGGCAGCCTCTGCACAGGAGGCTGCTGCAAAACCTGCCGAAGGTAAGAGGACAGAGGCATTGAAAAGGGATAACTGGGGAGTGATGCAGCAAAAATCCAAGGTAGTGAATCTTTGAAGATTTAATTGACAAATTTAAATGCCAACTTATTTTACTGTGTGTCTCTCTGTCTCCCACTCATCCCTTCAAGTTTCAAATGAGATTTCAAGTGGCAGGTAGGGATTCTGCCCCCTCCCATGAGCAAACCAGGGGATGTGAGGACAATGGAAGGGACATTGCTGCCATGGATTGTCACAGACATCTTTTATGAAAAATCCTTTCCTTAGGATTTTTCCTCTTGAAAAGCTGAGAGGCCTCAAGAACAAAATGTAAATAATAATTATCTGCTGCTGTGGAATGCAACAGGTGCATCTGTGATTGGTCTCATGTGGTTGTTTCTAATTAATGGCCAATCACAGTCAGCTGGCTCAGACTCTCTGTCCAAGACACAAACCTTTACCTTGTTATCATTCTTTCTTTTTCTATTCTTAGCTAGCCTTCTGATGAAATCATTTCTTCTGTTCTTTTAGTATAGTTTTAATATAATGTATGTCATAAAATAATGAATCAAGCCTTCAGAAACATGGAGTCAGATCCTCATCTCTTCCCTCATCTTCGGACCCCTGTGAACACGGTCACAATGGATAGATCTTTGTGCCAGTGCTTCAGCACAGGGTCACCGCCTGCCCACAGCTGCTCTGCCCTATTCAGTCTCTGTCCTGGAGGAGGCAGGCAGAGGGTTGAGAAGATAATTTGGGTTTTTTGGGGTCCCTTTCCGTTTGTCCCACAAAATCAGCCATCTCCAGGCTTGTGGTGGGTGCTGAGTGAAAGAAAAGCAGCATGATTTCAGGAGGTGCTCATGTAGAGCATCCTCCCAGCCCTCCTGTCTGCCCATGTGTGCCTGGAGAAGGGTGATTTTCCTGGCCTGATCTGTCAGCACAGGTGATATTCCCATAATAAACACTCATGCTAGTTACACAAGACATGTTGACTGGTTTATTGTACAGTAATTGCTGCTCTTGCAGGACATCCACCCACTCGGACTGTGAGCAGAGGCTCCAGGCTTTTCTCAAAAACATCTGATTTTATAGAAAGTTCTAGAATCTGATTTTGACAGTATTTGCAGTCTAAAAGAAAGCAATGCTAACTTCCCTTTTCTGCCCCACATTCAGGCAGACTTTTTAGGAAATGCAGAAAACTGTAAAGGAACCCATGAATACAAAATTGAACGCTGCAATCAGAGAAGCCAGCTCTCCTAATGAGGTTTTATTTAACCAATGACAATGTGCTGAGAAAACCAGAGGAAACGGGTCAGCTAAAAATCTGGTACTACAAATGCCTGGTGTAATTTCCCTTCACTAAAAGGGATGTCCTTCTGAAAGGGCTGGATAAGGAATCATCCCCTGAAGACCTGCAGCTAATTTGCAAGACATGGATGAAATGACTGGAGTGTTGGGACTGGAGAGTGATAATGTGACATATCCAGAGTAAGATGGAATCACACCACACAGCTTAATGAGGAAACACTTGGCCTGGCTCAGCAATTAGTGGGGTTGTTTCAACACTCAAAAATCAGTTAACCCATCCTTAATGGCATAATTTCACAGCTCCCTTAAACCAGGAATTAGCCAGGGCTCCTGTCAGGAGAAGTGATGCTTTCCAGTCCCAGCTGTGAGATTTTGCCCAGTGCCATCTCCCTTCCCAAGCACATGTTGTGCCCTGAACTGGGGCAGGGCACTGGGCAGGTTTAAGAGGAAGTGTCTGTACGAGTTAGTTTTGACTTTTTCCACTTCTCCAAACCACTTTGGTGCAAAGGTTTGTGCCAGCTCGGTAGAAGGAGGGTGTGGGTGAAGGAAGAGGTGCTGAGGGCCGATGGCACTGCTTCATTAGTGGTGCTGCTTGTCTGTGTAGTCTGAAAGGATCTGTGAATTTGTGCCCTCTTGGTTGGACGGGGCTCTGAGCAACCTGATCTTGTTGAAGCTGTCCCTGCTCATTGCAGGGGCTTGGACTAGTCGACCTTTAAATGTTCTTTCCCATCCAAGCCATTCTATGATTCTGTCATTAAAAACTGTGATGTACAGACACTGCTGTTCACCTTCCAAGACCTGATCCTGGCATCTTCATGCAGAGGTGTATTAAATCTCCCTCAGAGAAAAACCTGAGGTTGCTTCAGTCCTATTAATGCCTCAAAATTCTTAGTGGCTCTTGTACCTGGTCTCAGGCACAGCTGAGTTAAAAGCCTACACCCCCGATTCTCTTGCTCCCAATGCCTAAAATTGTGTTGTCAATGCACAAGTTCTTACACAACGTGAGGATTGCATTAGGGGAAGATTTTGCTCTGAGTTCAGATGCTGCCTTCCAAGTATGGGGAGCATCTGCATCATCAAAAAGTAAAGCCAAGGATGAGATAGCACAGGAATTATTTAATATTTGAGCCAATAAAAACTGCATCAGACCATCCCAAAGAAATATTTGTGCTGTTAAAAGGGAGAGAACAACCAATGGTCTGGTAAAAGGAAGATGTAAACCTTCCTGATTAAAGATAAAGGAAATCTCCTGGAGAAAAGAAAAAGCTGAATAAATCTTCAAAGAGAGATCCCGCCAAAGAGGGATCTCAACTGCACAGGGAAAGCCAAATTCCCAACATTTAACACTTCCTGTAGTGCAGAGAGGATGGAAGCCTGACAATCCCATAAGAGATCTTCAGCTAGTAAGACCAGGGAAGAAAACCTCTAAAAGTGATCCCAGACACAAAATTCTCACATCAAATACTCACATCAAAATTCTCACATCAACTACAGTTCTGGACCTCTCAAGACAAGAAGGATGTTGAGATGCTGGAGCATGTTCAGAGAAGACAGCAGAGCTGGGGAAGGGTCTGGAGCACAGATCTGGTGAGGAGCAGCTGAAGCAGCTGGGGGTGTTTAGCCTGGAGGAAAGGAGGCTCAGGGGTGACCTTTGGCTCTCTACAGCTCCTTGACTGGAGGCTGTGGCCAGGTGGGGTTGGTCTCTTCTCCCAGGTAACAAGCAATAAGACAAGAGGAAATAGCCTCAAGTTACACCAGGGGAGGTGTAGATTGGATATTAGGAACAATTCCTTCACTGAAAGGGTTGTCAAGCACTAGAAGAGACTGCCCAGGTCAGTTGTAGTCACCATTCCTGGGGGTATCTAAAAGATTTGGAGATGTGGCCCTTAGGGACGTGGATTAGTGATGGACTTGGCAGTGCTGGGTTAATGGTTTCTAAAGGCATTTTCCAAGCTCACCAATAGATACGGTTTTATGATTTCAAGCGGGAAGGATGTTTGGATCCACAGGTGCTAAAGGAGGGAGTGAGACTGCAGGAGCAGAGCTGAGGACCTGGGTGGCCCCATCCTGACCAGCCCTGTCCTGGGGCTGTGGGAGAGGCTCTGGCTGAGACACAGATCTTTCCTGAAAGGTGCTACCAGAACAAGGAGCTGAGCAACTGGAGAGCTGTGAAAAGAAGGATTAACAAACAACTGTGGTATTCACATTCTATGAAAAAATCCCTTTGCCCAGGATTTTTCTCCTGGGAAGCTGAGAAGCTTCAGAAAAAGGAAAACAATTATTATCCCATTTGCTTCTCCTGTGTTGTGCTCACATGTAGAATGTGTTTGGAAATTGTTTACCCACAGGTGATTGTTTCATTGGATTCTGCTGTGAGTTGTTTTCACTCTTTGGCCAATTGGGGCCAGGCTGTGTTGAGACTCTGGAGAGGGTAATGAGTTTTCATAATTAGCTTTTCAGCATTCAGTAAGTACCATGTCTGTATTCTTTAGTATAGCATTTTTTAATATAATATAGTATCATAAAGTAATAGATTAGCCTTCTGAGAATGTGGAGTCAGATCCATCATTCCTGCCTTTGTCGAGGCATTTCCCAGCAAATACAATAAACAACCTGTTTTACAGGTAAGCCTGGCCCAAGTCACTCCCCATTCTGGGTGTCCAGGCTCAATCACCTTCTCTTCATTTATTTCATTTAATTCTCTCAGTGTTCCATGGACTCAAGCATGCAGCAGCAGCAACAGATGCTTTGATACCGTGGTGATGGGTGCTGCACAAAACCTTGCATAGCTATGGAAACCACAGTTGCATTTATCCATCAGAAATGAGTATCTGGCAGCCCATGTCTATCCTTCATGTTCTGGAAGATCATGAAAAAAATACTTGTACATGGCATTATATTTCACAGCTTTCTTTCCTACTTGGCAACGCACACTTATCTCTATTTGATAATAATAATGGTACATGTATTTTTAGACTAACATTATGTGATATTAATTCCAAACGTTATCCAATGTAATGCAAGCTGAGAAAAAAAGCCTTTAGAGAGAAGAATTGAGGAAATGAAATAAGATTTAACCTGGTAACAAATAGACAATTATTTTCAGAGTTTAAACAAACACTTTTTAAATTCAAAATATAAAGAAAACAGTAGATAGTACATTTCTGGATCATTCAGTGTTCAGTTTTCATGTTCAAGGAGTCTTCCTAATTGTCTGATTTTGCTAAGCAGAGTGTAAGAACAGAACATGTGCTGTATCTGTCACATCTTTATAACCAAGAGGAATGAGAACAAGACTAAGAGGAGGCATTTCAGAGCCTCCCTCATGGGTCTGACAATGCCTGTATCATCAGGGACAAGTGTCATTCCTTCTCTTTTCTCCTTTCTCATTTCCCAAATTAAGGCAATAATACAAAGCTGTAGATATCTGCATTAGAAGGAAAAAAAAATTCAAATGGAGGTGATAGAGCTGCTTTTCACCAGCAGTAATTGGCTGCATTCAAAGCCATGGGTAAAAGTGAAATAACTGTGACAGCACCATGGTACCTTGTGCTTTTTCCTGCCCTATTTTTCCCCAGCAGGGAGCTCGTTCTGCATTCCCAGGCAGGCACCATGGCTGAGCTGGCAGCTGCATGTTGCTGACTTGGTCATTCATGCTCAGTAAATTTGCTCCAAAACCACTCAAATCCACAGGCCAGGCAAGAGCGTGGCAGACCCTGAGTAAAATCCTGGCCCTGAGTGAAGTCTGTGGCAAACTTTTTGCAGGTGAAAGATGCCCTTACTGTCCTGGTTAGCATAGAAACACCTCCTCTCCTCTCATCCCTGCACTATCAGCTCTTAAGCTGTCCTGGGAAGCAAAGTCATGGAAAATGGAAACCTTGGACACTGCAGAGGGGTGTTGGCTCTTTGTATGGGTGCTCCAGACACACAGGGAGAAGGAATTCTGTGTGTAATGCCTTTGTTAGCTAATTATCTGGAAATGATCTGGAAATGAACTGTAATTCAAAGTTCATTAAAATACTTATCTGGGAAAAAAAAAAATCTGGAACAGATAACAGGAATTTCAGAGGTTCATAAAGACATGAGTGATAAAGAAATTAAAGTAAATTACACCCCATTGTCTTCCAAGGAGCTCAAAGTCACAGGGTCTTCTTGCTAAATCATGCTAACCTGCATTTACACCATGTTCCTTTGGTGCCTCCTACAGCTGTTTTTTTCCAAATCTTCTCGCCCCCTCCCCAAAGGTTGCTGATCTCTAACTTTATTTAAGAGGCAGTTTTAACACTCTTGTCCACAAATTATTGGCAGCCCTCTTCTCCCCTCAAATGGCAATGCCTCCTCAGTTAACCAGGTACCCCCTGATGGACTGGGCTGGGCAATTAAAAACCCACTGATGTGGCAAGGAATAAAACTCCTCTTTTCCTCACCTTACCTACTTCTGATGAATCAGAGAATACCAGCATGAAGCTGTTCAGTATTTAAATTTCATCCCCTATCAGTGTGAAAATGGACAGCAGCTCCTGCTACAGGCATACAAGAGAGATTTATAGATACAGCTTGTTACTGGCCCCTGACTGAGACCAAATACAGCAGTAAGGGGTCTGAGGCCACTGGATCTCAACCCCTGGTTTCATGGGGTGCTGTGAACAATGTGAATGGCAGAAAAGGTGCAAAAATTTGAATTAATTGTATTTTCCTCTAAAAGTGATCATAGGGCAGATCAGTTCCTGAGGGTAAGAAGTCATATATTCCTTTTGATAAACCCCATCTGAGGTTACTGTTTCCAAATGCAGGCCCTAACAATGATTTAACTCAGATGTAGGAAAAAAAGAGAAAAATTGTACAGCTACCTATCCATCTCTGTTAGGGAAAATCCTCAGTTAAAGTCTCAAGCAGCGGAGATCATGTGTCTTTCACAGCTTGAAATCCTGGCAAAAAGGAACTTGAGGAATTTCAGCTATTCCACATGACACTGGGCTTGCCTTGCTACTTCCTTCTGAGCAATCTGCCCCTCCAAAGGAAAATCTGAAGCAGTGTAGCAATGGTGATTTTGGTGGTGCAGAGGTGAATTTGCACTGGGGAGCTGCTCCTTACTTAGGGAGTAATGCCAGCTGTCCTGGCCATTGTCCCCATGGAGCAGGACAATGTGCAGCCTGCAGCAGGGAGAGTGTTGCCTCACATTATTGTTTTCCCTGAGAGAACACCACAACCAGGATATGTGCTACTCTATCCTGCTCTCCACAGATATATCTGCCTCCAAAAAAAAAAATTAAAAAGTGGCCATTCTGGTTCAAATCCAAGAGGTTTGGCCTGCAACATAAACAGAAAATGTCTCACAGCTTGAAGCACTTCACTTGGCTGCTCCCCCCAACCCCCTCCCACCCTCACCAGAGACCTGAGAGGCTCTGAGTGCAGCCAGAGGTGAGGCAGGTCCCTGGTGCAGTGCCAGTGGCCATTTTCTGAAGAATTCAGAAATTCACCTGCCTTGATTTGCTGGTGCAGAGTCGCAGGAGAGGAAGGAATTGGCAGGGGGAGGGAAGGAAAAGCAAACCAGACCTGGGACTGATGACCAGGTGACAAGGAGGAGCCAGGGCAGGGAGGGAGGGAAGAATCTGCCCAAAACTATGGAGGAACCATACACAGCATCATGCTCTGCCTAAGTGACAGGGCTGCAGACAACCCTCACAGGATTTCTTTTCCCCAGGAAATATTACTTTAGGCAATTTTAACCAGGCTGAATCTGAAAACCAAACATTTCTATACACTTGAGGGTTATGCGCGGACCTCAGGTGTAGCTGACCCCTCGGAGCTGTTCTCTTTGGAGGCCAGCTTTTCTCTTTTGGTGGCCCTCTGAGGGAGAATGCCTTGGGAGGTTCCACATCTGCTGGCTGGCACCTGGCAAACAGGGCCATTTCTGCTGCCATGGGATGAATCTGCCACAAACAATGGAGGAGCCATACACAGCATCATCCTCTGCCTAAATGACAGACATTTTCCCCAACAGAGCTGCAGACAACCCTCACTGGAGTTATTTTCCCCAGGAAATATTACTTAAAGAGTAAACCAGAGCTGTTTCCATCCATGTTCCCCTTATGCCAGAAACATCGTTTCAGGAAGACTTTCACTCCCTGGACCCTCTGCCTGGGAGAACTCAGAACTTGCTGAGCTGGCCAGAGCCAACTTTTTGTGAAGGCTGGTGTCAGTGTGGGCACTGTGCTGCCCAGTGCTGTCTCAAAGCCACTGAACCCAGACAAACCTGCACTTTTTCCTCACTCCTCGACATTTCCTCTGCAGGGCTGGTGGAGCAGCGGCCAAAGGGATCAGCTGTGGCAGCCCCATGTGGAGCCTCTAACAGGGCTGAGTCACCCAACCACTGCTGCTCCCCTCGCTCTTGCCACTGGCAAATTGGTCCCAGAGACAAAGAAATAGCTAAAGTGTTTGGCAAACTTGGGCTGAATCTGAAAACCAAACATTTCTAGACATGTGAGGGTGATGTTTGGACCTCAGGCTAGCTGACCCCTCAGAGCTGTTCTCTTTGAAGGCCGGCTTTGGAGGCCAGCTTTTCCTTTTTGGTGGCCAGCTTTGGAGGCCAGCTTTTCTTTTTTGGTGGCCCTCTGAGGGAGAATGCCTTGGGACATTCTGCACCTGCTGGCTGGCACCTGGCAAACAGGGCCATTTCTGCTGGGCTCTGAAGAGCCTCACCTTTCCCATCAGACACTGAAAGCCCATGCTGTCCACCATTCCATCAGTTTACAAAATTGAGAAGTGGAATAATTTAGTTGAAAAACAGCTTTTCCTCCTTTTCCTGAAGGCTTTCTTCCTCTTTATGGAAATTTTCTATTGTCAGTCCCACCTTCAGGGTGAATGGATACGTATATTTTGCCACGGTGCAAACTAGAGCACCCAGAGTTGTTGGGGTTTTGTGGAGCTCTTTACCCAGTAATGAACAATATGTCTTACATGTGTCTGTTGCCAAGCCTGAGCAGCTCTCTGTATGTAGGAAGGGGCCTGGGTAAATATAAAGCATCATAAAAATGAGGTCTTGAGAAAGAATGAGACACTTGACCCTGCTGGAGAACTGCTTCAAGGATCCTGATGCTGGAAAAGCTGCATCCTCTGTTCCTTCCCTCCCCTTCTCCCCTCCCAAGACTCAGAAACATTTTTCAGCCTTCTGTTTTTCAATGGAAGACAGATGTCCAAAAACATGTGTTCAGGTGTAACGTGACTGAAGCTTCATATGGAGAAGCTTTCACTGGACATTTAAGGACTTTTGGTGTCCCCCTGCAGCCAGAGGAGGCTCCTTTGGAAGTTGAAGGCAAACATGGTCCATCCTGGGTGCTCTGGGGCTCGGAGCTCACCCAGCATTAAGGATGCTTTTCCCAGATCACTAGGGACATGATGTGGAGTTATTCAGTGATTCTCATCAGCCTAGGGCAGAAAGAGGATTTTACGCCCTTTTCCCCACTAGTTCCTCTGTTACAGCTAAGCCAAATGAATTCTTTTGTGATCCAATATTCTCAACTGATTTTGAAACCACCATTCTTACTGCTTTTAATGATGCTCCCTCAGTCACAGGAGGTTCTTTGTGTTTCAAGAAATGTCATCTGCCTTCATCCTGCTACATTCACCTGTTGTTATGTAGAATACTGAATTAAGGAATTTTCCTCCTTTTATTCAGTAATAGGAACAAAAAGCTCCCAATTAGGACTAGATTTGAGCAGTGATTAGGCCTGACTTTGCTCTGTGTTCCAGAGCCTCTGTGTTGCCCTTTTCCAAGAGCAGTATCAACCTGTAGGAGCAATCTCAAGGAAAATTGCTTAATCCATCAAGACACGCAGTTACATACTGATCTCTTCTGCAGATTCAGCTCAAGTTGAGCTATTTCTTTGTCTCTGGGACCAGTTTGCCAGTGACAGGATCAAGAGGGGCATGCAGTCCTGCTGAGGTCAGCAGTGTTCCTCACATCCATGAAATGAAGAGCTGACTTCAGTCCTTCACCACTACCAGGGGAGAGCTGCCATGACCATCCTATCCATCAGAGGGAACATTCCCTGATCCTCTCAAGCAATGATCATCCAAAACAGGCTTTCAGACTGCTGCAAGAAAGAGGAAAATTTAGCAGCAAAAATATTCCCTCTTTTAGAAAGGTCAAACGCACAAAAAAGACATTTTTGAAGGAATGTCGGATGACTCCCAGAGCCTCTGACAGGCAATTTTCCTGTCCCTGCACTGCTTGGAGTTTTAATTGCCTCTTTAGGGAGGTGCTAGAAGCCGCCTGAGAGCGCAGTCACAATCCAGCAATTTGGCACATGTGACTCTTCAAATATGGGAGCAATTAGCAAAAAGTGATATGGTGAATGGTAGCGTAAGCACTGGATTCTGGACAGCATTCAGACAAGAAATCTAAACCAGAGCAGAGTGGGGCAGACAGAAATCCAAACAAGCTTTCACAGAAATAAAAAGCGTCGGCCACACTTAGATAATGAGAGCCCAACATCAGGAGATTGAATTCAAAGTCACCATTGCACTCCTAAAACTCACTGACTGAAGGGGTTGCGGAAGAGAGTGCAAGCTCACTAAAGCAGTTTGTGAGAAAAAAATTCCAAAATGTTTAGTAGAAATAGCTTTAAAGACTTCTGGGAGAATTAAGTGAGCCCAGATTGGACAATGAGCACACCAGTTCATAGAGGAGAGGGGAAACAAATCTGTATTCTAGGCATCAGCTAAGATTTGTGTGTTCCCACAGGAGCTAATTTCCTAGATAATTTTTTCTTATATTGTTCATACAGCATTCTTTTTAGTAACCTGCAGGATGCCATGAAGCATTAACAGTAGGTTTAAGACATCAGCTAGTGAGCAGTTCCTGTCTTGGAACAGAAAATCCCCAAGTCACCAAACCCTTCCCATTTCAAACAACTGCAAGCAGCATTTGTCCTAAATCATGTCTCCCCAATCCAGCTAGGCTTGCTTTAACAACTGGAAATGAATAATTTGCAGCCAGGATGATGCTGTGTCCTGGGATCATCACACTTCAAACAGGTTTTGCTCTGTCAGTGAGGTCCCCACCCTGTGCAACACCTGAACGTGGTGTCCAGCTGGGCCCCCTCTGTCTGTCTGGGGGCAGAGTCTGTGCCCCAGGGAGGGCTGACAGAACAATGAGCAACAGCTGAGAAAGGACAGAAAGAGGAATGGAAGTTGGGCAGGAAAGAAGAAAAGGAGGAGGGCTGATATAATAAAGAAGGAAAACATGGTAGCTGGAAAAGCAAGAAATGTATGAGCAGCTGATTGATGCAATAGCAAGAAATAATTAATTAGTGAGCAAAACCAGAGGACAATGAAATTAAATGGTTAATTATGCAATGGAGCAAACAGCAAATTAATTAAATGTGTGTGGATCTACCAGGTGCTCTGATTATTTAAGGCAAAGCATGGTTAGTGAAGCTATTCATTCTCTGGTATTTCAGTTATTCATGGTATCTCTGGCCATGGGGATTAGAGACTGTTTAAATGCAAGGTCCAGCCGTGTATATCTAACAATCATTTTTCTTGATAGTGCAAGTGAGATGAACAGGACAGTGATGGAAAGTAGTAGGGACACAGCTGTTCTGAATAAAATGTCTTTAAAGATGCTATAACAAGAAAATATATGACGTGTTGCTTTATTTTTATTTTCTTTTAAAAATTTTTTGGACCAATCAGTTTGAATTGTTACAGCTGAGAAGAGAAGATGGAAATGTTTGGCTCTTGCTGCCCTGACAATGGAAACTTGACTATGTCTGAAGCAAGGTAATTCAAATAGATAGAATTGCTTGTTCTTTGGTTAACTTTAAACTGCTGGAGGAAGCCAGGATCTTTGAAAATGAATGATTAACAAACTATTACAATAATGTCTAATGATTGAAAAAAAATCATCTCCTGCTTACCTGTTGATTAAAGTCTTGATAAGCCCACTGTACTGTCTAAAATAATTCTGGGTTACTTTGTAACCACAATTCTCAGGTATGGCAATGTTCTCCTACACTCTGATCTGCTAATATTGCCTGGGTTTTTTTTTAATTTTTCCCCCCAGTGGGTGTTTCCTATTTATTTTTGGAATTTCTGTTCTGCAAATATTTTCTAATTTCCTCTCTGTTAAGTAGATTTTGATCTCAGGTGTGATTGCATTAAATTGAAGCCATTCCTTTTCTCTTATTAAGTGTTCCTGATGAACACAATCGGCTCATGTGATCATTTTTGGGAATATTTATAAGTGGAATGAAAAATTTTCTTGCATGAATAGCCAGAACACATACTGAATACCTTGAGGACTCTGCCAGGAGTTCCTCACAGCATTTAAAAGTGGTTTTCTGACCTAGGAGGTCATGGGTAGCAGTTGTCTGTATTTGGAGAGCAATAGGAAATGTAGCAATGCCTGTATCATTCATTTATTCCCATCACCTGCACATAAATGTTTCCCTCACCTAATACTTCACAGCTCTACAGGACACATTTATTGTCTCAAATGTGTAGACCTGTAGCAGAATAAGGACTTAAATAAACCACAGGTGTGAAAAATTCCAACTGGCAACTTCAAACTAAACACCACGAAGCACAAAAAGGCATTTGTCAGAGGTGGAAGGAGCAGTTTGATTAAATCATTGCTTCAGCCCAGACATGTTGGGCCTAATTCTCTCCTCCCACAGCTGACTCACATGGAGCGTGGGCAGTGGCACTGCCGTAAGACTGGAGTGGTGGCACTTGGACTCTGGAGCTCTCATTATGCCTGTCTGACACCACGGAGCTGAAATGTGCAGCTGAACAGATTTATGCTGCTGCTCTCATCAGAGGTGAAGGACTGCTCCTACTCATGGTGTGGGATCACCAAACTGAGGTGGGGAGAATTTTAGTAGCCAACTTTGCCCCAGTGTTGAAAGCAACAAAAGCTGGCTGAGCTGCTGGTGAGGCAGGCAGGAGATGGATCTTCCTTTTACTGTGTTTTTCTTCCTGCCAATTGCCAGGGAGGAGCCAGTGTGGCATCACTGTGAAGTACTGCAGTTGAAAGTTCCACTGCCATCAAATTTTATGGCCCCATCCTCTGCTCCCTGTCACTTTGGCCTGTGTCCTCACCTGGAATCCCCTCCTGGCAAGAATTTCTCATCGTTTGCAGTAGGGCAGGACCAGGCAATTGCAGAGCAAGCACCTCCTGCCTGCATCTCCAGCTCCTGATTTGACTTTTAGGGAAGGGAAGGTATGGCAGCTGCATTAGGCATGCCAAGCACAGTGCCTCCAGTGAGTAGGCTGCAGAACTGAATCCTCCTTAGAAGTGCTTTTAAAGATCATGGCAAATTGAGGTGCCCAGAGCCCTTTCCAGCCTCAGCACAGCAGTGGCCAGCTGGAGAATATGGGTGCTGCACTGCTGCCCACATGAGCAGGGGAAAGAGGGATTTGTTTTTTAAAATGTGAAATGCACCAGTCCATGAACGTTAGCTTATTTGAAAACCATCAGCATGGATAGTTAGGATTACATTGCTTTGAGTACTAATGAGGAAAGTGTTTGCCATTTTTCTGTGTTAGTGAAAGCCACACGATCCACTTTATTCTTATGTTCGTATTATTGCAGTTACAAGAGACAATTTGCAAATGCCTGGCTGCTTCATAAAAGCTAAAGTACTTGGATTCACAGCAGGTACTAATTTTGTGTGCATCTGCTGAGCTGTGCATGGCATCAACCTGTTTTTAATTACACCTGCATGTCAGGCTCAAAATGCATCTGTGAACAGGAAAGATGAAAGGTAGACAGAACAGGATGTCATGTATTTCCCATCACCTTTCACTGGCTGGCTGCCCACAGAAGTAAGAGGAAATTCCCTTCTTTCATAGTGAAAATGTAAAGATTTACTAAGCTTTGCACTGCCAACAGCAAGGTGTAATCACTCCTTTAAGGAAGCATGCACGTGTTAACAGGGGTGAGCAGGAGGAGCTCCAAATAGCTTTCCACACCTTCCCTACCACTGATCTGGAAAGGGCAACAAGTAGCTCTTGCTTTGTTATATTTTATTTGCATTGAAATGTGTAAGTTGGTTGACTTTATGTCCCAACTTCATTGTGAAATAAAATATGTGAAAGCAGGAGTGACCAGGGCTTTTAAATGGCTTGAGTAACAAAGACAAAAGTTAAACAACACTTTTCTCTTCTGTTACTTCACCCAAGTACAGGAAAAAAAATTTTTATGCATTTTTACAAATAAAATAATTCAGACTACAGTTAGGAATGGCCATGACTCTTGAAACACTGGACAAGGTGATTCAAAAACTGCTAGACAGTCAGAAAGAATGTTTTTCATGAAGAAATTCCCTCTGAATAAAAAGTACTAAGCCATTTGTGATTGCAGCTTCAAGCCATTCCTTTTATTTATTCCTGTCATTTGGAATTGTTTCTTTTTCTAATTGCATTAAAAATTGTGCACTTTAAAGTCTGTGGTGTGTGCCAAGAATGTGTATGTGTAGCCAGTGCATAAAAGAGGGGAACAGGGGAAGAACAATTGCATTTTTTATTCTGGAATCCAGTCAGACTTTCAAAGCTACCGCAGCTACTTTGCTTCAAAAAACGGCAATGAAAATCAATAGTGGTAACACGAGTTTAAAAGATAAAGAAGTTATTCACAGAGCCCTTCTATTTTAACCTAAGTGTGAGTTGTTGAAACTTTTTGATCCTGTTGTTTATTCCTACAGTATTTCTTGGCAATTTGGGGTGTCTCAGTAGCACCTACGGGAATTAACCAATGAAAAAAAGCACCCATGAGATCAGCCCAACTGGCAGGCTGAGGCTTGGTTTTGTGTGCAGGTAGCCTTGAGCCCCTGGCTTTGGTAACCAGGTTTGACCTCTGCAAAGCCCAGGTTGATGCAGGAGGGCATTCCTGCCTTGTGCCCAGGGTGGTCACCCCTCTGGCAGCCCCAGGGGCAGGAGGGAACTCCCTGATGTCTGCCAGAGCTAGGGGAGGAGAAGGGAACAGGGCCAATGCATCTCGCTGCTTAGTTTTTGTGTCCAAATTTTAATGAGTTTAGTCAGAGGCCTTGGAGACCATAGACCTGAATTCCTGCTTTCCTCAGTCAGGCACTGATCCAGTAGAAGCTGTGGTTGTAACTGCCCTGGCACCATCTTTGCTCTCCTGGAGTGTGATATGAAAAACAAAACAAAACAACTCTTTTTCAGTAGAGGGAAGGGAATTTCTGTATATTTCAAACTTGAGGTGAGAGAAAGCAAAATAAACCAGAAATGAGGTTGACATCCAGAGACTCTGGAAGGTCTCTGCCCCCAGGGTTTCCCTCCTTTGTAGCCCCATGATCCAAATATTCCCTGGATTTTTTGCATGCCTTTTCCATTTATGCCACCAGCTGTAATTCCAGTTTCATGGTAACCAGGAAAAATCTCACCATTTTCAGAAGGGCCCTGCCAGGTTCTCTTCTTTATGAGCCCTAAAGTTCACAGAGGTGGTACCTTTACCTCCTTCCATTGCTACTGAGCAGATGCATTTGTTTCTGAAGGGTAAAAGCTCATTGTTGGTTTTAAAGTTGTATCCTATTAACTTATTTCATCTGTCAGTGGCTGTAAGTCTTACATAACTCCTTTTTTCTTCCTTTAGTGAAACCACAGTTTTAATACAACACTTTCTTTGTTACCTGAATACACTTTTCTTTTTGTGCACTTTTGTGCAGGCTGCAGGAATCCAGACAAACAAGTGTTAATTCCCCATGATGTTTTCCAGCTGACAAGCCTAATTGATTTGATTTCCACTGTTTTCACAAGTGACCCCCCTCAACCCGTCATCACCACTTCTTTTGATACCTGAGCTTTACTTTCTACTCTCACATTCCACTTCAACAACTAATAAAGAGCTTATTAGGAAGGAAGAAACTCATTACTTGTTTTCCAAACTCTGCTCCATGCAGCACATTCAGTGGGTTATAGCCCTGTATTATTAATCAATACAGAACATTTGCTTCCATTAGGTTACCAGCATCTTTTATCATCAGGCTGAGGGTAGGAACCTGTTTCTTTGTATTCTGCTAACCCACGCTCCAGCTAGACTAGACAGAGATAAAAGACAGCTGAGTAATATTTTCCTGAGATCCCTGATGATGCACACAGATGGCCTGTAACAAATGAAATATGCAAGGTGACGGCTGGAGTTCTCCTCGCTCCAAGTTCAACTTTTACGGCTTAGAGAGTATTTCACTCCTTACACCACAGCTTCATGGTAGAGAGAGATTTATTTTCTTATCTGAAACAGAGTTTGTGAGTCTTTGTCTACCATGGCCATTAATGGTTGCAGTAGGAAGTAGCCAAGTGCTCTTACTGTACTTCTTGCCTTATTAAAAAACAGCTGGGGAAAAAATATATTGAAAAAAGCAGTGCAGCCATGTGGAGCTTGAGAAATCTAAAGGGAAGCATTGGAGAACTTTGCTATCTACATGGAATGAAATACAAGGCTGAAGAATCCCATTAAGGGTTGTAGCATATGTAAAAGCAAACAAACAAACAATATCAAACACATATTAAGTCAAGTGAAAGATTATATGTTGGTAGCACAGGAAAAAAAAAAGCTCTTTGCAATAAAGTAAACACAGATCTGTTTACAGTGCCTGAAAGAAACAATTTCTTTTTCTGGCCTGTTACTGTGTCTTCTCTGTGACTGCCTTATCAGATCACAGTCCAGCTGGTGGCTGTGTCCATCAAATTCACTTTTGCTAATGTATTAAATAATCTGACCATAATGCCTGACTGTGGATCATAGTCTGGTGAGCAGGAATTCATCCAATTTGAACTGAACACAGTTTTTAAACACGTAACTCCTAACCTTCCTGACTCCTGGAGTCTCAGCTTAGTGGAAGATCATCTTAAAATAATCCAAAGATCTTCTGCAAGATTTTAGAGTCAAAAAGTGACTTAGCTCTGTTGAACTGCAGAACAGCACTGATAAAACAGGGATTCCTTGACTTCTTAAGCAGCCTGGACTCCAGAAACCTGGGAGCAGCTCATCACCGTCCCAATGTTCTCAGGGGCAGAAGCACAAAGATGTGGAAAGAAACCCCAAAATCCAAAGGAGCCGGAAAGGTTTTTTTTTTTGTGTTGTTCCCCTGGGGAAGGAGTGGCTACAGACAATACGCGGCTGTGCAGAAAAGTGCTCTGCTATGGACACAGCCCACTCCTGAGGAATGTAGAGCACCTTCTTCCAACCCAGAGACAGAAGAGGACAGTGGACAGCTCCAGCCAGAAGAGGTGGCAGGCAGCCAGGGAATATGGGACTGGAGAACTCCACAGCCTTGAGGTAGAATGGGAGCCAGCCCCCCTGGCTGTGGTGCCAATAAGAACAAAAACTGCTGCCCCATTAGGAGCTGTGGGATGAAGGGGTGGTAAGAAGATACAACTGTGTGACGATACTGTAGGAATCAAGTAGGACTGTAAGTTAGGATACACAGATGCTGAACAGAGCAGATTTGGTGGCTCTGAGTGACTGCTGAACAGCACATGACCCTCACACCATGGGTGTCATGCCCTCAGAGTCTGATGGCAAGGAATCCCACTTAAAGTTTCCAGATTTGTCTTTTCTGGTCAGCACTGAAGTATTTACATAGGTGTGTATCAATTTTGCAGATTCAACCAATTACAGTGACAGTTTTTAAATAAAACAATACATTATGTATGTATATAAAATAGACTGTATTTCTATATATAAACCTAAGCCATTTCCTGTCTATATGGAAAGTATGGGTATTGTCTGCTGTGTGAAAAAAAGAAAAAAAAAAAAGGATATGCTCCACTTTTTCCATTTATTGTCCAGAACATACCCTCATATCAAATGGTTTCTGATTGAAAACAGCCTCTTAATGCATTACAAGTAAAAATAACCCATTATTGTGTAATATATGATATACCCTTTCCTCTTTTAGGCAAAGCAGTCCCTGCAAATATGTCTAGACAGAGTGATGGAAAAGCACAAATTGGCCTCTAACTGTTGCCACCCACTTATCAGACAAACCTGCAAAAAAAATTTAAGACATTACAGTCTCACTCGTTGCACGACACCCATAAGGCAGAAAGTCTCTCTGAGGCTTCATGGCTTGCTGCAAAGCAGAAGTGTCAGAAACTTTGTGAACAGGAGCATGACTAACTTGCCTTCATGGCCTGATGAGAATTGCCAAGTGACTGAAGTAGGCCAGGGTGTCCTGTGAGCAGTGGAATATCCCTTGTCTGGACAGTGTTAAAAGTCTTCTTCCCATGCTGCAGATGAATCAGTCACCTGCTGACACTGCAGACATGATCAGAATTCAGAATCTATTTGCCACATTTTGGAGGAAAGCTTTTAAGTCTTGACCTAATCCTTCTACCCTGCACCTGATCATTTTTTAAAAGCAGCTTTTTAACTCTCTTGAGTTCATGCCTGGTAATAAAGTTGTCTTGGACAAGGTTCTCTTTGTAAAAAGATCATTTTGCTCCTCTGGCACACCTCCCTGCTACCTTGTTGTGGCAGGAAATCAACATCGTTTGTACTTGTGGTGAGGACTCTCAGGATGCAGTGTACATTGTGGAGAACTGCCTTTGGGTTTATCTGTTCTTCTGTTCTCCTCCTCACCTTTAAAAAGAATGGCAGGGTAACAGTGCTAATTGAAAGAAAGAATTGCAGAAGGACAAGAGAAATCAATTGTTCAAGAGTTTTCATCCAATGCCACTTGTTTCCCACTTGCAAAATGCATTGTGTCTTGTTATTCAGAAAGTGTTAGTCTTCCTTGTGGTGAAAAGAGAAATGGTGAATCAACAAAGTGGGTGATTTTTGTATAAAGGGTGTGCTGGATGATGTTTATACTGTTTGCAAGCACCTGCATGTTTTCATCTGTGTATGTATAAAGTGTTGGTGTGTAAGAAAATTATTGACTCTGGTCCCAGAGAAGTTACAGAAGCCTTGTCACATTTTCATGTTTGAAAACACCATGATGGTGAAAGCCAGGCATGGGTTGGGCTGTACAAGCCCTATGTAGGAGTGAGGTACTGGAATAACACACTGCCACCTGCTTTAGGCCCTTTTCTTTAGTGGTTCGTCTTCTTCATCTCCACAGCTGTGGAATTCCAGAAGGTAAGGGGCTAATGGGGTGGCTCAAACACCGAGGGAGAATCCAAGCTTGGCAGGTGGTTGGGCTGGGTGGACAAAACACCAAATAACTTCGCAGTCACCTGTAATCTCTGAGTCAGCTCTGAAGGAAAGATATACCATATTTATGCAGACATATACCCAGCTGAAATGTAGCCTAAACAGCACCTTTTTTTCCCTTTTGTTTTGGAAAGCCAATAGAAGGTTTCTCCTAATGGTATAAACACAGCACACACAGAACTACCATCTTCACCCAGACAAGCAAAATGCTGATGGGCTTTGCAAACATCACAACAGTTTTGACACAGATGCCCCCATAAATTGAGCCAATTCTGGTTCACTGTGCACCAGAAATGGTCTTGTGTTTGAGCTTCAAATTCACCTCTTTGTGTAAGTGAGGTTGCAGCTGCAGAGACAGGCAGAAACTCAACCCAGGCAGTAATCTGCAAGACAAACATCAGGAGGAAGCACTTTCCAGTTCAGCTTTGAAGTTACAGCCTTTCTACCAATGTGCTTTGGATTTGCTTCACTATTTTTAAACCCGAAGAGATGTCCAAGCCTCTGGCCAGCCCTCCCCTTATGTTTGGTGCACTTATTGAGGTTGGCATCCTGTCTGAGGCAGCAGATCAGTCAGGAAGTTAACCAGGAGTCCAGATGCTGGTCTTGGAAAGGCTCCTGCCAGAGCCAGGCTTCCATGGGTTTCAGCTGCCAAATTCCCTCCACACAAATGTCCACAGTTCCTGGCTCTCACATTGGGGTAGTTAGAGGAAAAGCCTGAAGAAGAATGTTTTCTACTCTGCAATTAATGGGGAGGAGCAGTGCCAGGGGAGCAATACTGCTGACATAGGTTGGCATGCCTTGCGTTGCAAGTTACTGTTTTCCAGGCAGAGAAAGTTCTTGTTTGTCCATGAAGATTTGCACATGTGATGGGACAGGCAGCACACTCCAGGCTCTGCCCTGAGGAAGGGAATTAGGCTGGGATGCTTTCCCCTTACAGGTTGCACTAGATATAAATCCCTACACACATTTATATGTTAGATAAATATTGCAGTCCCTATCTCCCCACACAATCCTAGGAAAGACACCAATTTTTCAAAAGCTGCTTACACTGTAGACCATGGCTTCTACAAAGCTATGACTTCATTTTCCTGCAGGCTCCTGAAATCCCAATCCCATGGAAAGCTAGGACTATACCTCAGTCTCTGTATAACAGAACACTTCACATGCTAGCAATGCTTTTTTCTCCTAAATGGGGGTTTGGTTCAGCAGATCTGTCTGTGATGCTCTCACTGACATCTCTGTGGTGGGGAGCACCCCTGCCTTTTGCTGAAGGTTTGGGTCTGCAGGTACTGAAAGGGTTTTTCTTCAGGCATCCTGCTTGAAGGCTGGGCTGCTTCTATTGAGCACACAGTCCACTACCTGCTCATAAAAAACAACAGTGGAAAGTCAAACCTGCAAACAGGTGTACATGGTGATTTCAAGTCATGATTAATCATCATGCTTCAACTAATTTGTCCCCTAATTTTATACCACTGATAGGAAGGTTTCTGAGGCTGCAGGATCTATGAGCACCATCAGAATGGGGCATCATTTCCTTGGACCAAACCTAAGGGTCAGCAGAGAGCACACATGTATGTGTCCCTCCTGGGACAAGAGAGTGTGAGATTTCAAATCCACAGTCACATTAGCACTTTCCAAGATGTTAATGCTTTTAACATGCTGAACCTGGGAGTTTTTCCTTCCAATTTTAGATTACTCACTGAAATCTCTATTGCAACTGTGGACCATGAGTCCATAAAAGGTGATGTGCACAGTGAACCCTTTAGATTCAGTTGTTGCCTGGGGCTTGATTTTGTTTCACAGGTCTCTCTCACATACCTCTGGGGTGTGTAGTTTGTTAGTTTTGAGCTAGGCTAGGGCTGAGTTTCACATTACAGCTTAGGGATATCCAAACAAGTAGGAAAAACAAAAAAAAGATTATTCAATCTAACATAGATTCTTTTACCAGGAAGTGATAAAAGCAAACATGACAATTGTAATCACAAAAGGAATTACTTCCAAAAGTTTTGAGCAGCTAAAAATATAGCAGAGAGGAGAAGGAGGAAGAATTTAGGACAAAAGCTGGAATTCAACCTTAAGTATAACAATGAGTTATCTACATTTACTGTCATAAAGATCTCATCAAAAGCATGTGCTAATAGTCTCTGTGCACACAGCAAACTGCACTATTTTAAATGGTCTATTTTGGGCCCACTTCATAAGGAACCATTGGTCACAGTGGCAGGACTCACTTTTTGCTCATATCTGTATATGAAGAGACAGCACTTCTCACAAATGACAGTAAAGGCCAGGGTGTTTCATCCAAGATTTTATCCTTTGTTTAGTGGCATTTTGGCTTCAGTTACACTATGCTGTTGACAGAGACATTTGAACATTTTTATTGATTCAGAAATCTGGGCATTAAGTCTCATCTTTATAGTACACTTAAAAGTAAATGTTTCAAAATGTAAGACTCCTCATGCAGCTTTTAAACTTTATTGGCTGAAGAGTGAGTGCTGTAAAATGATTTTTTCTTCAGTAATGGAAGTTCTATTTTACAGAAACCAGTAACCATTAACTCTGCTTGCTGAGAGCAAATGAACAAAATCAGACCTGCTCTATGAAAAAGGAGGATCTGGTCACCATAATAAAAGTATAAAGTTTTCATATCCTCTGTTTTTTCAAGACCTGCTCATTCCTAACTCCCGGGTTTTACTACACAGTCATTTGTTAACAGAGGAATAATTTTGCTCATTTTGAATGCAGCTGGAATGAAAAGTGATAGAGGTGGAAACAGGAATGAATGAAGGACAACTTGGAAAAAAGTTCCTTCCTCTTCTTCAGCTTGTGTACTACATGGAAGGAACCCAGGAGGTTATCCATGGTAGCATCAGCTACATCTCTGCTCTTCCTGGCTGCTGTTTTTCTACTCTTAAAAGCATCCAGTCTGGAGACCCAGAATTTCTCCAGTCAATCCATTACAGGGCTGCATAATCCTACTACACAAAGATTGGGTTTTTTTCCCTTGGTGTCTAATAAGAATCTTTCCTATTCCAGCTTAAGCCTCTCCTTACCTCTCCTATCTCTCTTTTTTTTTTCAGTAATGCAGTTTGTCCAGTCCTTCCCCACAGGTAATTTTTGTGTTATCTGTGGGGATTGCAACAATGCGCTGGATCCTCATCAGATTGTCAGCATCTTTTTTATATGCTGTGACCAAACTGAACTGAATGGGGCTGGATTCATAGATGGACAAAATTCCTACAGCCCCTAGGGTCCTGTGGCTCCTGAATGTCTTTTCTAGCACTGGTACTGGGCACACCACAGTGCCCAGACTCTCTGACCTGCATATGGCATCTGCATGATCCCAGACATGCTCCAACAGCTCCTAGCACATACCCGGCATCCCTTCAAAGAGAGCTAAAGGCCTCTTGCCTCCGCTTTTTATAATGATGGTGTTTTCAGTGAGAAACAGGCCCTGAATTAATCTTTGTTCCCCTTTTCAGTCCCAGACCTCACAGGGATGCACCTTGTCACTTCTTGAGCTCTCCTTCTCTGCAGAACACAAAATTCTTCACACAGGGGAACAGCATGTGGGAAGGTTTGAGAATTCAGCAAGGTCTTCTCACATAAATCATCTAACATCTCTCACAGTGTCCTTCAGCTGCTCAAGAAGTTATTATCCCCATTCTGCTTTACATCTATTCCTGCTATTCCTGCAGCTTTCTTGAGAAATTTCCTATACTGAACACCTGTGAAGTAGCTACTTGGTCATTTGTGGCACCTTTGCCTCTGTCTCTAGACTTGATGGAATTGTTGAGAAAATGTTTTTTGGCAGTGGCTTCTTTTAAGACTTGAGCCTCATCACAAAACAGAACAGCTTCAAAAATGCATGGGCACTATCAGACATGTACAATCACTGGAAGAAGGGAAAACAGTTGCGCACTGTCCCCCAATGACTGCTCTTCACATGTGTCTGTTCTTTCTCCCTGGCTGTAAAGTTTGGCTGCAGGAATTGATTTGAAGGCCTGAGAGAGAGCTGGTTGTGGCTGATGGAAGGCTTTGTGGGAATAACAAAGTTGTGCTGTTCTGGGTGGATGCAGCTACAAAAGCTCAGGGTTCAGCACTTCAGGTTAGGGTGAGCTAGACACACATACAACTTCTCAGAGGGCAAGGTATAGGAAAAGGTCAATAAATGTCTTTGGACCATTTAGTAAAAATTGAACTTGTGTGAACATGGAACAAAGGCAGGGCAGACAGGGTCTGAATCTGCTCAGACATGGGATGCTCCAGAATGCCTCTAAATCCACACAGGGTTGGTATTTTTGTGGTTGTACCCACCACTGACTGTCAAATGGCCTGAACTCAGCCCCTCTCTGACATTTAGTCTGTTCCTCAGCATGGACATGGCCTAAAAGCATCTCTCATTGCTTCAGACTTCCCTTAATTTTGTGTCACTCCTGGAGGTTAAATAACCAGGATGGTCAGAACTCAGCTCATGATGTGCAAGTAGACCGGAGAGTCACAAGAACACAGAGCTGGGACAGGATGGGTTGTAAAAATACTTATCCAACATGCTGGCAGGAGTTTTCAGCTGTTACTGGTACCCACACAGATGAATTTAATGCTAGCTTGGAAATTCCTTCCAGAGCAGTACTCACACCCATGAAGTAGAGATGTATTTTGGGAGGGAATAAGACACTGGAGTGGTACCTCCCTCTTTTTCCTCTGGGATATGCTGCTTCCAGCTCACCCTGGCCCTCCCTCAGATGGCAGTCCTTGTTCCTGCTGTGCAATCCTACCCAGCATGTCCCTTCAAAGCCCCAACACTGCCACAGGAAGGGATGTCAAAGCCAATATTCTCCTCCCAGGATAACAGGAAAAAATATAGCCATTCACCTTGCATTTAAAGCACTCCCTAAAATAAGTGCTAAATAAGCTTGAAGCTGCCTGGTCTATGGAGCCCATCTGGGAGCAGGGAGCTGGCGAGAGAGGTCTGGCTGACACAGGGAGCACCTCCCTTCCTGGGCTGACCTGGCCAGTCCTCCCAGGGATGTCCCAGCACCCCCTCCCTGGTGGGATGGCATTCCCTCATGAAGGAGTGATCACATTACCCAGGCCCCTTGTGTAATTCTGGTTCCCAGCAATTGTTTTCTGGTGACCTTTCATTGTTAACAATTAGCGCTGGAGCTGGAGCACAACTGGTGTAAGCATATTTTACATCCTCCTCAAGCAAACAAAAAAGCTGGGTGGGCACGGTCTTGTTTCCTGGTTCACACCCATGACTCCTTTGTGTCTCAGATCTCCTCCCACCATGTGTCATAGTCAGCAAACCCACTCCCTTACCTTTTGGCTCCCAGATAGAGTGACGTCTTCCAGGGATGCGTAGGCATGCTCAGTGTATCCCATTATTTCCTTTCACATCCTATAAGAACACTGCCTCTCCCTAATACTCAGTCTTTCCTTATCCATGAGGCCAGAAACGTAAATCCCTATGCAACAGAGTGCAAAGAGTGAGTTTGAAGGATGGTTTCTATTTATTTAAATGTACAGGCTATAAACACCGCCCTCCTACACAATGTTTTGGGTTCTTGCATGTATTTCCATACAGTAAATATCTTGACAGTTCCCTCTGCTCGACCTCAGTGATATACACACATCCCTGGAGGCACAAACACATCAACACTCTGCTAATCTTCACAAGTAATAACATAGATTTTTCTTCTCTCTCTTCACTTTATTAAACTACATTTGGGGAGAAAAGGCGTAGTTGGCCACCTGCTCCAAACCAGTTGTGGTAGCCCAGGAATACACCCAGTTCCTGAGCTGAGGATCCTTCCCTCAGATGTGTACTTTGCCAGTAAGTCTTTGGGGAAAAAGGGAAGATGGGGAGGCAGAAGATCAGGGAAAGACACTCCAAACTAATCTTGTTTCCTGCATTATGATGTGTTCGTGTGAGGGGGTGTGTGGTGGGCGAAGGGGGGACACTACATTAATCAAATCATGATTCTTTTCAGGGTACAATAGGCAATTAAAAACAACAGCTAGAATTTCTCCTGGAGCCTGCTGGCAGCTAACACACAACTCATTCTTTCTGTGGATAGCTTCACTTAGCAGGTCTGTGCCATGACTAATGAAGCCATCTCTCCGCTAGCGCGCTAATTCCAGACTTTTTGCGAAGGAGCCTGGCTGCAGCTCCCTGCATGGCCCTCCCCTCCTCTCAGGCTCCTTATGGCCACCCTGCAGGTCCCTCCCACTGCCTGTGCTGTGCTCAGAAAAAGTGTGAGAAAATATTTCTCCCTCAAATCTGCTCTCAGGAGAGCGCTGCCTCGCAATGACATTTAAGGACAGATTTTTCTGGGGCGCTTCTCGTTTTATCCGAAACATTAGAAAGCTGCTTCCTTGGCAATCTCCTTGCCTGCTACTCGGTGGCATCTGATCTGATCTGATCTGCTCCTTGGTTATCTGACCTCTCCATACCCACTGGCTGTGGGGAGAGGCACGCGTTTCACCGGTAAAGTCATGGTTAAACTAAACATTAAACTGTCCAAGAACTGACTTCCTCGACAGCTCTGATTCAGGCTCCCAAAAATGCTCTGCACAGTGAATCATGCTTCCTTCTGGAAATGACAGAACTTCCTCATCATGGTGTTCTAACTTGCCCTCTCCTTGTCTCCGGTGCTATCAGGAAAGCATTGAATTGCATGCCACATTTTTTCTGTGGTCGGCAGGGAGATGCATCCTTTTTGAAGGGGAAGAATTCCTATGAGTCAAAGGATGACAAACTGAAAATTAGTACCAGCCGCAGAAATAAATGACAAACAACAACAAAAAGCCCTGTAGAGGTGGCCAGTGGGTGTTTATTGGCTATTTGCCTTTCTAGCAACTTGAGTAACCCAACTATTGAGAGGCAAACTTGCTTTTCAGCACTGAAAGTAGGAGCAAAGTTGAAACCACCAGGATCAGCTCTCTGATTGTCTTTCCTGTGCTTGGTTTGACAGGTCTTGTCTGCTCAGAAGTCAGGTAAGATGGGTCCCAGAGATTAAAGGTAAGATTGAAGGTCCCAGAGTCCATCTCAGCCCTGAAGGACACACAGCAAGAGTGTGGGGAGGATAAAGGATAAAGGACAGTGGTTTTGGGGGCTTGTTTCAGTCAGACTCACACAGCAGACTGGTTCACAGGCATTGTGATGACAGCAATTTAGAGACAGTTTGATGCACAGGACTTTGAAATCAAAACAACAACTCCCTGCTTCAGCCCCACCCCACGCAAATCTCTGTGATTGCTGAGCAACACGGAGCTGGGGTAAATACCTGACCATATGGTAAATGATGACTTGCACTGGAAATCAAAATTTCAACAGCTCTTTTTGCTTTGTATACAAAATTTTAACTCCCCCAGAACCAGTGCAGGTGAAAGCCCAAGATGCACAGTCATTATTAATTGTTAGGCTCTGGCCATTCCTGGGATGAACTCCTGTTCCAAACCAAATCACTAGCAAATTCCCAAAGGAGTAGATTTTGAGCCTCATTTAAACGTAATATAATAGGAGGGCTTGGACACTAAAAACTGGAGAGTGGGTGAATGGAAATATAGGGGCAATTACTGTGCTTCCCTTAGAAAAAACTTATTTTCATTCCCTAGACATATTCCATAATCAGAAAAGCACTATGTACTTAATAGGGAAGAAGAGTAAATAATACCAAAATATGTAAATTTTCATGCATTTTAGGCAGATGAAATGCATTTTTTCAAGACTAATTTAGGAGCATTTATTGCCTTGGAGACTTAAGTTTGTATTCCTGCCCTTTACATTGTCCCTGAGAAATGGTATTGTTTGTGTATTGACATTTCATTATTTCCATGTGATTCACACTTGTTGCTCATAGCAGATGAAATACATCAAAAAGAGGCATGAACAAAAGAAACAAAATTAATGCTTAATGCATCTGAGCCTGTTTGGGGCTCTCTGTTGCACCAAGTAGGCTCAAAGCACACCTAAGGTGGAGGTCAAGGAATGCAGAAGTGGAAGAAAACTCCTGAACCACCATATTCAGTCACAGGCAGCACAAACATAGAGTTCTTTTCATAAATGGGTCAAGTTCTACCCTGAAAAGAAGAAAACCTGTTGCTTCTTGAAAGGCTACCCCACGTCCTACTCCTCCAAGTTATCTTTTTCTAATTTCCTCCACATGCTTCTTTGTGGCCAGAACAATAATGGTGGTGTCTGTTTTAACTCAAATCCCACTGTAACAACAATCCATTACTTAAATATAATGCTTCCAGGCAGCAGCTGATTCAATCACAGAAGTAAAAAACATCCTTAATAACAACTAACAGTCAGGTCCTTCAAATGTATGTATTAGAGATTAGGATAGCACACAGAATGAAAGTACCAGCTCATTCTTGACCCTGAAACTATGATCCCTTAGCAGACTGATCTGGAGCTGCAAGGCAGGGGATAGGTATTGAATCCCAAGGACTGATCATGCTCAGCAGTTTTGCAATCAGATAGGACCTTGCCAATTTGCTGACTCATTTCCTTTGGTCCCTCGGATGTAAAAATGAGAGGTCTCATCCCACTGCCACTGTATGCCTCATTGATGGAGTCCAAACCAAAGCAATCTGAATCTAATGGGAAAATTCACACATCAAAAGTATGTAGACTCATGGAAATGTAATTGAAACAACACTCAGAAAGAACATTTCAGGGGTTTCTTAATTTCGTTAGTTTAAAAACTGTAGTCTTAATGCAGAAAGGCTTATTTTAAACCACAAAGAGAGCTGTGGGAATTAGAAATTGTCTATTTTCAGCAGCAATGTCTGTTGCATTTTTTATTCATCTGTCTTTCAGATGAGAGTTTGAGCCCAATTTTTGTACAGCTGTTGGCAAACCTCCCCTTGACAGCAGTGGAAGAGGCCAATTGTTCACGTTTGGAAGATGCTTCAGATGTCTTCTGTCACACAACAAACACATGCAAGAAGAACTTGAACAAGTTGGATAGGCTGCAACACGAGACCAAGGTCTCATCCCAGGAAAGGGAAGACTTGGTTTACAGGAGGGTGCAAGGTCTCCATGGACAGGAGAAGAACACCAGGGTTAAATGGGAGTTTTGAACAGGAGGAAAAGCAACAGATTAGTGCCAGGTCTTGTCTCTGTGGCTGCAAACAGAGACAACCTGAAGGCAATAGTGGTGGCCAGAAGTTTTGGAGTTGGAGAAGTCAGGTTGGGGTGGAGTGGAGGGCATACTCCTGGGTTCAAAATGTCTTCTTATAGCTCTGATGGGTCATATGAAAATGTTTTGTGTTTGGGTAACACTTGGTTGGTTGCACAACACGCTGTACTTATCAACAGTGACATTCATGAATGTAATTGCTCAGAGTGATCATGGATTTAGGGGGCCTGTTGGCTCTGCTCCCACCTCCCCTCATATCTGTGAATACCACAGTGAGTAGAAAAATACCGTAAAAATTCAAAGAAAGGCTTTTCTCAAAGCACTAGCCTGGAAAAGGAATAATGCATCTCCTCTGTGAACAGCGCAAGAAGCCATGAATTATCCTCAGAGAAACTGTCAAAATCAAAACTGCAAAACTTCCCCATCACAACTGCAAAACTTCCCCATCACTTCCAGTCCACAAGCTGGTCTCTTTTTTCTCCCCATGTGTACAAACACATAACCATGTTTATGTGTTCTCTTTACAAACAACTCCTCCCCTTACTCACTCCCTTTTCTTCTGCCCTGTCCACAGGCACACATTCTGGCTCTTTGCTCTTCTGCTCATGGGCAGACAGACTGCCCTTGCACACTCACAGGTGGAAAACTAAGTGAAAACCTCGGGCCAGCAGGGCTTCTCCATGCCCAGCCAGCTGCTGCCACCTAAGGAGACTCGGGGAAGAAGCTCCTGCCAACCCACAGCTCCTCCTGGCCATCAGGGTGCTGCTGAGTCCTTGGCTCTGGACTCATCCTCTGCAGTCCTGTCATTCCCCACTGGCACTGTAGGGCTGGAGCAGGTCACCACGTGCCTCCAGAGGGCTGTGGCTGTGACTGTGTGCTCCTGGTGACTCACTAGGAGGTCACCAAATGAACCAGATCCTGAGTACTAAGAAACTCTGCCAGCCCTGTGTGAATGGGAGAAAAAGGAGGAAGGAAGTTCTGCTGTTGCATTTTTTTCGTGGTGATCAGTGCTGAGTCAAAAAAAGGGCTCCAGGAGAGCCCTTTAGAGGAGAGGGGGAAGCTAAAATTAGAGGGAGGAAATTAGAGGGAGGGGAAAAGCTGAAATAATTAGAGAAATAGGATTTAAAAAGTATAAGGCAGCTGGATAGGAGTGGGAGCCCACAAGACACCATATTCTTCTCACTGTAGATGATGGTTGTGAGAAAAATCAGAGAAGGGAGTGACAAGTGGGTGGTGATAGTCTTCACTGCTAGAGTATGACCTGCTTTTTTTCTCATCCTAGCCTCTCACTAATCCAACCAATTATTCCCTGTGGGAAGACAGAGGGAGAAAGCAACATTGGGCAGGTCCAGTTGAGTCTGCTCTCTCTAAGGATGCCTCTGGAGCAATGAGGTTGATTTCTGCTCAACTTTCCACAAGCTGTTCTCAGTCACTTGTGCTGACATGGAGCTGGAGGGCACCACAAAGGCCCAAGGTGCTGACCAGGGTGTTCCCCACATCAAGCAGAGCTAAAGCTCAGACAGACTCCCAGCTTGGGTAAACTCTTAGCCCTTGGCCAAGGTAAAGTTGCCAGGTTTTACACACTAGAACTAAGGAAAAATAACTCTAGTACAGCATGATTGCACTTCTAATAGTGTGGGCTAACTACCTTGCTGGAGAAGTGAGCAGCTGTTCCAAAAGTACCAGAAATTTACTGGTTACATGGTTTTTCATATAGGATGCAGGACATGCTCATATGCTATAGGATGTTCACCAATTCCAGTAATACTCCAAATATATGCCCAGAAGTTAGTTTCTGAGATATTTACATTTTAGGCAAGAATCCTTTCAAAATATTTCCTCAGGCAACCAGTAGTATAGGGCTGAAGAGTTTATCTTGGTTAATTCTAACTGATTTAAAAGGAAAAGGATTGTGGGGATCAGCTCATTAGCAGTTGTAAACTGGCACTGGTCCAGCAACCTAAGTAAACTTCTGAGTTCATAAACTGGGTGGAGAGAATCGGGCCCTATTCTGCAGCTATTTAATCCCTTAGTATGGCAAGGGTTTTACCCCACTGTACTGGCAACAACCAGCTTGGTTTGAATGAAGAAATTCTTCATGTTTTTCAGCTGTCTCTCATTGTCAAGCTGCTGAAGCCCAAACACTGCTTGTGATCCTCTGTATGGTCAGAGCTTGACATCTACTAGAATGGATTTCTCAAGCTGATAGATGAGACTGATGTAGAAATGCTAATTTTTGTGTCTACACCTATTAAAATAAATGTCCTGCTTCTGAGCAACAGCTTGGCCCTATTTACATTTTCTATGGATATTATTTTCTGCACATTTTCCAAATCTATTAATATGCTGGAAACTATGTAAGATCTTTAATGCCAAATGTTTTGCTTAGGCTGTGTTTCCTCCAGTTGACTGGGAAAGAAAAAATGGGATAAAGAGCTGCTAGTAAAACAATTTCCAGGATTGCCTGTTTTCCTTGCTTGTAAAAAGGTTCATTTGAATTTAATGTTAGTTACTAATGAATGCTCAGCATAGAAGACTAGTGCCTTGATTTATGCTCCCTTGAGATACACTTTTGGCAATTGTCCAAAATGCTTTTTTTCCTCAGGGTTTCATTGATTAGCAAGGAAGCAAATTGGTAAAATAAGTAAATTGATATTGAGAAGTCAGAAATGCTGCATTTGGTGTCTTCAGTTTGTACATGCAAATTTGTATTCCTGAAATGCATCATCCTTTTGAAAGCCAGCCTTGCTAAGTCTGTATTTATTAATGTTAATTATAGAGGCAAAGCTCATGACTTCAAAGCCTGACGTGATTTTGGTGCTCTAAAAAGGAATTAAACCATTTAATTATTTTTGAAGAATGTAAAGCAACACTCCATAATCTGCAGCACTTGTTATATACAGAATAAATCTTCTGAAAATTGGTACAGCAAAGTTTGAATTAATGTGATTTTAAAAAATTAATAAAGACACAATTTAAGAACTTTTTTCCATCTCTGTCAACCTGTGAGAACCTGATTCATATAATTCACTCAGAACTACCATATGGCTGTAGCTCTTTCAAAAGTCATTCCTTCTTTTATTGGAAGGTGTCTCCACCAAAAGAGTTAAATAATATTCTATGCCAGAGATTGCCACAAATATCCTTCCTCTTTGCAAATAGCTGTTGCTACTATAATTGCCAATGCCAGCACAGCAGAGGAAAATACCCTCTGTCACAATGATCCCTATTCAGAGTCCAGTGGAAACCTAAACTGCCCCAGGAGGACACTGCCATTAGGGACCACATTCTCAAGAAGACAAAAATGGTGTGTTCTTTGGGAGCTATGCAAAATGAAAAAGTTGTGGATATTTTATATACATATGTGCAGTGGAGGGGCTGGCTGGCTGGGTAGCTGCCTGAGTAGATTGGAAAGGAATTCTGAAATTAATATTAAAAGAAAAGTCAGAACAACCTGGACAATACTAAAGTTACAGGGCACTGCTGCATGATGAGGCAACAAGGATGGCCACAGAGGAGTCTGTGTTTGTGGATGCAGAAATAGGGTATGGACTCCTAAATGCCTGGACTCTCCATGGCTTTGTTTTTATTTTCAGTTTTAATGGTAACTGTGGCACATATAGAATTATTTTAACATACAACATAAGAATTTTTATTTGTCTGAATTATAAAGCACCATATGTGAATGCATCTGTTCTTCACTGTGTTACATTTATTATTTGTACTATGATGGGGCCTCAAGTTTCCACCTCAGATCAGAGTTCCAACTTGCTAGGCAATGCACAAACACATAATGGGAAACACTCCCTGCCTTGAGAAAAACATATTCTAAATTGACAAAAACAGCTCAGGGTGGGAAAGGAAAACAGCCAGAGCACCGTTCCAATGGCAGCTTAACCTCATCTAAACTGAAGCTGCCACAGCCCTGCACTTCCAACCCAGAACTCAAATTGCCCATTCAGTGACTTAAACTGGCTCAAAATTTGAGTAATTCCACTCCAGTAAGGAGAAGAGCATCACTGATCTGAAACTAGTTCCCTGTTTCCTTTGGTGAGGTTGGTGTAGCAGAGTTTGCTCCCTGAAGTTTTTCCCACTGCTGGCACGAGGGAAGGGCCATGGCAGGACAGTGGAAGAACAAAATCTGGGTTCTAGGCTGGCATAAGCTGCTGTGGAAGCTCAC
This sequence comes from Zonotrichia albicollis, assembly GCF_047830755.1. Taxonomy (NCBI): domain Eukaryota; kingdom Metazoa; phylum Chordata; class Aves; order Passeriformes; family Passerellidae; genus Zonotrichia; species Zonotrichia albicollis. The sequence continues at coordinate 17,869,042 of NC_133820.1, read as the reverse complement.
AAAAAGAAGTGGGACACCCAGGATTGGAAAGGTCAGGCACAGAGTAAAAGCTCTGGCACTTGCTAGCAAGTGGAGTTGGCTCAACTTTTCCCACTTTGTCCAGTTTTTCCCACTTCTTCTCTCCTATGTGGGCATTTTTGCACACACACAGGCCCACCCAATGGTCCAGAGGGTGAGGAACAGCATAGGATGGTCAGCACTTCTGGGTCTTCAGAGCAGAAGGCTCCTGGGGCTCTGCTGAGTTCACGAGGCCATGGTCAGGAGATCCCATGATGTCATGACATCCCTTTGATGTCAAGTGATATGTCACTAACAAGGGGTGTGCATTACATATGCTCATGCCACAAAAAACCAATAGGAATGGTTTTCATCCTCAGAGCCGTGTGTACTTTCTGCTCCTTTCATTTTCAATTTGCACTCTTGTTTTTAAAAGTCCACTGGGGCTTGCTCCATCTCAGCATTTGGTTTCTTTCTTTGTCCTCCTACTGCAATCTGTTACCTCTTGTTATCTACCATTATGCCTTTCTTTACTCCTTTATGTGGTTTTGCATGGTTGCTGCTGCCTCTAGGAACAAGCTGCCTGCCTCTGAGGGCATATCTTATTTATTTATTTTTTTAAAAAATCCCCATTTGAAAACACATGTTTTTCCTGTATTTATGATGCAAAATTGTTCTGTCCTTCTCTGCTATGGGCCATGAAGAATGCCTGCTTTAATTTACCCTACATGCTGTGCTGTTCATTCTTCTTGTCTGTAATTTATGCCACATACTGTGCACTCCCTTGTATTATACAACATAAAGTTGCCAGATGGGTGAGTGCAATGCATGCTTTACAATGAAGGCTTTTAGGCAACTGCTTAATCCAAAGCTGCAGAAGAAGCCAACTTGAAAAAAGAAAGAGCATTTGAAAATATACCCAAACAGGTCAGTAGTTATTATGTGGGGCTAACACTCTGAGAACACTTGTTAATTAGCATATCATGTTTTTAACTTCTCCTTGACATTTATATTTTCCTGCGTGGTTTTCATGGTGTGTGATGGAGCCAACAGCAGAGCATTAATGGGAATGAAGGATATTTGGTCCTAAAACAGGAGCAGCCACTTTTCAAAATGAATTGGTGCCTAGCACCTGGAGACTTGTCTGGCTGTGGCCAGTGGGTCAGCGTGGCAGCACATTTTGCCAGGCCATGGGGGATTCTGTAGAAGATGCTCAGCATATGGAGAGGTTGCTGTTCTTGATGTCTTGCATTCCTTTCCTCGAAAAGGCCATGTCATATCTCCTTAGGGTTTATTTTATGCACTGTGGGCTGAATAAAAGGGGCTCCAGCTGCCAGGCACCACTGCTGTACACCCTGCATGGTTCCTGGGGCATGGGCTGCAATGGCCACTGCTTAGCCCTCATCTTCCTTCCCCCAGTCCCATCACCAGGAGGGCTACATCCAGCTGCTGATCTGCAGAATTTGGTCTGCTGTTGCTGTCCTGGACACTGTACTGGGTTTGTGTGGCCAAGTTTTGGTAGTGGAGGGGGCCTACAGGGGTAGTTTCTGTGAGAAGCTTCTGGAAGCTTCCCCCATGTCCAGCAGAGCCAATCCCTGACAGCTCCAAGATGAACCCACTGCTGGCCAGGGCTGGGCCAGTTAGAAAATGTGGCAACACCTCTGGGATAATAAATTTAGGAAAGAAAAATTGTTATAGTGCAGATGTAATTGCAGCCAGAGCAGAGCAGGGTGAGAATGGGTGAGAGGAAGAGCCCTGCACACACCAAGGGCAGGGCACAGGGAGGGGCAGGAGCTGCTCCAGGGGCTGGAGCTGGGATTCCCTGCAGCCCTGGAGAGACCCAGGAGGGCTCAGGGATGCTGAGATCACCTCAGCCCAGAATGGGGCACAGGGATGCAGAGATCACCTCAGCCCAGGAGGGCTCAGGGGTGCAGAGATCACCTCAGCCCAGAATGGGGCTCAGGGATGCAGAGATCACCTCAGCCCAGCAAGGAGACCCAGAGAGGGGCACAGGGATGCTGAGAGGAGGTTGTGAACCCATGGGAGGCCCATGAAGAGAGGAGCCCACCCTGGAGCAGGATTCCTCAGGACTTGTGACCCTGTGGGGACCCACATTGGAGCAGGCTGTGCCTGAGGGACTGACCCTGTGGAAGAGTGACCAACATTGCAGAAATTTGTGGAGAACTGTTTCCCATGGGATCAACACACTTTGGAGAAATTAATGGAGAACAGTCTCCCCTGGGAAGGATCCCATGCTGGAGCAGTGGCAGAAAAAATGTGTGATAAACTGACTGTAAATCCCGTTCCACATCTCCCTGTACTACTGGAGGGGAGAAGGTAGAGTTGGGAAGGAGGGAGGGGTGGGGTCAGGTATTTTCAAAGTCTTATTTGACTTCTCATTATCCTGCTCTGATTTTGTCAGTAATAAATTCAACTAATTTCTCTAATTTGAGTCTGTTTTGCCCACGATGGTATTTGGTGAGTGATCTCTCCCTGTCCTTATCTCAACTCATCAACCTTCATCATATTTTCTCTCCCCTGTCCAGCTGCAGAGGGAGTGACAGAGTGGCTTTGGTGGGTGTCTGGCATCCAGCCAGGGTCAACTTTCCACAGCCAGGCTTGGATGCATCCCTGCAGTGCTTGATGACTGGTTTGTGCCTGGAGAAAGCTGCTGTGGCCGTGGAGGGCCAGTCCTACCACCCACCAAGGGATTACATCAGCACTTATGCAACCCTTGGGGGGCAAGCAGGGATATCCTGGGTGATGTCTGGGCTCTGTGGCAGCTGACAGAAACTCTGCAAGTGCTGCCTGTGAAACAAGGCTTTCTCCCCACACCCCCATGTGCTCACAGAGGCTGTGGTTGCTGACACCAACAAGAAGCAAGGTGGCTTGCTCAGCCAGCACTCCAGCAAAAGGAAAGGCTGGAAGTAACCATGCATTTCAGGTGGGCTACTGGAAACCAGGCTAGGATTGCTAAACAGATGGTGTAACACTGAGCTTCAGCACCACCACTCCCTGCAATGAGAGTTTCCAAAGAAAAACGTGAGGATGGGGAGAAAAATATGTTAGGGCGTGACAGAATCCTACTGTGTTATGGAAGGGCCAGTGGGAGGAAGGGAGATGTGGAATGAATCTATCTACATATAAAGTGAAGGCACAGCATGTCTGTGCCAGCCAGCACTGAAGGCAGCAATGAAGATGTACCAGCATGGGCTTTTAACACACTGTTCACCATCATAATGCAAGTTATCCTCATTCTGCTCTGGTGGCAGCTTGTGCTGTGGCCTGTGTGCCTCATCCTGGTGTCCTTGCAGCTCTGGGTAGGGAGCTTGAGCTACGTGGCCAAAGATAATGCACAGCCCAGTAACACCTCAGCAGGAGAGGTGCTGCATGGAGCAAGGGCAAAAAGCTGCCATGAGGAGCTGGGCCCTCTAAGTCTAGGCAAAAAATTGTTCTGTGACCTCACAGCTAAGAAGTGAAGGTGCCAGGACCTTCAGGATTTAGCTTCTGCTTTATCTGTCCACTTATCAAGGCTAAAGCTGATAAATGCACCTATTGCATACCCAGAGCTAGACTCTACTTTTTCAAATGGCTCCTCTAGTGCAGCCTTAATTGCTTTAACTATGAAATTGGCACCAGAAAGATGTGGGATGAAAAAAAAATCATATTGTTCACGCTAAGAGAGAAAATGTAGCATTATAGGGCAAGGTTGGGGCTGTGAACAACTTCTGTGCTCTCCTACACAGAATGACACATCATCAGGCACATATCTCCTAAGGACACATATCTCTTGAGGACAAGACTTGCTTAGAGGTATTCCAAGACCATTTCATTATCATTTACATTCAAATGTTTTAATTGTAAGTCACAGAGCAAAGCTCACTAACATAGGTATTTGGCATTTCAAGTTTTATTTTCAATTTTTAAAAAAATTCTCCACCTCTCTAGAAGATGACAGAGCATGGTTTTACTCCAGATTACTAAAAAACCAAAAACTTGAAGAGTTTGTCTCCGATACAATGAATTTCCTATTGACACTAAACTGGCAGAGCAATGTAACTGATAAGTGCATTTCACACTTAGTTTAACATGCCTTAAAACAATCAGGTTAAGGACTGAGAGTAAGCACGGATGTCTAAAATAGCTGCTGATATTTCCCTTGACTTTCTGTAAGGCTTGACTTTCTAATAATCAGCCCATTTCTCCCATGCATTTTCATGTGCTTCAGTGAGTTGGACACAATCCAGGCATTGACTGACTGCTTTGCAGCACTTGCTAAGTTTCTATTTCTTCTAAAGGAAAAAGAAACTCAAGAAAGAGAAACTTTGGGCGATAGTGCCTGAAAAAGGTATTACATCACGGGGCCTGAAAATAACCAATATCAACCTGTTTGTCATGGGTTTGTTTCCCCTTTCTATTTGACTGTCATTAATGGGCCATGTCAGTACAGCCAGAACAGGAGCTTCCTTTCTGAGGTTATGTATCCATGTGCCTGCACATATATTTAGTTTCTATTCAGGGCTTAGTCTTTATCTGTCCATAACTTGCTGTTGCAACTCAGTTGTGTTATTTGGGAAACGGATGCCACTGGACTGATTTGTTGTTATTGAATCTCTGATTCTTATCCCACAGCACAAGGCTTCAAGAGCAAGAAATCAGATCAGTGTTTGCCAAGTCCCCAAATCATTTTCTGGGCTTCTCTAAACACTTTACTGCCTCTCACAGTCAAAAATTCGGCAGTGTGTCAGGTGCTCCTGAATTGGCATTTCCCAGGGTGAAGCATGCTGGAAGACCTCAGACACTCCAGAGCAGAGAGAACAAAACCTTCTCTTTGGAGCTCCTGGCTCCCTTCACCAGCCCTGCTCTGACATCTCCTGCAATGTTCTGCTTCTCTGTTGTTGTGGTCTGAGGACAGTGTGTGTTTCCTCCAAACTTTTCATTTTTTTTGTTTTGGGTGTTTGCACTGTCATCAAGAAGGATTGAGGCTGATATGTTCATTTTCATATCACTAGGACATGGTTTTCAAGAGACAGATCTGTCATATGGTGGGAGAGGGAAGGACACTCAGTGCCTTATTCCAGATGAAAAACTTGTGTTAATGTGACTAAGAATTAGTCACATACCTGGGACAGGGTTCTGCATTAGACTTAAAATTCATGTGAAGGGAACATCCACAGTTCTGGCAGGGGTGGGTATTCAGTGCATTTTTCAGGGATGAAACTCAGAAGAACAAAGAAGGTCAGTTTAACCTTGTGGTTGTGGTTATGAATGAGCAAGGAAGTTTAAATTACACTGAAGGACAGCTCCTTTAGTCACAGGAGCCCATAGTGCACTCTAGATCCTTCACAAGTAAATATGAGCACTTTGTGTTTTTACAGCAATAAGCAAAATGCTAAGACACAATGATTAGATTGTTCTTATTTAGCTTTGCTGATGGTGAAGTTCCTCATTGGCTGCTGAAGATTACAGCTATAGAGCAGGCTATAAACAGAACAGCCAGGCATTTTTCACAAGTGTAACACAGTGGGCTTTTAGCAGAGCTCTCTCCTGCTTCCTCATCATTTTAAATGACAAGCTTCAAGCACAAGAGAAAAAGCTAATTACATTTGTGTTTAATCCATCCAACCACTCATTTGAAATAGGATGGATTGTTTCACATGTTTGGCTGAATTCAGCAAAAGAAGTGGGTTCCTTCATAAGTAACTGATACATCATGCACAGGATTGCTTGGACATTGATCTCTGCAATTTTTCCTGTGAACTTTTCTATTTCAGACGTGTGAACACTGATGGCTGAGATTCCTTGCTGCACTGCTCCTGGTTCACCTCGGGATCAGCTACACTTCTGATGATTCCTGCTGCTTCCAAAGCCCATCTCTTGCCTCACAGCTGACACTGCAGTTCTGTCTCACGAAGTGCCTGTTCAGAGAAATCCCCAGATGTGGTTTAGAGCTGCTCCTGCCCCTCATGTGCCCTGGTGCTTTGCTGGCTGAGGGTGGTTGACTGTATGTGCTTGCTCAGCCAGAGTGGGACCATCCAAACCTCCTGGGGTTCCTCTGTCAACCTTTCCTAAATTGTTCCAGGAGCCTTTGACTGACTCACTGAAGGCCTGTTTAGTGAATAATAGGACATTTCCCACTGCTTTACCTGGCATCTGCTTTCATTAAGTAATATTACATTTTTCCTTAGTAATTGAATCAGAATTTTAAAAAGCCTGAAGTCAGTAATGCTCCTACTGATTTATGCTACCAGTTGTAACAAAGATCTGAATCAGACCTTTAATCTTTATTAGCCAGGTGATTAAGTACAAAATTACCTTCTGGGACTAAGAGCAGATGTCCAAGACACATTTACCAAAACTTAGGAAGAAAACACACTTGTGTTTCAAATGGCACCTCATATTATAGGTGGAAATTTACCAAAACATGTAACTGTACAACATTGAAATGATGAGGCCACCCTTTAATAAATAATGTGCAAAAAAGAGGCCTTTTGTGAAGAGAAACTGCACTTTGGGCATATTCTTATTATTACTTAAGCCTAAAGTCAACCAAAAGAGAAAACTCTTGCTGCCAACTGTGACAGACTGCAGCACTGCACTAACAGGAAGGCTATTTTAGGTCTGAATTGGGAACTGGATTACTTATTCAAACAGTAGTTTTCAAAACTGCAAGACTGTGTTCTTGTTCCCTTTGCAGCATGTTTCCAACTGTATCCTATTCACTTCACAGTTTCAAAGGACTGTACCTTTGCTGTATATATATACACACACACACATATATATATACATATATACACAGCATCTTGGCCTCTGAAATTGGTTTCCCCCAGTTTCTGGCTGGTTTGAACAACCATGACTTGTTTCCCATGCATCTATTTCAATAACATCCCAGCAGATGACAGCAGGCAGCTTGGACCAGGCTTCAGATCAGCCTTCGGAACAGCTGCCAGGAAAAGGACAATATTTCTGAGCCAGATGGATACATTTAGCGTGGATGTCACAGTTAAGTTCATGCTACAGCACCACAGATACCTTTGGAGATTTCCATGAGCTTTGGGTTTCCTTCCTGGGTTTGCTGAAGTCACTGGGAGTTGTGCTACCAACTTCCTAAGGATTGGTGCATCTTGGATTACCAGTATAGACATTCCTTCTTTTGTGGAGAAGGAAAGAATTCAGCTGCTGAAGAAAATCCTTTCACTAAAGGATCTTTGTTTATTAATTAAAATAAAAATTTGCAATAGGGCGTGAGATAATCAATAGAGAGGAAATTTAGATGCTGCTTTACAAGGCAAATATTAAAGGTGCTTTTGCCATCTGAGCTACAGTTGGGAGCAGGATGAGATGTGAGGGCAGTGAGACAGAATCTTCTTTGAACCTCCTGGAATGCAAGGACAGCCAGGCACTTCCTCCCAGCTGCTGGAGAGGTATAGGTGGTTCCTCTCCATAGGGAGGATGTATTCTCCCACATCAGGAGAAATATGGTCATGCCCTTGAAGAGAAACAGAAAAAATTCCACTCACATAACACAACATACTCCAGTGAAGGCTGCTGCCATTTGTATCTCAGTGTCTCTAGAACAGGGGGCACTGAAGCTGGGCAGCCTTGGCATGAAGGAAATTGTCTGTTTGAGAGGCTGTCTGTTCATGGCTGTCTGTCCATGGCTGTCTGTCCATGGCTGCAGATCCAAAGCCCTCCTCAGCCTTCCACTGCCCTGCCTTGCAAGGATAATCCTCGGGGGAAAGTTCTGCAGCACTTAAATGAAACTTGACTTGCATATTACTTGTTCAGACAAACTACAAGTACAAATGACTCATCATTTCCCTACTTTGTTTTGCCTGTTAGGCAGCCATCAGCATTTACATCACAATTGATCATAAAAGAGTAGAAGCAAAGAAGCAGTTCCAACTTTGCCCCTTGTGAGTTACTACAGGAAATTTGCAGTCCTCCCCCAAATTCTCCACCTTAATGTCCTCACTTTGAATATTCAAGGAGAAAATATTTTGAGAGCTCTCCATTTTGAGGCATTTCTTGCCTATGACTTTTTCTCTGTTTAGTGGTATTCTTGTGGTATTCTTTGGCTTACCAGTCCTTATTCTCACAGATTTGGGGGAATAACAAACATGATGATGTGCTGTGATGGACAGACTAGCATTAAAAAAAAAAAGTTTATAAAACTTAAACCAATGTAGACAGAAACCTCAATGCACAGACACAAATATTCTTTCATGCTGCTTCAACCTGACCCAAGAGCTCCAAGTACAGCATCATTCTGCAGCCAAGTGGCACCATGATACAAAGATGGCACAGAGGAGCGAGACAACAAATTAGCTTTAACTGCAGCAGTTCACCAAGGTCAGCTGTGCAACCCTGGCAGCATTTCACCTTGTTTTTGTCCTGTCTGCTAGAACCATCCTGTTCAGTGAACTGCAGCCAAAGCACAGCCACAGTAAGGCTGAGACATGAGAGCCCATTCTGGGTTTGGCAGTGCCAGAGCTGGCGCTGCAGAACGCTCTGAGCACAGACTGCTGTAGCTCTCCCTCTTCTTTTGGGAAAAGAAAATTCACTGGTGAACACAATCTAAACAATTTGGATGCTAACTCAGATTGGAGTGGCAGGAGGTAGGGGATGAGGGACTGATTTGCAACTTGCAAACACAAGCCCTGTGTGCATTTCACACTGTGCAGTACAAATGGTCTGACTACAGCTCTCTTTGTAGAAACCTTGCCTCATTTCTTTGCCTCCCTATGTTTCTCAATACATGTTAAGGTAAATTATTATAGTTTGAAGGGGTTTTTTTAGTAAAAAAGGCTTGTTCCTGCTTTACAATCCCAAGGGCTCAAAGCACGATTTTCTTCAAAAGTTTCACTTGAGAGATTCTGTGTTAAGAGGACAACAGGTGCCAGGATTTTAATGCACATTCTGTACAGCAATTAAGTGCTGGTTATCCTGTGCAGATGCTCCACAGCTTCCCCCTGTCACACAGCACATGTGCATTACTGATACCTGGATGGATAAATATGTGCACACCCACACCACTAGAATGCTGCACTTGATTTGCACCCAATTTGTCAAGAAACCCAGAAAAAGCTGACAGAAAGTGCCAGGATCTTGCCACAAACAGCAGCTGAGGGGGGAAAGAGAAGCTCTGGTCACAAATGAGAAATCCCAGCAGTGGCTTTCTGTTGACAATGAGTTGGTGCCTTAAGAATATCTCTGTGCAGGGGAGGCACAGGAGAGAGATTAAAAGGGACAGAAGGCATCAGACCTGAAAGCAGAAAATGATGTCACAGAAACTGGAGATGTCTGGAAATCATATGATTTATTAATGTTAAATAAAGCCAGGTCTGGAGCAGGGTTGAGTGGACTGTGACTCCCTGTTATGGACTGTCATAGTCCATGGCTTTGTTAAACTGTGGCTTAGGACACCCTGCTTGGAGGCAGCTGTCTCAGCAGGCTCCTGCAGCCTCAGGAGTGTCCATCCCCAGTTCCTCCTTCCACCTCACCTGAAGCCAGCATCCCTCTGTCCCAGTGGCAGGTTGGGAGGGTGTCCCTGGGCTGACTCACTGCCATCTCTCTGCACTGCTCCAGCAAAACGTTTGGGAGCTACTGAACAAAACAGAGGTGCAAGTGAAACACCAGGAGCCTGTTCTTGACTTTAGTGACTGTGAGCAGTAATGCTATCTGTGACAATGCATTTCTGTGCACTTGCTACTGTAATTTTTCCTAATTAAACAAAACAAGTTAATTAAATGTGCGAAAAAAGGCATTTGATTCATTTTCCATCACAAATGATCATTCTGTACTGAATGGTCTTGGATAAAAGCCACTAAAGAAAAGAAAAAAAAAATGTGTGTGGGCAATGCTGTAATATTCCATCCCTGGGTTTGCTTCCTCTTCTTTTTTTGATTTTTTTTTTTCTCTGAACAGCAAAAATTTAGCATTTTCTTTTCTTTAAATAATCCTTCTTGCTGTTGGGACAACTCCCTTTTAAGGCCAGCTTTTTGCTCAGAGGGAATGTTGACTGCACTTATAAACACCCACTTCCTAGGGTTTAGAATAGTAACAGCAACATAACCTGAACTATAGTTTCAGCAGCGTGCAGCAAACACATTCAGGCTAAGGCTGGCCTAGCAGCTTCTCCAGAAATGCTTCAGAAGCGTTGGCAATGCCACTGGGTTTTTATTTGCTATCCTCACAAATTCACATCTTTAAAAACCTCCTATCTTTCTCTTTTCTTCTTTGAAAGTGTAACCTTGTGGTTCTTCCAGGTCCTAAATAGACAGTGAGAGTTTTTGGATGGGGCAGTAAACACTGAGGCAGGAAAATGCTGCCCTCTTTATAACTCAGGAATTTTAGGTGGGTGCAAACTGTGATCATGAGGAAGATTTCCAAGAACTACACTGAGGACCAGATTTCACCATATGTGTATTCTTCCCAAAATAACCACTTTATCTCCAGGGAAGGTTGCAAAAAAGCCTAATGACTTTTCAGCTGCTAGACTGTCTTCCCCAGTGTAATTCACTGAAACCTGGTTAATTAGCCTTGTACTTTGGAAAAAGATCTGGTGCAACATCATAAAAATAATTTCTACTTCAACACTGTGCATTGCAGTAAAAAAAAAAAAAGTCCAAGAAGATCAGACACCAGAAATACAACCTCCAAAAGTACCAGGGACTTCCAAATATACCCTGGGCTTATATGGCATTAACACAGAGCCAGGGAACAAAACTGGTGTCTGATCTTTACCGGCCCCACAGGTTACTGCAGATAGCTCAGCCTTTCCAGTCATGCAGGTTTGGAATTGCTACCTGGTATTTAAGCTGCTGCCTGTGGATTTGTGCCACCTCTCAATATTTCACACCATGATTCCCCATTGCCTGGAGCAGGATGTGTAATTCCAGGGCTGCACCAGCTGAGCAGATCCCAAGGGACTGATGCTGAGCTTGTTCACGTGGTGATAAATCAGGAGCAACTCCACTGCTGGTGGTGACACTGAAACACACAAGCCTGGACTCGGGTTCTTCATACCTATTGCAGGGTTTGGTTTCTCAGTGGATGGCTGCAAGGCTAAATGTAAAATGATCCACCCCCACCCTCCTGAAAAAAAAAAAAAGAACCCACAAAAAATATTTTAAAAACCAAAACAAAACCCCAACACATGGAAACACATCAAAAATGTGTAGGGATAGGGGGGAGGGGGAATCCTTGCTGAACACAAAACAATCTTGTGCCAAATGAGTTGTCATGGCTTTACTATAACATTCCCACAAAGAGGAACAGAATTTTCTTTATTGTGAAATCTTCGTTGTGAGTCTTGCTGCTCCTGGGAAAAGTCATATGTCAGAATAGAACAGTGTTTCCAAATATGACTAGTCTGAACAGATAAACAATGAATGTCAACACAGCACTCAAGGAAGTATCTAACTGTGGTTAAATCCCTTTCTGAGAGTTTATATTTCTGTTCTGAGAGTATTACACAGAATGAACACCCATAGAGGTGCTGGTCTTTGTACACCAGACCCTAATAAACTCCAATTAACGTTCCTGGAGTCCCAGTTATGGACAGCCAAAGCACCAGCTGTGTCTGAGAGCACCCTGCAGCATTATCTGCTGAGCTCTGAACTTTATATTCCATTTCCTTGAGCCTGTGTCGTGTGTAAGAGTCGGACAAAATTAATACTGTTGTCACTTAGGTTTTTTAATTGACTAAAAATCTGATTAATTTTAGGTTTAGTCTCTTGTACCTCCCACATTTGGAGGGGAGGGGGGAACAGTCCTACTCCCACTTTGGTTGTTCTGGGGCAGGGAGTAAGCAGCAAAGTTCAGAGAACCACGAGAAAGCAGAAGATTCCAGTCCTGTGCCCTCTCTCATTGCAAACACTGGGACCAAGTTCATCTGGTCCTGCAACAGGGGTGAAAACAAAATGCACTGTCAGGAGGAGATCCTTGAGAAGCAAAACCCCACTGTAACAGCCCTGCTCTAGGGCTGCTGCAGCCAGGAGCTCTTTATTCAACAATTAAGGAGCAAGTTTCTTATCTCAAGCCACCCTTTATTTCAGTCCTGTCAGCTTTGACCACTAAATCACAACTGTGTTTCTACTCTTCAGGTGTAGGAACCTCCACTTTGAAGCACCCTCCTGCTGCCCATCAGTCTAAAACTTAGGGGTCAGGACAATGCACAGGTAATAAATTTGGGTCTCCTTCTTCCTTGGGTTATATTCACATTTATACAGGCTGTGTCAGTAAAGACAAGAAGTCTCTCTTCTGATCAGCATTCAAAGCCTTCCAAAACTCAGATCCTCTCCTCTGCCTTCCAACTTCTCTTAAATAAAGACAGCAATGACTTTCAGTTCTCTGCAGGTTTTTCCCTCAGGGCTGAGAAGCTGCTCAGGAGTTGCAGCATTTCAGGCTTTCACTCAAATCTGATTTTCACATGGAGAAGTGGGGAGAAAGGCTGGCTTTTAATTTCACCGTGCCCAAACTCTGCATCTGAGAAACAGGGATGGTACAGGGCAGATGAAGATCTGACACACTTAAAACATGCATTCTTGGACAGCAACTTTCTTTTGTGGTCCCACAACACAGCAGAAGTTTGAATCCAAGAGAACACATTAAATCACACTGTCCTTGTTGTTAGGGGAGAACTGAAGGGAGTTTGGCCACTGGAATGGTTTTGTTTTTCGTAACACTGCTAAACACAAAGAAACCCAGGATCTTGGCAGCCTACTCTACCATGTAAATCCATGTCTTTCTAAATTACCAGAAAGTTCACTTGAGGTCAAAATCCTCCATGAAAATTTGGCTTCTCAAACACCTCCTAAGCAGTACCTCAAATCCTTCTTTTAGCATTATTCACTCCAGGTGAAGGGAAAAAATGGGGTACGCCAGCCTTTGAGAAGGGCATAAAAGTTTCATGGGACTGATAATGAGGCCAGTGTAGCAATAACTGAGAGCTGCTAAAACATCCATCAGCAGCAATCACACCCGGGGTGGCTGTCACAGCCAGGAGGAACTGGGTGGCAGAGAGGATCAAGAACCTTCTGCAGAGCACTGCAGATTTTGGCCATTCAGCATCAGGTAGGGCTCACTCACATCTTTAGCCAGCTAATCTGTCTGTAAGTAAATAGAGGAGACATTAGGAAAGGTTTTTGCAATTCCTAATCCTGCACCTCCTGAGTCAGTTCTGTAGTAACCATGACAAACGCTGCCACGGTGCTTTGCAGCAGTTACCTGGGCTCACAGAGGTTACAAAACACAGTGGCAGGTTTGTTTATTTTCACATTCATCCATTTTTGGCTTATTTGTTGCTGCAGCTATAAAGTTCTGGTAGTTTTGGCTGCGCTGCTGTGATTATAATGTCTTTTATGTGGATGTTTTGCATGTAATTGCAGTTATCCAGAGATCTCCATGGAAGGGTACAAGACACACTGCTGTGTGAAGTCCATGAAACAGAGAAGGTGTGCTCAAGGAAAGAACAGCAGCTCTTGGTCTCAGCATACACAGTGCCCTGTTCAGGTGTTGATATTCTTCTCAAAACAGGCTCAGCCCAGATTATACAAGGAACCAGGGAACACTCACAGGCAAACAGGAAGAAAAATACTTGAAGTGTCTGGTATAGCACATATGTCCAGTGGAACAGTATACTGAATTTCTAGAGGTGGGGAAAGAGAAAGTGCAGAGCCAAGCTTTACAAGACAAAGCAGGTTAAAAGAAAGGGAAAGTTTCCTACACTCTTTATCAACCCTTCCCTCACATCTTCATGATGCCTGCCCCCTCCAAGTCCTCAGCACCTGCCCAGTCAGTGGTCAGCCAGCCTTGGAGCACAGGAAATGACTTATCTATGATTCAATCCGGGTCCCTTCTGAACTCCACACTCTAAAAAAACCTAAGCTCTAAATCATATGTTATCACCATAATTAACAAATTGATATTATAAGTGTGCCCCCTGCAATTCACTTCTCTTTCTGGAATTAGTGTGCAAGTATTTCAGAAGATACTGTTTTCTTGCAGCTAAAAGGAACTGGAGATTCACCATATTAGTGATTCTGCAAGTGCCTGTAGATGGGAGAATTAACACCTACAGCAGGCAACATGATTGACTTGCATCACAGCACCACCACCTTTCAGGAGCTTGACAGACACTAATTTTGGAAAGGTGTTTTGCATGGAAGACTGGCATTCAGAGCACATGGAAAATTAAACACGTGCGGGTGTTACTTAGCAACCCACAGAACAAGACTTTCAGAGTGGATAGAAAAATCACCAACTTGAAAGGATAAAGTTTGTTAATGTGCAGGAGCAGCAACTGCTCTTCAAAGCCTTTGCACTAAAATTCGCTGCAGTATACAGGGACAGCCAGTCAGAGCCACCCCTCTGCCTCGGAGCAGTGTCCTAAAACAATTCAGCATTTTCTGTGGGTTACAACTAGGAACTGTAAAGCCACACAGTAGGAGAAAAATGTCAACATTAAACTGGATTCTCAAGGCTTTCTGCAGTTTTGGTTAGCTGCTTTTATGAGGAGCTGGCTAGCCAGGGACAGGACAGATTCAGAAATTGCAGGGCTCTCCAATGCCAAGGACCACTTGAGCTAAACACCTCTTCAGCAGAGGTTTGTTTTGCAAACACCCACAACCAAGGTCTCGTTTTGCAGTTTATTGTACAAAGCAAGACATCAGAGCTCAAACAGCCCCACAGGCAGACAGGCTCTGAGCATGCACACAAGCAGCTCTATGCCACAGGATTTGCGCTACAGCCCTCCATGAGAGGCACAGAGACATCTGATAGAGGAGCCAGGGCTGTTCATCTTGCCTGAAACACTTCAGGAGAGCAGGGGGAGATTTACAGAGTAGAAATGCATGAGCACACCAACATCATTCAAGTCAGACACCAAAGCACATTGTGAAGAGGGCACTTCTGGTGAGCAGTCCCAGGTGTGTTTATGCCTTTGGAAAATGCTCACTCATGCTGAGAGAAAGAAAATGCAGCCTCTGGAAGGTCTCCAAAAGACTGCTCTAAAACCCTCAACACCTCCCTTCTGCCCTGACCTTCCATAGGTAACTCCTCAGGGAATTCCCTCACGCTGAGTGGAGCTGGGAGAGCAGCCACAGCCACACAGTCCCCAAAAGCAGCTGTGCACAAGGCACAAAATCTGCTCAATTACCCAGGACAGCAGCACAAGTCCAAATTACAGGTTTCCATAGTTTAATTACAAGCCACCTATCCAATGGATGGAGCTCTCCCATTAGGAATGGCTGTTCACACTTTTGGGCAATTAAAGCAACCCAGTCATTATTCTGTTCCACAACAATCATAGTTTTGAGTTTTGGTGTCCCTGTCTCAGGTTTTATACTGGCTATTGCCATTTCAGAAACTTAATGACTGCAGGGTTGTTTGGATTCTTTCTTTTTTAAGAAACTTAAATGTATTTTTTGCTACCATGTACTGATATGGAAGGATAGGCTGCAAGTACAGCAAGGTTGAGCTAAATGTACCCTCTTGATTTGCATAGAAAGAATAAACACAGCCAAGAAAACAAAGCTTAGAGTTCTGTATTTGTCACAGAATAGAGAAATAGTAGGCAGCAAGGCTTTCCTAGCAGTTATCTGGAGCCAGAAAGTAAAAATATTGTTCTTCCTGCTATTAAGATTTAAATAGATATTCAAGTCAATTCTAAAAGCAAGTCAGAGGATGGGAAGAAATATCAGTGTGGGAAGATATTACATAAACTGAGATGCAACTGAAAATAGAAAATTAGGAAAGTACTGTGATCCTCTTCAATCTACAGGTCAAACAGACCCAACTGCCACTCTTCTCTTAGTTCCCATTATTTGCTTGGGCAGGAAAGAGGGGGCATTTGGGGGAAATCAAGTCTGAATGCCAAACTCCAAGCTCTGCATTTTGAGGGGATACAAGCAAGACTTTTAGCAGTTGTGTTCTCATCATTTATTGCCTCAAATATCATCCTATTCCACCCCCTGCCATGGGCAGGGACATCTTTCACTATCCCAGGTTACTCAGAGCTTCTTCCAACCTGGCTTTGAACACTTCCAGGGATGGGGCACCCAAAACTCATCTCACTCACCTGAGCCAGGGCTTCACCCAGCTCACAGCAAACAGAAGGACAGCTCTGGCCTGGAAAGAGCCTTGGTCTCACTTTCCTGTCTGAGGAATGACCTTCACCTTATGTATCACACTAGTGAGCATCACAGCAGAGAAACACCATGAAATTACAGCCATGGGTGTTGTTGGAACAAAGCACAGAGAAAATGCAAACCCTGAGAGCCTCACTGAGGTTGAACAGGTGGAAATTGTTATGTCACAGGATCCAGTTTCTTTCATTGGAGCTGAAGGAGGATTTGTGGCTGCAGTTAGCAGCAGTTTAACCAGGAGTAGTAAAGGCACCCTCAGCAGGAGAGAGGAAGGAAGAGTCCTGCACTTACACCAGTTTCACTGAAATCCATACAGAAAGAACAAAGAACTAAAAAAAGAAAAAAGTAAATATCACAGTAGGAAGAATAACCACTTTTACTCCATTAGCTGTGCTAGACACTGAAAACAAAGTAAAAACTTCAGAGTAAGGTAACAGCGTAAAGTGTGTGGGGGTTTTTTCCTCTTTTTTTTATTTTTTTATTTTAAAGGTGTCCATATACAAAACCAAGTAGCATGACAGAAAAATAAGAGGAACCAGAAGTACCTGCCCACAAAGGGGATTTCAACATGGTAAAGTTTAACTGAAACACAGTGGGGAAGTGAAACTGAATAGGAGAGGGGCTTGATGCTAAACATTAGGTTGATTTGCTCTTTAATTCTTTGTGGTGTTTGTCATACACACAGTTGGGGCAGACATACCTTATTCTGACAGGAGTCCTTAAGGGTCGAGGTGAACAACCATAAACAGAGGAACAGAGCAATGCTATAAAAGCTGCTGATATCTTAGTGCTGCTGAAGCTAAATGAGCCACAAAAGCACTGCAGAGAGTAACTTATTGCCACTTTTAGGAATGTTGTGCATATGGTGGTCAGGAGTTGGGAGGTTCTATGGAATGAAACATTAACACCTCTGAGAATGTGCCAGTTAATTTAACAAAAAGTCTCAACTATATCAAAGTCCCCACCAATTCTGAAATATCAGCAATATAGATGCCAACAGGCTGGGACCAAGGAAAACAACATAAAGCAAAGGATAAATAGTTGTTCAGCCATAACTAGTAGTTTTCAAAGCTATCTAGACAATCCGGAGTTATTTCAATAGAGTGATTAGTTGTGCCAAGTACTGGCTGCTGGTAATTGTCTGTACATTTTTACTTAAGGTACAAATGCATAAGTGAATGTGCATTTGATGAGAACACTCAGGCTGACAAGTATTGAGGGGCTGTCTACATTAGACATTGTAATGAACAGCTTTATAGTTCCTTTATGGGTCTGAACAACCTGGTGAAAACCTAAATTTGATATAAAAACCAAGAAAAGACACACAGTTCTTTGCATGAGAAGTTTTATTCATTTTAACAAAATACAGCTTTTAACAGGAATACTGAGAAGCTCTTCAGCCTCCCGAGTATTGCCCTTCCAGAGGAAGGTTTTGGATGTCTGCTGATCTAAAACCACATTTTGTAAAGTCCAGACAAGCTTAGCCAAACCCTCCACTCCTTCAGCCATCACAAGTGTCCTGATTTCCCTGGGGACATGGCCAGTGAAGGGTTAACAGCACAGACATGTGATGCACCAGCTTCCCCATTTACTGCTGTGGCTGCAGAGCAGGTCTGGAGGGACAACAGCCCCCTGCTATTCCAGGCCTGATGTTCTCAAACTGAAACTGCCCTTTTCTCACTGCATGCTGGATATGGTGCACAAGTAAAGCAAATTAGGTTTGGTTCCACTAAATGACAAGAGATCCAGCTGGAATCAGCACTCAAGGCATTATCTTGTTCCTCCCCAATTATTTCTAGGCACTTTTTGTATATAAGTCACACTATAGACAGCATACTTTCAAACAAAAAAAAAAAAAAAGTCAGGCCTATAAATAGCTCCCCACTACTTCCTTCTCCAAAAAATTCCATAACTGCACAGCACACACATATATAGCTTTCCATCTGAAGAGTTTTGAGAGAAAAAAAAAGTGAAGCACCATTACCAAGAGAAACTAATGGTTACTCAGAAAGCAGGCATTAGCTTCTGCCTGACATCTACTATGCTCAAGTGTCTCCACACTTCAATTCCTTGAGGTTTTATCCTCTTAACTAATTCCAGATCTACCCTCTCTCCAAGCTCTAGGTGACACCAGCTGGATCCCCTGTGTGAGAAGAGAGGGGGAGGCAGCAACTGGACATGAATTGCACTGTCTTCCTCAGAGACATAAGGGAGGTAACTTGACCAAAAAAAGAAAAAAACTGTAGATAACCCTCCACTTTGTATTTCCAGGCAGCTGGAAACCCAGCAGACAATGTAGCTGTTGCTTAACAAACACAGAAATCTACATTGTATGCCAGGTTCATGCCCCAAACCTGGAGAGTCTTCACACAGAACTGATAAAAACCAGCTGTGCACACCCAGTTCACAGTACAGTTTCCTCCCCTAACACACTGGAGGAGTTTGCAATCAGCAAAGGTGTTTCCCTTTGCAGGAGAGGTTAAAGATCCTTCACTGAAAAAAAGTGAAGTCCATCTATCTTAGCTCAAATTTGCAAATATTCTCATGGGTTTTGACTACTGTAACCGCCAGGACTAGGCTACAGAAAAAGCTGTTGCTTTCCAAGCCACAACATCCAGGTATTTAATCTGATTCCCACTGTGAAGCAGATCCAACAGATATCCAATCCTTTATCTGGGGCCACACCTCAGGTGTTAACTTGTTTGCACTGTGAACTTGTTCTGCACTCAGGAGAGAGGACACAAATCCAACAAAAAGTCTAGACAGGAGGTAGGAGATGTCATCAGAGACCCAGTAGCCAGATGTAGCTGCTGATTGTAAAGACAGAATCTACACTGACTACTGAGCGACTGATGGGCAACTACAAGGTCTGGGTTGATTGATCCACAGCATTAATCCAAAAGGACCTGCAGAAACAACCAGGAAAGAAAATTAAAATCAGTATGTGAAAGAGTTCTGTAGATTAGCCTTTATAAATAAAGAATTTTCCACCACTGATATCACACAGATTTCTTGTGGACAGCAAACAGAAAAGTGTCACCTCAGGTATGCAGCCATGGCTTTCAGAGTTAAACAGTACTCACAGTGTTGCTAGATCTTTATTCTAAAATAAACTGTTTCATCCCCATGTATTACTAAAGACCTGCCCCCAAAAAAAGCAAATAATAAGAACTGCTCACAAATGTGAAGTAGAATAATGGCAGAACCAAAGTCATGTTAAGTTTCTTCTTAATCCTCCAGCAATATTGTACAAAATGACATAAAAAAACCCATGAATTATGCAAAACCAGGCTGTTCGTAGTGTGTCAGAAAGGGCATTCAGTAAATAAAAGTAAATTTACAGGCAGAGAGGCAATACTGGAATGGGAAAACACAACCCACATTGCAGTGGGAAACAAGTACAACTCCAGTGTGATTTAGCAGAGCTAAGGAAAGACTCTCAGTCAGTTTCTATTAGAATCCAGTCCAGCACATCAAGCCTTTGCATAAAAATCTCCCATTCATGGTGGTTGGAAATTCTTCTGTCTGTGCTGTGAAATGAAGAAATCCTGGCTCCTCTGTGCCAGCTCAGGAACTGCCCCAGCACAGAACAGCACATCTGAGGAAAATCCCAGTGGGTTCATGCCCAGCTTGGCCTTTCAGTGGTGGCTGAAATGTCCTCCAGGTAGCTCCTTGAAGTCTTGCATGTGTTAAGATTTCCATTGCAAGAAATGTCATTATTGGTAAAAACAAAAAATGCCCATCAAATTAGAACTGCTCATTAAATATTTCAAGTATTTGTTTAAATAAAACATTTATCTGGGAAGATTTTCAACTTCAATGACAGAGTATTTTAATAACCATCAGCCTGCCAAGTGCTTTTTTTTCCTTCTTTTTAAACACAAAACCAAAACTGACTGTAAGAACTTTTATGTATTTTTAATAATTTTTGAGCACTTTTTACCACTAATGTTTGATTCAATTACAGCAATAGCAGCAGTGATTCAAGGTCAATTGCAAAGGAAATAAGAGAACAGCTTGCTGTCAGATACTTCTGGAAAAGAATATATACATAAATATAACCATGTAGGCACTGCTAAACTTTTTCCACAAGAGAGTTTCACAAATAACATTTATTAATGATGAACAAACATTATTTAGCCATATGTACCTATGGCAGCCTCTGGAGCCTGCAGAACAGGGAGGTTTCCCAGGAAAAGGAACCAGAGGCACGAGAGCAGTGGCACTGAAGCTGGGAATTGGACATTTCTGTGCTGGAGCAGAGATTTGCACAACTCATTCACTGCAACCTGTGCACTTCTCCCTCCTTCCACAGGCAACAATCCCTCCCTTCCCTGCCTTCAATCCTGCTCAACAGAAGCCAACATAACCCACTGCAGTGTTGCCACCATGCTGCAGCTCAGAGCTAAAGCCATTTCTAGCCTCAGAAAACAACACCTCAGCTTCCCTCCCAGCCAGGGCCCAGCAGCACCAGGAGGCAAAGGATCCTTGCCCCTGAAACAAGGAGAGAGAACTTCTCCTCCACAGGCACTTTGAGCTTGGGGCCACTCAGAGGAAACATCTCCCCTCCCATCCTCAGGCAGGCAGGTTCTGGAACAAGGCAGAACAGCAAGGTCACTCTGTCTGCAAGGAGAGGCCAAGAGGCTCAGACAGCAGCTTTGCAAAACTTTTGGTGCTACAAATGTTATTTTTAAATTAGAAATTTTTATTTTAATGAAAAAAACTTTTGATTTGTTACATTATTCTGTCATTTGTGTGTTTTAGCCAGAGCCCCTGAAACTGTAAGAGGACAAGTGAGGTGAGGGGATGGGCAGAGCCTTGAACCCAGACATCACCCTCTGTTTTAGGGCAGCTGATGCTGGGGGGCAGCTGCTGAGTAGTTTTGTAAGAACACCCAGACTTCTGAAGTTCCCCCAGACCTCTAAGGTGTGCATTGCACTCAACTTTATCCCAGAACCACCCGGGCCAGCAGGAAAAAGTCCAGCCCCACACATGACAAAGAGTTGGGCCACTTCAAATTCAGATCTTCTGCAGGAAGGGAAAGGGAGGAGGTTTGTGAACACCTCAGAGATGCAGGAGCTCTCTGCACATATGTAACCTGAAGCCTCGAGCTGTGCCATAATCCTGAGCAGAGCCTGGTTTGGAATTTGTGCAGACTGGAGTCTCACTGCTTCATGAAAGCAAAAAATGCCAAGTTTCTGAAAAAAGCCCACCATCTGTCATCATCCAAATCCAACAGGCAAAGCTTTTGACACTGGTGAACTGTTCTAATATAAAGGTTTATTGCCAAAAAAAGCAAGATGCAACTGAGCCTATCACCACATCATGCTACAATTAGAAAGAAACCTGGATGTGTGTTGTGCATTAAATACAAATGCAGGTGATCACAAAACTTGTGAATCACCTCCTAACAGACTCACACCTTTACCTGCTGAATCCAGGTATGTTTAATAAGACTGAATGATCATCAGGTGCATCACTCAGGGCTGGAAACACAAAGGATGCACAGGCCACCATTGCTGTCTGGTTTGGATTAAAGTTGTAACTTTTAAACATGTAACCATGTAAAATCCAAGGTGTAGATGTGGAATTGATAGGAAAGGGAGCAATCAGGCTCTCAAACAGCTCTGCTGTCAGAGTCACATCATGGGCCAATACATTCTAAGCACAGGGATGGCACTGACAAGCATTAATACCTGTAGTGAGGCAGGGGAAAGCTCTTCAGTACAAATATTTTGGTGGGCGGGGAAAAGGAGAAGGGAAATACCAATTACTTGTGTTTGGACAATAGCTCTTCCCATGAAGCTACTGAATCTGGTAAAATGTTTTTGTCCTGGACAGCACAGCCTCTGGTGTCAAGTGAACTGAACTCAAAGAAATAGCCATTTTACTGGTTTGTTTGGAATCCATACTGTGATATTTACAAGTGGGGAAGCTGGATACTTTTAATAAAAATAATTTAAAAAAATTATTACCTGGATGCCAGCTTCAGTAACTTCCCAAAGAAAAGCAAGGCAGCATCCCTGCAAGTCCAGAGCTGACAGTTTCACTGAGATTTAATAAAGCCATCACAAGGGACAGCCAAAACACATAATTTAGTGCACTGGCACTGCAGTTGAAGAAATATTTCCCCATGCCTAATGCACAACACAATGGAATTTCAGCATTTACCAAGCATGCCAAGAACTTCTAATTACCTAATATGAACTTAGGCAAAGAGCCATTCTGTCTTAAGTTCTGAATTCAGTGAAACAGATCAGTGCATTGTTTCAAGAGAGTAGGCACAGAGTTTATAAAGGAAATGCATAATGTGGAGCTCAGCTCTGCCCTGCAATACACAGCACTTAACAAAATGGAAAAGTTAATCAAGGCACCAACTTTTCTTTCTTAAAAGCCCACGGTAATGACACAGAAGGTGAACCATTAAATACAGGTGTCCAATTAAAACTCATTCCCACACACATGAATTCCTCTGCAGTTACATAATTACTCCAGAGGCAGGATATCTCTGCAGCAAAGCATGTTTTCAGTGATCCCAGCTCCTGCATACCTCAGACCCTGTGACTGGAGTGGTCAAACCCATTCAGACCAGCTGATGGTCACTTGACTCTCTGCACTATTTATACATTGCTCTATTAAGTGAAGCTTCTGATTGGGCTGAATAGATTTATGAAAATCCTGCCCAAGACATTGCTTAAATTGCTTTGCCACAGAGCACCAGTATGAGCAAGCCTAGGGAGGTACAGAGCTGGCACAGCCTTCTGGAACAACTTCCTACAGGCAAAACCACTCTCATTCTCAAAGGCAAACTAACTAACTTGGTTTTAAATTTTGATTGCTGATAAATGAAAACACAGTTACCTTTAACCAGGACCTATTTTTGCATTGACCTTACAGACATGATCTTTGAAGGATTTGATACAAATAAGAAAATTACTTAGCTGCAAAAATCTATAAAGCATGTTGTAAATAATTACTTATTTGAGCATGCAAAAAATGACCAAGCCAAGCTGCAATTCAACTTACATTAATTCAACATACATTTTACAGCCATAATAAAATAGGTCTCATAAGGAGTTAAGCAAGCTGTTCACAAAACTGATGGAATAATGAAGGCTGCAGCTTTGAAGAGTGGCACAAAACTTCCATGGAAGGGTGTAAGCATGAGTTAAGGTCCCTCAGCTAGAGGCTTCTGTATGCTAGGAAGTAATGAGCTAAATTTCTGTCATGCCTGCATTAGGACCACACTGCTCTGCAAGTGAGCACCATTCAGTTGTCAGCTATTGTTAGTGCATGCTCACACCCCAGTGTATTGTAAGTGTCCTCTGGATGGTAATAGAATGTGAGAAACTGAATTAACTTATTCATCAAAGCACGAGTTTATGAGCAGTAAGGTAGAATTTTATAGAAAGGCAGCAAACAGTGCCAGTGAAGTTCCTGTTTGGGCACACAGTGTTAAACAAACACCTTGCCAGAGGATTCCAGCTCTGGTTTTTACAGGACATATGGAAGGTAGCACAGTGCACACCAAAGGTTTTAGAGAAACACCCACAGCCAGAGCTGCTTGCATGGACACAAACCAAACATTTCTAAGCATGAGGCAGGGTTACAGGGCAGGAGGCTGCCAAAGCACAGAAAGGTGAAAAAAAAAAGAGTGAAAAAACCTGAGTGTCCTCTCAGCATTCACAGCCCCTGTGGCACCAGGGTTTGCCACTCACTGCCCAGGAGCTTTTGGGCACACATCAGGGTGTGGAACATGTGCAGAACAGACCCACCCAGCCACTCAAGAAGCAAACAGCTGCTGCTCACAGCACATCAATTTGTTGTAGTAGAGATGTTAAGGATTCAACAGCCATTAAAGAATTATTTTATCAGTTTCTTAGCTAGCTTAATTCTCTTTGTCTAAACAGCATGCATGCTCCTTGCAACAGCACACCCCCAGCATGCCAAATATCAACAATTTGACTAGCTGAAACATGAGCAGAAACTAAATGGGTAATCACAAAGGATTGTATTTTAGTGCAGATATAATTCAGCTGAAGTTAAGACTAAATACTAATAAATTCTGATGCTGGCTGAAATTACCCAGGCACGCCTCTCTCAATACCCCTACAGCACAAAATCTTGGATGGCTGGGCTCTGAAAGCCCTGCTAGGTCCTTGCCATGCAATTCAATTTAAGCTATCACACAGTTCCACCCTCTACACTCTGTGGAAAACAGGGGCCCTCATCTTTAGTAACGCTGTTATTTATTCATGCTGGATACTGAAGGTGCAGAAAATATCAGAGAAAGAAAACACCAGCATGAAATGGCAAGCACCCAGTAAACAAGTGAAAGCATACCAGGGATGAGACCAGTCTGATCCAGAAGTTGGGTAACAAGCCAAGTGCCAACAATTTCCAAGACTAACCCTCAGCACTGACAGTGTAATCCTTCTGTATCCTTCTCAAGGACCTACTTAAGAGATAATTACTCTTCTAAGTGCAGTGAGTGCTTATTTCAGAGGAGAACAGCATTTGTGTTACTTGAACTTCACAAAATAAGGCACTTAATTAGTCAATGATGGAGGTGATGTTACAAAGCCACCTGGCCCTGCATCACATCCTAAAATGCAACAGGAGGGTGGTGAATAAAAACTCATTCGCTGTCCTGTTGCCCACCATCTCCTGCTTGCCTTCCTGTGAATTCAGTTGGGGGAGGTAAACACACACTCCTTCCCTTTCAGCCAAGTGCAATATGAAACTTAAAACATCTATGCTGAAAATTTAAAATGTTTCTGATCCTAAAATCCTTAAAATGTTCCCTGTGCTATAGGGAAAGTAACTCTGGTCCCCAAGCAGACCTAGGCAAGTGGGGAAAGAAAATAAAGTACCTAGATAGGTGTTTTAAACCAATTAATCCTGTAGGATTATGAATCTGGACTACAAGCATGGTTTGGGCATTGCTGTGCCTTATGAATCAGGGACAACTCAATTTATCCCTCCAAGCCATGCAGTTTAGGTGACAGCCACCTTTCTCCCCTGGTAGATGGCAGAACCATCCCAAAACCAGAGCAAGGCCACACAAGGTATCACAGTTTTCTTACACAGCAGCAATCTTTGCCCTGGAAACACAAGGGGGCAAGTTACAAGTGTGTCAAAGAAAATGCAGAGTCTACAACTTCAACAAAAACACACACGTAGTCTTAAGGTAAACACCAAAAAATCATCAGGGGACATTAAAGCCCTCAGAAATCTGGAAATCTGAACATGATGCCCACTATACAGTGCAGATGCAGTTAAGGTCTCCAAAAATTTGAAGTTAAACCAGAAATGGTGTTTTAGATAAGTGTTCTGCAAATTACTTAGAAGATGAAGCACCTTTCAACAACCAAAAATAAAGTTTGTAATTCTTCAAGTGTTAAGAAAGCTCTGCAAGAGACATCTGAAAGCCAAGGGCACATTTTATCTTGCCTGAAGATTATCACATGACAAGAGCATGCTACTGTGCCACGGAGACCTAAATGTGTGTTTATCCCACAGGCCACGTGACTTTGCTTCCTTTAGACCATAAAAGGTGAAGAGAAATACATTTAGCAGAAAAGCAACAGGTACAATGTACTAAGAAATTTCCTAAAATAGGCATCTATTCTGCAGAACCCAGGCTAATATTTACTGGTATTAAATTTGCATGAAGTAATAGTCACAGCAAGTCACACACAGGTTACAAACACCAATTCATGCAGCTCTGGATAGGCAATATTCTATATTTAACTGAGGAGAAAGCAGGAATAGTGATGTGTAAGGGACAGGGGCATCAATGCTCTTGAAGTTAGTAAGATTCTTATTCCAAATTGGTACTCCCAGGAACCCTGTGGAAGAAGTCACACACTTCCAGCTTTACAAGTTGACCAGCAGAGGAGTTTTAAAGTATAGAGAGAATTAAGGATCCCTAGGGAAAAAAAGATGATTGAAACAGCCATTTAAATGAAGATCTTCAAAAAAAGATGACTGAAACAACCATTTAAATGAAGATCCCCCGTTCCTTCCACACAAATACACACACACACTTCACTGGAGTGATCAGGTGAACAAGGACACAACAAGTGCCTTGGCAGGGGAGGTGGATGGGTGGCTGTCAGTGCTGCTTTCCCTTCTCCAAGCATTTCAGCAGAAAGGGCTGTTTGGGGCAGGGGCTGTGTGACATGGGCCACCAGCTGAGCTGTGTCACAAGGCCACTGACTGAGTGACACATGTAAGTCAAAGCCAGGCAGCTTTTTCTTTCCTGCCTGACATCATACAGATAATTAAGAAGGAGCCAAAACACAGGGTTGCATCCATGAGTGCAAAAGCAGTTTGTACACAGTGAGTGCTAATCACTAAACTTCTAGAAAATGTCACAGTAATCAGGCTAAAAAGGCACAAAAGTCTGGGGTAAGTCTTAAATGGGATCCTGAAAAAAACCCCCACAAACCCACAACCTTAGTAGGTAAAAAAATTCATGTGAACACATTATGACATTAAAATTTAACTTTGACTTTATCTCTTTTTAAAAAGGGGAAATACAGAACTTGGAAGAGAAGCCTGAACTTCTAGAAATATTTTGTGCAAGTGATATAACTCCCACAAAACAGATTAGAGGAGGCACCAGCTGGAGAAGCATCTTCTCTCATGGTAGATACAATCTCTGGGCTGTTTTACCCACTCAGAATCTTGCTAAGATTATCTTTCAGTTTTTCCATAACATGGACTGTTTTTAGACCATCTCCAAGAAAAAGGCAAAAATTAGCCCAGGACTGTTGTGTAAGATGTGACTGGAAAGAACAGAAAAGTAACTCACTCAAGTATCCAATTAATTGGGATACCTCAAGAATCTCAGGAATACTCAAAAATTCAAAACTATATCCAGGACAAACAAGAAGAAATATTGCCCTTCACCAAAGTGACCTTAAAGTGAAGAAGGCAAATTTATTCAGGGCAGGCAGTGACTGTGGTGACAGGAGTTCACAATACTGAGAAAAAGAATAAGGACAAGAATACCAGTGGGTTTGAAGAAGGCCTCTCGAAGGGAAATCCTGGCTAATATGGAATATCAGTAATATCTAATCTTGTGTGGATTGCTAATAGATTCAGGCCATGACAAAAGAGCAGATCACAGCAATATAAGGTGGTCTCACTTTTGAGCTGTGCATTAAACAGTATTTGCTACCAAAGCTTTGAGATTAACACCCCACTACAACAGTGTGTAGCAGTGGACAGTGATTAAACTCATTCTGCAATTTGAGAAGGTCTCTGGGAGAGTTATGACACTGTGTTACAACAGCAGAGTTCACTGGAGCTTCTCATGACATTCCCGATGTGGCTGAGCAAGCACTGCTTCAGGAGTGTGTGACTGCAGGCTCCAAGGGGAGAGCTCCACTGCAGGGCCATTGTTGCTGCTTCCCAGCATGCTCAGAACACCAGCTCAGAGCAGACTGAGCTGCAGGAACCCAGGCTATGCCCTATTCCACCCAGTCTGACTTACTGCAATGCCTGCTCATTAGCCATTGTTAAACTCAGCTACTTAATAGGACATCTGTTCTAAATGCAAGAATTATCTGTTCTTACTCCTAGAAACACCTTTGCAGAGCAGGAGCAAGTCCTGGTTATTCCTCTGAGAAGTTTTAAGAGTTCTATGAGATTGTTTGCTTTTTTTATTCCAAGTAATTGTAAGGTATTCAAGTACTGAATTAGCCACAGTACACTAGAATAAACAAGAGAGCATTTTTGAATCAGATCTGCTCCAACTCAACAACTTTCTGCCCAAAAGCTTTTTCATAACCAGAGATGCAGCACGAACAGATGACAGCAGAATATTCTCTTAAAGGCAAGGTTTCAAAGACCAGGACAGCAAGGATGATCAAACAACCCAAGGATTTAGGGTACATCAGAACACTACAAGCATTTCAAAAGGGCAAAACTCAAAACCAACTGAAGCATGAATCAGCAAGCAGAGGATGCAGACCAAGCATTTCAGGTGTGTTTGCACCAGTATTGTAGGTGAAGACTGCACTGCAGAAAGGAGATTGGTTTCACAAGTGAAGTGGTCTCCATCTCTCTACAGCTGCAAGACACTGGCATAAGTGTGTCACTGTATGTTTTGTTGGTCTAAAAAGAAAAATATCAGTAGCAATCTCTGCAATAAGCACAGAAGTGTCAGTTCTATATTCATGCACAGTAGTTTATCTAAATGCAAGGCAACCTGGACAAGGAAAGCAACATTCACTGCAAAATATTGTACAACAGTCAGCCATGTGTCAGATGCATTGCTGCAATTAAGTTTAATCTTTGCTTCAAAGCCTTTAGAACTAGATTCCTATTACAGGTCAAGATGACATTGAGAAAACTCAAATCTAACAGAACTGAAATGTGGCCATATCAAATTCAAATCACACACTGCATACTTTTATTCTCCATATCTGATGAAGGAAATATTGCCTTTGTAGCATAACAGCTGTTAAAAATTCTAAATATTATCAAAACATATTTTAAAAACACCAGGTAAATTCATGCCGATAAATCATTAGGTAAAGTCTAGTTAAGCCTGACAGCTTGTAATGCATAGCAGTAACACAAGAACAGCTATCAAAAAGCCAGACTCACTCCTTTCTAAAGATGAGTGGGGAAACCCAAACAAAACCACATGCCTGAACATTTCTGACAGGCAGCAAGGATGACAGGCACTCTTGACTGTCCATTCTGTGTCTGCTAATGGCATGATCAGCTTCAAATTCTTCTTTTTGTCTCTCTGTCCTTAAGAGATTCACAACTACTGATGTGAACACAAAGTAATGCAACAAAATTCCTTTCTCCTGTCAAATGTAAGGAAAGCTCAATGCTTTACCAATAAAGCAGAGTCACTCAAAAGCTTTGGAGTTATGGATAACACAGCTCTTCCACTCTGATTCTTTTGTACCTATAGAGCACAACCAGCACTGTAAATAATGCACAGATTTCCAGAGAAGAGACCTGAGAATTCTACACTCCAACACAGGTTCAAAGCATTTTCCCCTAAATGAAGAGTGTGTTCCCATTTGGAGACTTGCTTTGCCATCCCACTGTAGCAGCCTTCCAAAGGCTCCCAGGGGAAGCATCTCCCTGCTCTTGGCAGAATGCCTGACACAGCATCACTGCATAGCTGGGAAATCCAGTGCACTGCAAGAACACAAACATCAGCACAAGATGACAATTAGATGGCAGAGCTGCACTTATCAGAAAAGGAAGTACATTAAAACAGTAATTTTGGAGATAATGCTATTCAGAGCCTAGATCCTGGTGCACATAAACACAAATATAACATGTAAAAACAAAACAACAACAAAAACAAACAAACAAACCAAAACAAAACCACAAGAAAAACCAATAAATCCATGGTATAAGGCAGAAAGACTCTGGTAAAGTTGTTTAAAAATAAGTCATTCTAAATAGACAGAGATTCACAGTACAAGGCAGACATTTTCAGTGAAAGTAATCCCTCTGACATTTCAAAAAAGAGACTCTCAATAATTGATGGCTTCAAGAGAACTTACTTAGCTGAAGCTATATATTAAACCCCAGGAGATGCAGTACAAGTGTTTTTCACCACATTCTGCCTTAAGAACTAAGAAATAACACTACAGGTTCTAATGGCTTTAACTGCTCTCAATGCTAAAATGTTGTGAAGAACTAAATATGACCCAAAGTTTGTCAGAAGCTGTTTCTAACTGTGTGTGTAGTGCCACCAGTGATCAGCCATACACAGACACACCAAAGGAAATTCTCCTGAAGAATAACCAGGCACTTAATCTAAATGGCAAGAAGTGCAAATTGAGGGAGGATGTAGATGGAAGCAAAGCAGCCAGAGCAGCCTTCCCATCCAGCACTGCCTGAGCCCTGACAGTGGCAGGACAGAGGAGTTAAAAGGTCACTTTCACAGTTGATGTGGGTTTCCTTTAAGATGCCTGGAAAATGACTGTGCTGACCACATCCACATTCTGAAATACTTTTTTGAGAACTCCTAACGAAGCTCCAGCCAAAGGAACAGGAACTGACTCATTTGTACAGTACCATGCACAGTCACACTCAGATGTGTGCCCGAGGTGCACGTGGGCAGGGATGAAGCAGGCAAAGCTCACATGGAATCGGAGAGACTCCAGTCTGGGAATCTGCCCTGACACACCAGTGCTCAGCACGAAGGTGTGCTCACACACATCTTTATCCCTGCCAGCCTCAGCTCTGCTGCTCCTGCTTCTGAACACAAATTTATGCACAGAACTGAAGGGCTGCAAGCTGAGCTCCAGACCGTGAGCTGTCCGCAGTATTTCACTATTTGCAACTCAAACTAGCCATGAACAGAGAGATAAAGATAAATCAGCTGTTATGCTATTACAGCCTGTGTGTAGAGCAGGGGAAAAAAACCTAAACCAAGTGTACCTTTTAAAATGGACTTGGCTGTGTATGCTGTGTGTGAATCAACTCAGCCCCAGCTATGTTTTACTGCAAGATAAAACAGTCCTGAAAGCAAAACTTGAAGGATCCAACAAATCATTTCAGTATTTCCAATTCACTTGGCAGTTTTCAGTGCATGGGAAAATAGAATGCAATGAGGGGAGCTCTGTCCAGGACATCTATACTACTGAGTATCACCTTGCAGCTGCTAGCTATGTATAGACTTGCAGAAAACAGGCATCCCATTTAAAACTCTGCTTTCTACAAAATAGGTGTGCCACTAGGCCATTGTTTAAACCCACTGAAACTGCACTGAATCATTTCCCTGAATAGCATCACAATGAAGTGGGTGTGTTGTTTTTAAATCAAGGTGTCTGCTAAGCAAGTTCTTTGAACAATTTTTGATTATCAGCATATCCCAGAAGCATAAGACCATCTCTGAAATTCCATAGAAATTACACTTACAAGTGTAAGATGCCAAAGAAGCAACTCTGCACCAAATGGATCAGGGAAAGTCAAGGTGGGATTCCAGGAAGGAACATCTTTGGTCTAACTACAGAACTGTTAGAGCAACTAGAACTGCCCTAACTGCTCAGGATATCCATCAGAACTTCACTGCTCCCATCTCACCGGGCCACTGAATGCAACCCTTTAAAAGCAGATTTACCTGACATCCCAGGAATAATTTTCCACAGGGGTTTCAGGCTATCACAAAGAAGCAATTTTATCTACAACACACAAACTTGTTGTTTGGGTTTCCCCCCCTCCCCTAAATGAATATTTGACTAAGAGTCCTTGCCCATATCTAGGCACCTTTTAATTGAAGTGTATTTCTGTGGTATTGAATTGCACACTGCTCCTCCACCACAGCATTGCTTTTAAGCTCAGCCACAGAATAAGAAAGTTACAATAAGTTACAATAATAAAGTTACAAGTTTATCAGGCAGCAAAAGCATGTTGGAAGTGTACAAAGCCAACAAATCAATCCCTGAAGTTACAAATTATTGAGGGGCATTCTGGCTATAACATGCAGAAAATCCTGGGGAAAACACAGCGCTCATCTTGCTAATACAGGTTTTTTCCTCCCACTCCCTACCAGATGAGGTAACCAAGAAGATGAATCCTGACAGAAGAGCAAAACATGCACTTCATACTTAAAAGGCAATTAGAGACTTCTAATTCGAATAAATTTCCACCTTCTGTACTCAGTTTCTAGAGTATGATCCACATATGTTTTCAGGGGAATTTTGGTTATATACTAATGATACTAAAACACATCATTGACAAGAAAGAGACACCTAGACAGGGTAACAGTCATAAGAGCTTTCTTTTGTGGTGTAAGAAACAAGTGCTACATTTCAGTTTCTTCATACATAAAGGTTTCTCCTACCTTGCTGCTATTCCTGACACACCTAGTGGAAGCCATCACCTTCCACATTGAGGAAAGAGCCATTCCTCCCCATCATTCAGCCTGCTGACAACAGCTGAACAAAACCAACGAGGCAGCTGCAATCTGGAGCATCACCCTGACACAGCACACCCTCAGTAAGTTTGTGTATGGATTTCAGAGCCTCAGAGCTTCATTCTTCCTACTGCCATAAGCCAGTTGGGAAGAAAGCACTTTGATTTTCTGAATGTGACAGAAGATTTGCTTTCTCCAGCTGCTGTGCTAAAGAATGCTTTAGTGAGAGCTGCCTGATATTGCTCAGCAGTTTGTGAGCAGCTCCAGACAGGCAGGTGATCTCCCAGGTAAAGTGGTGTCGCTAGTGAGAGACAGCTCACACCACACCTGCCTGACAAAGGGCAGCATTTTTATGTTCTGTGTGTGCAGACTGGGCATCATCAGTCATTTCAGCTTCTCAGCCACCTGAGCACCACAGAGCAGAGCCACACTCCTGCAGCTGACAACAGTGGAGGAGACTGGACCACTACAGCACTCAAGTGAGCAACTCCTTTACAAGGCACATAAATCACAGACAGTTTCCACCAAAAGATTGCCTGGGCTAAGCAGCAGAGTGGAAACAAAGCAGCCACTCAACTTCCAGTTCCTCTCCCCAGCCACAAGGCACATCCTCCTGTCTGCTTGCACCAACAGATGCTCCCAAGCCACTGCACTGCAGCTCAGTTCAGCTGGCACCTATCAAAGGAAAGCCAAAAATCTTTTAAGGATGCTCAGAATCTCTTAAGCAAGGATCAATTCCCTGCTAAAGCAGCTTAATACCTTCACAGTCCACACTGTGGTTGTTCCTGAGAGCACAAAGTTTCTAACACCTCACTCTCCTCGTGCCCTGCTCAGGCTTTCCCTATCACAACTGCAAACACTGTTATGCAATGTACTAGAGTGCTACATTTCCTATAGTTTCCGGGAGAAAGAATAAACATTGGATTTCATCCTCATTCCACAGCTGCTTGTGGGGAGGGAGGCCTCCCGTCCACTCCTTCCTCCCCTGAGGAATTTCGGAGGAGGAGTGGAGCTCTCCCGGCCACGGCTCCAGCTCAGCCCCTGCCCACCAAACCCCGGCACTCCATCCCTGCAGAATGAGGGAGCTGCCACCCTGGAGGCTGCTTCTGCTGTCAGAGGTAAATTGGAAGCAGTAATTGTTGATGGTAATCTAATTTTTTTCACTCACTAGGGACTATGTCAAGAGCAGGCTCCCAAAAAGAAATCTATTTGTAAACACGGTGCAAATTGATTATTATTAGCACACACAAAACGTATCCAGCAGAACACTTTTACCCTCTTTCACTTACTGAGAAGTCAGTGCTTTATCAGGCACCTAAATATGCTCAAGCTTTAAAATCAGTTTAGCATGTCTCTTGTAAAAGACTTGTGCACTGATAAGTGATTAGTGATGCTACAAACATAGTCACTAATGATGAATATTTACACATTCATTAATTCGCCCAGAAGATTAACCAAAGCCATAGGTCTGAGGAGTTAAATATTTGCTGATGCTACATGAGGATCTCCTCCATTCAAAGGCTGTCATCTTACTAATTAGTGAATTTGGATACTACTTGCAAGATTTGCCTGAAAGTTGACTCTTCCCACATGTTAAATGAATCAAGGAATAGTTCAAAACCCATCAAATTTTCAATTCTTTTAACTTCAACTTCCACAGATTCCTCCTGAACAATCAGAATGGTCAATATTCCCAAATTTTTCACCCTTTTTTCTCAATTTGCTAGCACACAAGCTTGCCCTTTGTATCTGCAGGTAGATAGTGGCAAATACCTCCAGTTTTTACACAAAATCAAGAATATCACATGATCACATTCACGTGATCATTTCCCATTTAAAGCATTCAAATCCCATTGAGTAAAGCACACCTCCAAATGCTGAGCCCTCTTTATCAAAATATCATAATTCTTAACTAAGCCTGCAATTTAAAGTAGTATTGGATATAAATTTAAAATAGTATTGGATATAAAGTCTGATCTTTTAAATGTTTTATTCAGGGTTTTAATATCTGTTCTCCCCAAAAAATATAACTTAAAAGGACAAAGCAAAATGGGCCTCTCAAATTAACAGCTACTCCAAGTATTTGCAATGAAGGTAGAGAATGGAAATCATTGCCAATAAAAATAATTTCAGGTGTATTGCCCAACCCCACACTTGTTAGACAAGGGCACCAAAAGATGAGTAAAATACAAATATTTAATTATTCACAAGCTATCCAGACCTGTGATGATTTCCTTAAGGTGTGAACAGCTGGCTACAAAATTTAGACCAGATGTTGCTCTTAAAATGAGCATTGATTTATAAACACAGTTTCACCATGACCAAGACAGCTACAAAACTGTATTACAGCACTATGCATCTATTTATAGGAGATATTTCTGATGGTGAAGAAAAGTGAAACATCTGGTTCAAGATGATTATGAAACAGACAAATCTCATCACACAATAACTACAGAGCATCACTTTTCAAGAGCACAAACTCACGTGCAAAAAGGAACCAAAAATTCTGCAGGAAGGTACTTGCACATGCAGCAGGCAGAATTATTGTAATGATGGAGTGTAGAGTGACCATTACAAGGCCAACATAATTTTTTTCAGGATGTTGACTTTGATATTTCATTATGCAGGGAATAACTCCAGTCTGCAGATTCACTAGGAGGGTTGCATCACTGTCCAGTACTAAAAGCAACCGTGCACTGTTGTAACACAAGTAAGAGTCACATATTCAAAATGAAGGGGGTTTTGTTCTTCCTCATCTTCAAAAATCTTTGGGGACAGCCAGAAACTTCCAACATAGACACTGCCACAAGTAAGATCCTGGCCTAGAAAACTTCTTGATGGTTGAGATGTTCCAGCATTCACCTGTGCTCTCACAGAGAAATAAAGAACATTTTAGAAGTAGGGAAGAATCTGAACAGAACTATACAAAATGTTGGTGAGTATTTCCATTTGAGAAACATGCTGCTTGTGCAGTGTTTCTAGGCAATAATTCTGTCAGATCATTAATTTCCCTGGCTCAATACCTCATCTTGTAATACATAGTATGAGCTGTGCCAATACAGTATATTTTTTAGAAGAAGAGCTACAGCTTCTTCCCTGAACTAGGATGCTTACAACAGCACATCTGACTGTTGTGTATTATAGCCAAAGACAGAAGTTTTCACCTTTATAAAGAAATCAGGCTCAAAAAAAGAGAATAATTTCTAGGAGATTACAGAGCGTGTTCTCCGGTGCACCACACCCAGTCCCACCTTTTCAAATCTCTGTTTAGGCAACACAATGATGTGACTTTGGAGGTACTGTGGGGATATAATAGCACACAAACTTGAAAAGGAGGTTTAAACTGTTCTTCTTGGACAAATAGTTTCAGTTCAAATTTATCACCAGGAATAGTCAGATTCAGCAGCATCTGTATTGTCAGGCAAGCCTAGACAAGGCAAGCTTTTCTGCTGGGAGTTGCACAACAGGGCTGTGTCAGTTATCTCTGAGAACAAGTCAGAAACAGGCACCAGGATCTGCCTGAAAACTGTCAGCCTGACCATTGGGGCAGGATACTGCTCCAGAGGATCTCCTGTGTGCCA
Organism: Zonotrichia albicollis; assembly: GCF_047830755.1. NCBI lineage: Eukaryota > Metazoa > Chordata > Aves > Passeriformes > Passerellidae > Zonotrichia > Zonotrichia albicollis. The sequence continues at coordinate 17,833,409 of NC_133820.1, read as the reverse complement.
GACAGGAGGTGTGAAAGTGAAAGAACAATTTGTGGGTCATCACTCCATCATCAACTTCAAAGTCATCCAGCAACTCTGTAAGGTTGCTTGAGTCAATTCATTCTTGAGCTTTACATCATCCAGCTGAACCATAAAAGCAGATTTTCTGTCCTGGGACTGTTGAACTTTTAAAATGCTGATATTTGTACCAGTAAATCACTTATTTCAATCTCTATTGCTCATCAGCCTTTATGAGCAATACTAGATCTTCACAGAAATGAGTTGATGATGATGTTCTGGCATTATGAACTGAAACCAATGATAAATCATAATTATCACATGTAGGAGACAAGAGAATTTAGATATGCACTCCACCTCTGTCTGTCCATGCAGCAGCTTAGGTTTAAGTTATTTTTATTGGTGTTGAGGATTTTCAACAAGACATTTAAAGAAATATTAACAGCCTATCACAAGCCTATAAAATTGCTACATCTCTTATACATGTCTTTTTAAAGATGTCTCATCTTTCTCACAAATCCCAAGTAAATAAGTAGTACCAGCTCAACTTTTCAGCTGTGTCAAGTAATTTGTAAGAACAAATCAAACATAACCCCCAAAGAAAACTACTTCAATCACATTACACTGCATTTCTAATAAGTATAGGAGTAGAAGAACTATTTGCAGTACTAATATTACAGATGGATGAACAAAGTGTTCCTGCATTTGTAGAGAACAGATCCCACATAAGGAAACCAGTTTTAAACCTCAAAACAACTAGAATATAAAGGGGAAAATTTTGCTCACAGAACTGCAGTGAAGAAAAGTAATCTTAAGGGCAATTCCTTCTTCCTTTGCCACGTAATAAATGTAATATATCTTCAGGGACTGGAAACAAGCATCCTTGCCTTTTAAATCTTTCCCTAAGTTCAGGCTAACTAGGAGTGCAGCAGATGACCCAGCCCTCAATTCCTGGGCAGGGGAAAGAGTGAATGTTTAAGAGCCAGGGAGCCATGGTACTGCCACACTTGGGAGTGTGCATGTGTGTTATTCAGACCCTGAAATGTCCCATGGAACCCAACCTGCTAAAGATGCTACAGGGTGAGGGTGGCACACACCACACATTTAATGTTTCCATGGCTCACTGTAGCTATTGTAATAATTTCTGATCTCTCACTCAAAAATCCACTTAGTCACAAAAAGTTATCAATATCCAGGAGGTTGATGTGTGTTATGTGTGAGAGAGGAGAGGAATGTGGCACCAGCACATGGTCTAAAAACATCCAAATTAATGAGTCTGGAAGTTGTGCTATCTGACAACTCTGGGTGTCACCATGCAATGCTGTTCTATCACACATGTGGAGGTATCCCCACACTGTCTTGCTGTCCACATAATCAAAATATTTTATAGAACCCACACATTGCTGAAGTGCTACCAAACAACTGAATAAATCAGGGACAGAAGTGAACCAGCCATGTACCCCTTTCAGCATCCAAGCTGACACAGAACTACAACAATCCCTCCCCCCAGAAAAGCTAATTTTATGCATTCCTCATGTTTCCCCTTCTCTACATCAGTCAGGCAACACCACTAGCAATAACCAGTAAGAACTGTTATTATGACACATAAAATTTCAGATTCCCCCAAAGCATTTTGTAATTCCAGGCATTTTCTTTTTTAAAGCAAATATTTTGGTTACATATGCTCACAGAAATCAGACAGCAAAAACTTACTAACAGAATGAGAGTAAAATGTGGTTTTGCATGAGATCATATACTACAAAATGTAAGGGGTTTTTTTAATGAATAAACTGGAACAGTCAACAGTATGACACAAACCAAAGTACAAGTAACAGACATGATCTAAACAGAATTTGACTGGAACATGTTTATTTAATTCTCAAAATTTCAGCTTATGCTTAAATCAGTCAGCTCTCACCTCATACAAGTATTTCAAAATAGGTGAGCAAAACCCAGTGGGAGGGGACTGATCATTTTAATAATAGACAACAAATTGACTATACAGTTAAATTTTTTTCAAGCACTGACTACTTAAACAGAGTAGTATGTGCTTTTTATTTTTGGGAGAGCGGGGGAAGGGAGCAGGGGGACCTCTGAGAAGAATGCTAACCTTATGAATTCTTCCTCTGGAATTTTAATTGGTAAATCTATAAGTAAAAACGTACCCAGCTGCAGGGAGCTGCTCCCCAGCCCCAGCACAATCACAGAACCTCAGAGCCGTGTGCTCAAGCCTAAAAACAGAATATTCCTCTTAGATGATGCCCAGCCACACCTGAGCTAAGGAGGAGATTCCGACAGCACAACTTGGATTCCGCCTTTCCCGAATGGTGAAGCCTGAGTGCCTCTGGAAGACACGCTTATCTCACCATCTAGTCTTTTTATTGCTGCTCTTATTAGACATTTCCTACTCGTTTTTGCAATAAATTTAGCCACACAACAACCTTGAGCTCTATTTTTATACGCAGCATTGTTCAAAGAGCTTCCGAAAATTGTATTAGGAAAGAGAGAAAGGCCTTTGAACAACCAAGGCAAGCTCCATAACAGAAATGTAATCTCAACACGAGCTGGTTGCTTTTTTCCCTTTTTGGAAAAATCTTCACATAGGGATCCCAGACAGATGAAAGCAAGAGATTTAAAATAAGAAGCAGCGTTTTATGCATCAGAACCAACAGGGAAGACCATACTCTGCATGACACCTTTTAACCTGTAACCAAAGATCTTTCCAGGTGCACGTTGAATAAGTTACAGCTCAAAAAGAAAGTAAAAATAAAGCTTTCAGAGTTTTTAGAGCAAATTTGAAACACAGGTCACAACTTCCACATAATATATCCATTCTTTACTTACTGACCATACACAAGGTCTACAATGTATTACAGGCACTACTGTTTCCCATCTGACTTACAGGCAGTTTTCAATGTAGCAATTAGTGTACATAATTTTTAAAAAAATTGAAAAAAAAGGGTTTTTACACGCACTCACACAGTAACATGGTTTCTAGGCTCACACTATATTCGGAAGTCTTGTAAAAACCAACATTCTGAATATCTATATGTACTTATATATCACTATATTTCTGCTTGTGTCCCTGAAGTACATTCCTTTTTTTTTTTTCCCCTAAACACTGAGAGGATATTAAGTAACAGGCACGTGGGAAGTTATATCTAGTTTTAACACGCACAACGCAAAGCGATCACGCTCAGCTCGTGATTTAAAGCCACTTCAGCTTCCACACGCGAAAAAACAATAGCAAAGCAAACTCGCAGCTCCCGCAGCCCCGGCCTCCCCCCTCACACACCGGGACCCTCCCCGCGCCCACCACCCGCACCTGAACCCCGGCAAGGAGAAAGGACTTTCCCCGCCACAAGGAAGTCGCAGGCACACGTGCTAAGGGGCGCTTTTATCCAGCCGGGGTTCCGAGAAACCTCCGAGCAACTTCCCCCTCAGGAGGAGAAGGAGGAGGGGGGAGCCGGCAGCACCCGCCGCGCTCCCCCCCACAGGTGCGCCCCTTGCTTCCCCAGCGGGCCGGGCGCCCCCGCTCCGCACTCACCGAGCCCAGCGGCGCTCCCCACTGACAGGCGGCTCCCGGCAGCCCCGGGGGGCGGTGAGGGAAGGCGGACGGACAGGCGGCCCCAGCGCGGGGCCCGGCGAGGCCGCGGCAGCGGCGCAGAGCAGCGGCCGGCGCCGCCGCGCTGCGCTCTTATAGCGACCCGCCAATTAAGGGCGGCCAATGGGCGCTCGGCGGCCACGTGACGGGGCAGTTCCAATTACGGCGGAGAATTTTCTGAATTAGCGGGGTTACACAAAGGACACTCATTGAGGGGGGAAGGAAAAAAGGGCAGCGAGCGGGAGCGGGAACGCCCAGCCGGAGCCTGCTCGGTGATTTAAGGCAGGAAACTCCCTCGCCTCACACAGACACGGCCGCATTCAGCACCGGCCAGCATCTCCGCGGGAGGAATGTCTGGCGCACATTACGCTAATCCTCGCCCCCGAGCTGGGGTTTTTACACAGCCACCGCGGCCATCGCCTCGCCCGCTTCCCCCTCCTCGCCCAGGGCAGAGCGGCACCTCCTGCCTCCCCGCCAAAAAAGCGCTGTCTGTTATCTATATACACACACACACATATACAGATACATTTTCAAGTACAAGCTGGAAGCGGCAAAGCAAAGGCTAATGGTGTGAGCGATGTGCCGGGGCTGCCCCGACAAACTTCTGAGCGCGGCGGATGAGACGAGTCAATAAAAATTGGAATTATTGAAAGGCGTTACTGACCGATTAGTAATTAACAGCCCCCCGTGCCAGGAAAGGCTCCCGCAAGAGAAACGCGCCGCTGCTAATTAATGTTTTACGTTCTAGTTGTGAGGAATTGCTCACAAACAGTGTATAAAATCAGGCTCCCTCAAAAGCAATGCTGAAACCCTCACCTGCCCACAAACCCGTATGGAGCTCAGGCCAACAGCTCCAGCGCCTGCCTGAGATGCCACCGCTGCCACCGAGCTGCATCCCGGCTTTCCTGCCCTGCAGAAACACGCGTGGCCGTGAGCATCGCACAGCCGGAACAGGGGCCAGGCTGCCTGCCACCGACGAACCCTGCCAATCCCAATTTATGGGCAGGAAACATGTGCCAGGACAAACCAGCCGAGATGACTCAAGTCGCCTCTCCCCCACCCTCCTGTTCCTCAGAACAACAGCCCTCTTTAGCAGCGGGGAGTAGGATCTCGTAGAGGAATGACTCAAAGTTGCTCTCAGGGGTAGGGGAAAAACCCCCACAGAACAGAAAACACTCAATTCCTTCCCCACACCCTCCTCTTTTTTTTTCACATTGTATTAATTAAACGCGCAACAACTTTGTCTTGAGGTAACAAATGCACTAAAGAGAAATCTAGTTGGACCGCAAGATAAGTTTACTGAGGTCAAACCCAAGGGAAAACTAATCTAACCACATTTTCAATTTTTTTGGACTATTCCATAGACCAATAAAACCATAAAATGACAAAAACATCCTATCCTAGAATAGCATGAGGATAGCAAAAAATGTTATGTTTAATTAAAGTCAGATGACTTAATAAAAATTTCACACTGTGTACATACAAAACTCAGTATCACTTTTTCATCTACTGTAATTTTTTTAAAGAAAATGATCACACATTTTAAGCTTTTGGGGGTACTTTTTATCTTTGATTTAAAGTTATTTTGATTAGAATAAAGAGATCAGAATACTTTATAAATCATGTCTATGAACATTACGCCAGTAAGTGATTTTTAAATAGCAGATAGATTAGTTTCGGGAGAATAACATGTTCCATCTTCTTAGCAGACAGTGAATAAATCTCTCTTAAAATAGCCACAGGTTTTCTATTAACATAAAAAATGGGAGAGGCACTGTCCACCTCCATTGGAACTTTGGTGATAGATAGCAGCATTGAATATGAGACCTAAGATAACAGGTGAAGCTGTAGAAATCAGGAACTGGAAAGCAAACCAGCCAACACCTCCCCAAGGACTCCATAAATGTGACTGTATCCCCATCTTGAAAAAAGTTCCAGCTTCCTCACAGCTCCTGCAATTGAAATGTTGTTCCAAAAGTTGCTTCTGATGGTTTGGACATTTATTTTTTTTCAAAATTTCCATCTTAAACTTATTCAGGGCCAGCTGCTGGCACAACATGAAGTGATCTGCATTGTCCTCTCTTTGCTAGAACAGAGCTTTTCCTTTTCCTGTGCTGTACCACAAATGCCCCCATTCTTCCATTCTGCAGCCTGCTGGTAGGCAGAAATCATATCTGCCTTCGACTCTGATGAGATATTTTATGCTAACAATTTTATCATGCTCCATCTCTGAGTTCACCCCAAAGCATTTATTACGAGGTTCTTCATGAAAATAATTTAGATTGAGACAATCAGTTCTTTTTGAATGGAAACCGTGACTCAGATGAGCCAAACACAGAATATTCCACCAAAGTATTCTATGTATAGCATTTGTGTGAATTCATGAAGCCAGCCAAATAACATAAGTACTCCATAATGGAAAAGCTGATTAACCATTATAAATACTTCAGAAGCACATTTTAAGGTAAATCCTCATAATATCCCTGTGAAATGGTAGTCTTTAGTCTCCTTTAGAAAATGAGAGGCCAGGAATATTTATAACGTCTTGACCAACATCACAGAAGTTTCCATCAGGAAGCGAGCTGCACCGAAGGGGCTCTTGGCTGCCTGTGCCATGCCACATCTCCTGTAAGAGCACACTGTGCATCTCATTCCAGCCTAGTGCTGAGCTGGATCACCTACAGTCACCTTCTATGTGGCAAAAACATTGAAAAGTTATAGCAGCTCATCTCTGCTTTCATAGTTGTCCCCATTCTTGAGAAATACTCTTTTTGATAAAGCCAGTATAGTTGGTGGTGGTGGCATTTTTGGGTGTTTTTTTGAGGGTCAGGGGCTGAGACTTTTGTCCTGCTGCAGAATGAGAATGCAGAAAGGTGTATCACTGAATTGCTGGCAGTGCTGGTCTAATTTCAGCAGCATGGCCATTCAGACATGACTGAAGTTCATGTGGATTCCCTCTGGCGTGTTCTCTGTGTGCTTTAACACATAAACCCAACAAGAGCGGGAAGGCAGAGAATAAGGAATGTGAGAGGGAAGGCACTGCTTTCTTCACCCTGCTCTGTGCCCCCTCACAGACAAAATCTCCCACCTATTCTCCCTCTTTTGACCATTCCCTTAGGAGACAAGACCTGCTTCTCTTTTGTCTGAGCAGTGACGTTTCCTACTGTAGTTAGCACCTGTCCTCTCCCAAATGTTTTTCTCTTCTGACTTTCTCACCTTTGTGTCTTGGTCTAAACATGACAGATAAATTGCCTGATTGCTTTTGAGATGTTCTTCATTGGTGTTGGACACGGGCAGGACAACACTGGTACTGGATGTTGGTCATTGGTGTTGGACACAGGGACAGGACAGCACTGGTACTGGACATTGGTTACTGGTGTTGGACACAGGGAACATCCAGATCTCAACAGGATGGAGAGAGACTGATCCCATCAAGATTTCAGCACTCCACACTGCTGCCAAAGGCCACCACCCACCACACCTCAGGGACTCCTGCTCCCCAGGAGAGTCAGGCAGCCCAAGCTCGACAATTCCCATCTCACATAAAGCCATGAGGCAGGAGAGGGAGAGAACCCCTCAGCCCCTCAACAGAGACCACCTGTGCAAGTCCACTTGTCACCCCAGGTCAGCTTTATTTACTTCAGTACTTCGTGACCAGGAGTGAAGATGTGGAAGACCTGAAGATCTCAGGACTGGGGGAAAAAGCAGGCTCTGGTGTTTCCCTGAGGAAGGGAGTGAGCTCCCCAGTGAAGTGACACCACCCTCAGTGCTAATTGCACTGAAGGCCCTCCTCTGCCCGAGGGGAAGAGCCCAGCCCACGGGGAAGCTCTCAGCACCACTGGGACGTGTGAACCAGGAAAGTCACAGACCGTGTGAATGTATGTATCATTTTCTTACAGCACCATGCAGAAGAAGATGTCAGGAAGAAGAGAAAAAAAAAAGAATTTTCTCTTTTCTCCCCTACAGATCCCCTTCCCTGTCGATATTATTGAAAAAGTAAAGCTTGTAAGCACAGATACAAAGAAACATGCATCATTTAACTAGAAAGTGAGCAAGTCCATGTTTGTTTATTTTTCCTTTGGGTAAACAAGGGATGTAGGTTTTGAGAATCTTTGCATTTAAAAAGCCAAACAAAACACACAAACAAACAAACAAAAAACCCTAAAACTGAATCCTCTTTGATATTTACCCTTAAGGTATCCATTATTTGTCTGTTTCAGTGGAAGTTGAAGGGCTGTATTAGCACACTTGGCTGAAAATGCACTTTTTCCCACCGGCTTATGCAAGTTATGGTACCTGCAGTGACTGATTCACAGCATCAGTGTGCAGGAAGTCCCTCCGTGCTCAGTGCTATATACATAACACACGTCAGCCTTCAGAGGCACTGAGCTGCTCCTAATTTCCACTGGGATTGTTGGACTGCATCACCTCTACATTCCAGCTCTCTGTAAACATCTCTTTTTCATGTATAAAACATCTCCTTTGAATGCTGGCAGTGTCTGATCACAGGGGCTGAGCTGTGCTCAGCATTCAGCTCTCAGGGAACACGGCTTGTCAGGCACAATGATGGGCAGAGCTGTAACATTTGTGTTTCCAGCGGTGGGTGAAGACAGGAGCTTTCCACCACCCATCCACAGAGGAATCTGGCACCAGCCTGGAGGAAACACGGCACGCTGCTACACATTTGTGTAATGAAAAAACTGTGGCTTTATCTCTTCTTGGGGAAAAGCTTGTTAAGGACACAAAATTGTTACTAATTAAGGAACAAATAATATAAAAGTAAGGTCTTCTGGTGTTCCACTTCAACAAAAAAAAATCCCTATATATGGTTTTCTCAAATAATTATTTTTTCCAAAGTTACACTCACAAATACAAGAACCTGACCAGTTTTAGCATCGCTTGCTGCATTTTAGCTCTGCTGGACTGCTGAATGCAAACACAACTCAATGCAGTGCTGCTGTCTGCTAAAGTAACAAGAAAATCAGAGTCCTGCTGCTGCTCCTCTATGGCACTTGTGAAAAGGAAGTCTTGTTAGACTCTTATCAACAGAAGTAAAACAGCAGTGTGGAGAAGGATTTCATTTGCTCCGTTTCTAAATCAACTTTTTCAGACTACGGTGACATAAATATACAGTGGGTGAGGGTGGGGGAGGTTTGGGTGGGAGAAGGGGAGGATGGAGGAGGACAGGGTTTTGTGCCAAGAGCTGAATCATAACCATGTGAGTAATTTTGTTGTTTTTTTTTTTTTTTTTTCCGTAAGGGTATGAATCAAATTAAATTTGTTTTGCTGTGGGTGAAGGAAGAGAGAATATAATAGCATGAATCAGAGCTATCATCAAATATGTGGCACAGACTAAAAATTAATTACAATTACTGTGTTCTTGTAAAAAGTTTCTGCTGTAAGATGCAGCAATTTTGTTAATCAATATAATCCATTTAAAATTCATAGGCATTAAACCCTTTCCATTACTTTCCTCTTCCTTTTAATTTTTTTCCTACTATAACAAGGAAAAGATGAGCATCTCTGAACAAAATCCTTCTTCATCTGTTAGAAGCCTTTTTGCTCCAGTGGTTAAATGACTGCTGCTAATAATGAAAATTAGATATTAGACCACATGTAGTCTCTTCAGTCAGGACTAGCTCAAGGATGCAAGTCCAGGGAATACATGATTTACCACCTTAGCACAGATGCTTTATTAGGCATTCTAATAAAGACAACTTATTTAGTGAATAAGCCAAACAGAAAAATACTCAATATCTCTTTGTCTTTTCCTGTGAGAGGGATATAAGGTCATGGAAAAATGAGTGTTTTTTACACTTTGGAATAGCTATTTAACTGTGAGATACTGGGTAAAGAATAAAAGACTTAGACCATAAAACATCTTTTAAAGAAGCCATCACAAATACTTGGGAACAAACCCATGCACTATTAATTACTAGTTAGATAGATAACTAAGGATATACATGTATTTTTGTACTAGTGAGGAACCACTGATTTTGATAACAAAAAACTTTGCCTCTAAGCTTCTAGTATGGAGAAAATGTCATTTAATTCCCTGTCTGAAAAACGCAATAAAGCCACAGTAAGGCATCATTTGGAATCAATTCCTGCCCCTAAACAACTCCAGATCTTTCCCATAGTAATTCTCTTGCACGTGCCCAGTAAAACTCTCTGCAGAAAGGACGGGTGTACAGCATGTTCAGGAATTCAGCTGAACCACCAGCCTTAAGGACGCGACTCCCAGACAGACAGACAGACAGACAGAAAACTTCTGCACAGCCCACTGCAGCTGCTGTGCCTTTCCAGGGCTTTGTGTCACAGAGGGGAAGGAAGAAAATGGAAGACAATTCCCTCAGCCATTCTGGAAAATCCCTTTTGAGCATCCCAAACACAAAGTTGCTGGACCAAGAACCTCCTTGCTGCCTCATGGAAGCTGTTCCTCCTTTTTTGTCAGCATCACTCAGCACCCAGGTTCACCCAAACCTCTGCCAGGTGGGACAAAAGCCCAGACAACTTTGCAGTGCTTGGTGAGAGGCAGATTCAAAATATCCCATGGGTTATCCCACAGCACCTTAGATTATCCAGATTATATATATATATATACACACATATATATACATATATACACACACACATATATATATGTATATATTTAATATTATATCCAGATTATATTATATTCAGGATTATCCAGATTATCCTTACAGCATCTCACAGTCTCACCTCATATGTGAGGGGGGACAAAATCACTCAGAAGATGTCTTTGACACAAGCACCCAGGACTGCAGGATGACCAGACAACAGCACACACTGGAACAACCCTCTAGAACACAGCAACTGAAACTCTCAAACAATCCTTAAAATCCCTCAAAACACAGCAATAGGAATTCTCCTGCAAAGAGATCAGTGCCACTGTGGCAAGCAGTATTTTGAGATGGTCTGGTGGTATAATAAGAATATAAAAATTTTTTTTCTTTATATTCACAACCTCAAAGAAGAGCAATTCCCCCTCATTTGCCTCAAGACAAAAATCACTGATGTTCCCTAATTTTACTTGCAATGAAGAGTAACTCCAAGCAGAAATAGCAGAAATAAGCAGAAATAAAATGCAAGTGGCCAGAAGTTAACCAGAGAAGATGCTTAATATCTCTTCCTGAAGGATAAATCAGCATTTTTACCATAACTGTGGTCATCTTTATTTATTACACAATAGCTTACCACAGGCCGTGGGTTGTTGGGCTTTTTCACATTTCTGGTTAAATTATTTCTCAACTACTGTGTAGAAACCAAACTTCTCGAATGTCCACCCTCCTTATTCTGGTATACAATGGCAGAGTTTAGTAGGGATTTTTATAGGACTGTCCTACACACAACACTTGGTAAAGTTAATTCCCAGCTTTCCATGGCAAAAAGCTGCCTTTTCTTGCAGTTGTTAGAAAGGTACAGAAAGGAAAAAAACATTTTTCTTTGGCAAAAAAATTACTGTATACCAATATTGATCAGAGCAGTAACATTCTCAGCCACTAAACAGAAAAGCTCTTACACCTCAGTCCCAGATATTAATCATGTTTTAAATATTGTTATTATTATATGCAATATAATTTTGTGTATGTTAGCTATGAGGTTTTTAAGTATCTGCTGGAACATATCTTTTCTACCAGCTCTTCTCAACCATCTCAGTGACAAATTTCAAAGGGAGCCTTCTATCTAGGCACTTGGCTACAAAACCATATTAAGGCTAGAAAATAATTTTTATCCAAGTACAGGAAATAATATACTTATACACTTAGCAAAATCATTAGGGATTTATCTAAACACTACAGATTTTTGTAGAAAAGCCTTCTGTAAATGCAATGGCTTTAAATTAGTACACATATTACTACTATTTGTTTACTTTAATGGCTTAAGAAATATTTCTGAAAGTAGCCTTTGAAAACTGAAATTCTGTTTTGGTTTCGAAAAAGTCCACACATCCTTCCCATTTTCAGAACTGCTGGAACAGTTCAAGAAAAGACGATGGGAAATTCCATTTGAAAATGCCAACACTTGCAAATACAATTTGAAGCATGGGATGGGAACATCATAAAGAATGTAGAACAAATATTTCTCCACAATTACACATTTTGTTTCTCCCATCCTATGAAGAAAAGCTATAGTGTGGGGATGTGAGGAAATGGGAATTGTAGTCAGGAACATAACACACCACTCATAATAAAATATAGAACTTCTTTCTTTCAAAACTCATAGGCACAGTGTGGCCATGGGTACACACTATTGCTTGCCTTCCAGTGCATTTTTATTCCTGCCCTGTTAAATTCAAAAGGCAGTCCAGGATTATGAGTTTTGGTGACTTCATAATGGATGCACATGTGAGTTTTTAAATTAGTCTGCGATGCCTGAAAGGCATTATTTGAAATTTGTTTCAAGGCATGCTTCAGGAGAGAGAGGTCTCAGCACAGACAATCCTGACCTGGCACCTTTCACAGAGCTAACAGGAGGCATTTGATATGCATGGATTAGTGAAGCCAGTGCAGGCTGATTCGTGTGCCTACAACAGCTCCTGCACACCAGAACTGCATCCAGAGGAGGGTCACAATACTAATAAACGCAAAATTAATTTCACACCTCCTAAATTACAAGGCAAGTCTTATCAGTGCTAGACTGTGAGCTTCTAGGGGCAGAGACAGCCTTGTCTGTCTCTCTTGCAGAGCATTAATCATTCTGTGGGTGCTCAGGGCTAATAAGACGCACATAAATCTATTCTGATGTGGTTTTTTGCCACTTCAGACTCGAGGAGAGTCACACACACGCACAGACATAATCTTACCTCTCTACCTAACGCTACACTAATGCACCTAATTGAAAAAACAAGTCTTGATAGGAACAGAAAGGCTTTGTTTTTGTTTATGCCACCCAGACAGAGTCTGTGGCTATACAATGCAAATAGTTGGCAAAACCTAAACCGCAAGTATGCAGCAGCACTGTGAGTAATAAAGATAATGTTTGTATTTTGTTTATGAAGAGCCCTAACCAAACACTAAAGCAACTGTACTGAAACCAAACAACACTCAGATCTTTAGAAAGACTTCAGAGGATCCAAATAATATAATTTAATCACTTTGTTCTTTAACAATCTAAACATCACTTGAAATTTACAAGCAGTAATTCTGCAAGTGAGTCCTCTGAGCTGAAAAATGGGATGTAGCCAGCTGCCTTTTTCTACCCCAACTATTAAAGTTCAAACAAATGAAGCTCTATTACTGAGGGAAAAAGAAAGAAACACCTTACAAAACTCCATTGCCCCTAAGGTTGAGAAATGCTGTATTGCTCAGCCAGCATGGAATTCCTCCATCTCTGGAATCATGTGAAAGTGTGTTGCAGTTACTTCACTGTGCTGAATAATCTACATACAGCTTTGACAGCACACCTGCACTTCTGTGTGGAGTGTGCATAAGAAATGTGTAAAAATGGGTAAGAAATGTATTCTATACCTAAAAAAAAAAAAAAAAAAAAAAAGAAAAAGAAAGAAAAAAGAGATGCTGAGGTAAGACTTCTTGCTAGGAAAACCCAGGATCCAACTAGTTCTTCCCCACAGGGTGCACCAGAGGCAGCCTGGACAGCTGTGCATGACTGACCCTGAAAGATGTTGAGCAAAACTGCCAATGTGTACCTTAAAAAGCAGAGCCTGGTCTGTAATTCCACTCTTTCCAACCCCTGTGTGTGACATAATTGATCAAAAGAGCCAGCACAATCAACCTTGCAAGGAGCTGCCCAACAAAACATGGGGACTTCTCTGGCTTGGAGAAGTCCCAGTAATACTTCACCAAGAATTGAGGCGTAGAACAAAGCAGCAGTCAGCTCCTCCTGCACACAACTGAGACATTTCATTTCCTAACCCATGGTTCTGAGCCTCCACAGGCAGCCCAGACCCCTCTGCAGATGCTGCCAGGCAAGACTCAAACCCAGGGCTACAGGTGTCCCAGAGCTGCTCAGCAATCAGGTGCTAAAGCAGGGACAATGCTGACCTCCTGTCACCTGCCTGAATGGCCAGGTCTGGGTACACCACCCCATTTTATAGGAAATGCTTTTTGCATTTACCTTGGCTGCTGTGGCATGACTGGGGCCAAGTCTGTTTGGGCAGAACCTTTTCTCTAGCAAAAAATGACCACAAATGACATCTCAAACTACTCTGCACACATGTGGAGAAGATCAACAGAGACATTCTCTTCCAAACAAAAAGCACTCCTGCAATACTAAATCTTCTGCTCTAAGCTGGCTATCTTGTCCTAAGGAAAATCCTCTGGTGACCTGGCTAGACAGGACTTGGAGAAAGAGCAGAGATTGCCTTCTCCTCATGTTATCCACCCTGAAATCACCACTGTCTGAGAGGCTGTGTTGGCTGAGTCTTTGCTTGCAGGGTTTCTCAGGGAGAGCCTTGGCAAATATGGCACTGGGAGATAATATCCCTTGTCTGATTATCACCCCCACACACTTAGAAACAATTGTGAAACACTCCTGTGGAAATCCTACCAACCTGTAGCTGGAGAGGAAAGACCAGCATGGGATGTGTGTGTGTGTAGGAGGGATCATCAACAGCAGAGCAGCAGCTAAAGGGGAAAAAAAAAAAACCAAACCAAAACAAAGCAAACAAAAAAACCCCAAAGAAACCAAAAAATCCTAAACCAACAAAAACAAACCCACCCAAAAAAAAGAAAGCGCCTGGAGTAGTTGACACGTTCACAAGGATGGTTTCTCTCCTTTTGTACACCTAACATTTCCTTTCTCTTCTGCACCCACCTGCTTTGTAAAGGGAGCCACATAACAGGCATTATTACAATTAAATGGGCAGACAGGGAGCTCTGCTCAATCTTTTCAGTGTTTGTCTGGCCAATACTCCCAAAAGTGGCACCTTGGTACCTCCTCTTTAAGGTCCCTGTTTGCTCAACAGCCTGAAGATCCCATTCATAGATCTCTGCTGGTAAAACACCTGTGAACAGCTACTAAAACCCTCCAAAAACAGACAAAAAGTTCATCAAAAACAGCTCATCTTCCTTCATGTCACAGACATCATCAGCCCTGTTATTGAATATTCCTTGCCTCCAGCACCCAAAACTGCTCCATTTCACAAGGAGAACAGTTTGGTTAAACTCTTCCCAAAGCCAAAGTGTCCCTGCACATGGAGTTTCAGCACTCTGGCACATGCAGAATATTCACATAAGGGAAGGTGGCACATTTAGGTATTCCTGGGGCTCTGCTTGCACCTTCCTGCCCCAGAGCAGTCCTCCTGTGACACAGATGTAGCAAAGTTTGGCAGGATTATCATACCCCATGCCCAGGAATCCTTTGATTTCCTGCAGGCTCCGAGTGTCCTGCACTCAGGTCCAGGACAGCTGATCACTCCGATGCCTCCACAATTAAATGTTCTGGGAAGCAGGTTAGATTAAAAATACACTGTAACAAACATCTTAAAGTGTGTCTGCTCAGTCAAGTCTGAAAGGCAAGTGGTGCTGGTGCATTAAAGTATTCCTGTTCGCAGGGTAGCTTAAAAATACCTGATTTATTGCTCTTTGGCAACATTGTGTCTAGAGATAATCAACCACTCTGACCTCTCCTACACTGAACAGACTGCACAATATCATTCTCAGGGAAATACTGCTTCACTTTTAGATATCTTGTTCAAAGTATGAATGGTTAGGTTATTTTCTCATCTTAATAAATGATGTAAAACCTCCGGACATATGGTAGCATTTGTAAGCTTTTAGGCAAGCAGTGATAACTTTCAAATGTTACTTCCCTTCCTCCTCCTCCACTACATAAAACAAATATACTGGAACCCATTTAAATCTTAGTGACAAACACATTTAAAAGGGACTAATTCCAGTTAAAGTTTCCAAATGTCAGATGAACACGTTAAATAATTACACCCAAAAAATGAAGAGCAGATGAACTCTCATTCTCATCATTGGTTGAAAAAGTGCCTGTATATTTCCAATAAGGATTGCACAACTTTATGAGACAATGCTTGTGCCTAAATTAGCAAGGAACAAACAAGTGTCAGCTCATACTTACAGGGACATCTGACAAGTATCATTCATGCTAACTCAACACTACCAGATTAGAGGATTGCTGCTGTCTCATTCAGTTTTTGAGTATCAATCCACAACTGCTTCATTTTTTTTTCTAGTTTAAGATCCATAGCCTGGCTCATTTCTGAATAATGGTTACAAACTGTCTGTGGACTGAGGCTTTGGTTTCTCAGAAGCAGAAAGCCACAAAATTCATAAATGAAGGCATGGCACCACACATGCCAAGGTACTTAATTACGAGGAGAAGTTATCTCCAGGAAGAACCTGGACCTGTTTCAGCAAGTCCAGAGCAGACCACGAGGATGATTATGAGGGTGGAATATCGCTGCTATGAGGAAAAGTGGAGGGAATTGGGATTGTTCAGCCTGGAAAAGGGAAGACTTTGGGGTAACCCAACTGTGGCATTCCCATACCTGAGGGGAGCCACAAGAAAGATGGAGAGGGACTATTCACAGGGAGCTGGAGTGACAGGAGGAGGTGGAATGGATTCAGATTGAGAGAGGGGAGGGTTAGATCCAGTAATAGGAAGAAATTCTCCACTGTGAGGGTGGTGAGGCCCTTGTACAGGTTGCCCAGAAAAGCTGTGGATGCCCCGGAGGCACTCAAAGCCAGGCTGGACAGGGCTCTGAGCGACCTGGTCTAAGTGGAAGGTGTCCTTGTTGGGGACGTTGGAACTTAAAGATGATCTTTCAGGTCCCTTCTAACCAAACCCTTTCTGTCATTCTCTGATTCTAAGCCTTTGCCTGCTGTGTTCTTTGGAAAAACAAAGGTGCATTTTCCCCAGGAGCTTTTTGCATTTACCAGATTCTCTCCTATTATCAAGAAGCACACATGCCCTCCCCAGAGCACGTAGCAGAGTCACACTGGAGTGGTTCAGACATCTTCTCTGATTGAGTGCTGTACTGTCATCCATTATTACTCAAGGCCACTCATAGCATGCATTAACATTTATAAAGTTGGAATCTATTCAGCCTGTCCACCCAATAGCTGACTAACTGGATGTTATTACTTGAAAAATAAATCTCACAAAAAGGGAAAACAAAATAACCTGGGTACACAGAATAACACACTCTATGTTCTCTAACACAAGCATTACTAATACTGAATAAATGGGCAAGTATTTAATCTGTAACAGCTTCTAAGCTTCTCACAGAACAAGAAGAGTGAAGACTACACACTTAATATTATTTTGCACTTTCACAACTGAAAGGAAAACTAAATAAGCAAATACTTTCTACTAGTTAGGGGTTAACTAGTTAACTAGTTAACTTATTGCTATTCCTCTAAATATAAAAAGGTGCTGTGTGCTTCAGGGGGAAACAGGCACCAGTAGCAACAAGCTGTTCAGCACTTTGTGCCAAATGCTCACAAGAACACTGAACACAGAACACATCCAGAGCTGCAGCAAGCCAGGCTCAGGAAACCCAAAGGTGGAAGAAACACATCTTGACCAAAATTAAAGAGAGTAAACCTCACCCCAAAATGCTGCTTACAAGGGCTTTGCTTGCAGCAAATACAATGTAAATTTGCTTGAATTGGAAAACAATAAAGGCTGCATTCCTGGAGCTGGGCGGTTTTGGGTTAATATGCAGAACCTTTAGGTGCTGCCCAGAATTATTCTTGTCCTGGAGCTCAGCGGGTTCCGCACGCCGTGTCCAGCCTGGGGCTTTAAAAGGTGCTGGAGGAAGCAGGGCCAGGATCCCGCAATCCCCACCTGCCCCGGGAGCTGCCCCCGCCCCATCCCATCCCATCCCATCCCATCCCATCCCATCCCGCCCCATCCCATCCCATCCCATCCCATCCCATCCCATCCCATCCCATCCCATCCCATCCCATCCCATCCCATCCCATCCCATCCCATCCCATCCCACCCCATCCCTGTCACAGACATCTTTTCATTAAAATCCTTTCTTAGGATTTTTTCCTGCTGAAGCTGAGAAGTTTCAGCAACAAAGTGTAAACAAGGGTTATCGGCTGCTGTGGAATGCAACAGGTGGATCCGTGATTGGTCTCATGTGGAAGTTTGGATTTACTGACCACTCACAGCAGAGCTGCTCTTGCTCTCTGCCGGGACACAGATCTTTGTTATTCACTCTTTTCTATTCTTAGCTTAGCTAGCCTTCTGAGAACCTTTTCTTCTATTTCATTTTAGTACAGTTATAATCTAATATATATATCATAAAATAATAAATCAAACCTTCTGAACATAGGATCAACATTCTCGGCTCTCTGTCACCCTGAAAACCCTTGTGACCACCATCACACACCCCATCCCATCCCAGCAATCCCCCGTCACCGCCTCCGCTCCCTGCCGACTCGACCCTGCTCAGTACTCGAGGTCCCTCCTTTCCTTCCTTCTTTTCCTTCCTTCTTTTCCTTCCTCCTTTTCCTTCCCCCTTTCCCTCCCTCCCTTCCTTCCGCCACTTCCTTCCGCCACTTCCTTCCGCCACTTCCTTCCGCCACTTCCTTCCTTCCTTCCTTCCTTCCTTCCTTCCTTCCTTCCTTCCTTCCTTCCTTCCTTCCTTCCTTCCTTCCTTCCTTCCTTCCTCCGTCCCTCCCTCCCTCCCTCCCTCCTTTCCGCCACTTACTTCCTTCCGCCACTTCCTTCCGCCACTTCCGCCACTTCCTTCCGCCACTTCCGCCACTTCCTTCCGCCCCTTCCCTTCCCTTCCCTTCCCTTCCCTTCCCTTCCCTTCCCTTCCCTTCCCTTCCCTTCCCTTCCCTTCCCTTCCCTTCCCTTCCCTTCCCTTCCCTTCCCTTCCCTTCCCTTCCCTTCCCTTCCCTTCCCCTCCTCCTATGGCTTTGGTGCACGGGCAGGGCTGGAGTTAAAACCTCCTGCAGTTAAAGACCAGAACCAAATGCCCCCCAAGAGCCCAGAGCAGGCACCTCCTCCCCCGGGCAGTAAATCCCCATCCTGACTGCTGGCCTGGGCTCTCCCTCCAGACACAGAGGTTTTTCTGAGGGGGATTCCCCCCCTGTTCTCAGGAAACATTTACATCAGTGTCTACAAAGCATTCTTCAGAGACTGATGAGAAGTTCTAAAAGAGCTTTGTCTTCAATTACGAAGAATATTCAGCTTTAGCACGTAATGTATGTCCCATATCAGCCAACGCTTCGCACAAGTGGCCACAGAACAAAATGTTCAGTGAAAAAGCCTCAACTCTATGGCTTGTTTTTCTTCAGAGGAATTTGGTGTGATGATGAACAGGTTGGGCTATGGGAAAGGCTCATTACATCTTCAGAATTCTCACAACAGAGAGATTTTTTAATTTTAGTGAACCCCAGCAATTATTTTCTTCAGTATTCTTTGGCAAAATACACTCTTCCATACATTTTTCAGATGGAGCGGTCAATAAACCAATGCTCAGAACCACTACTATAATTTGAGCACACAGATTAAAATACAATTAAAACCATAGTTGCCTGTTTGAAAGATTTATTGCAACACTTCAGATCTGGCCACTTCTCAGGAGCAAACTTCCTGAGAATGTTATAGCCTGCTCCAAAAAGCAGCAATTCCCACCCAGTAGGAAGCAGTGGGCAGTCTTGGAAAAAAAAGCAGTGAATTTGTATCACAGATTAAATGTAGAGATTAGAGGATTAAAATTTTCTATCATGTAGTGCACACTTGGGTATTTAATAATTACATAAACAAGGAGAAAACAGTTGGAAAAGCAGGTCTTGAACTTCTATTGTTATAACAGACAAGATATGCCATCAAAATAGGTCTCTATTTTTAAAGGTAAAAAAAACTCTAATGAAAACAACACCTTGAGCAGTGGCACTGTGCAGTAGAAACTACATTAACTTGTCATAATATGTTGCTTCTGTTGGTATGACTTCCAATTGAATAACGAAATAAATATGAGCTTCAGAATACACAGTATTACTGAAGTGCTTGGAATGCAGCACTTGGGAAGCCCCCTAACGTGGATTTTCTGATTCCTCTCAAGATTTCAATGATTGCTATCCTCAGCTGCAGGTCACTGTTTTGGGGTTTACCCATATTCTTGTCTTACAAATGGCAAATCATGACACTCTTTTAAAAAATGCGCACACACAAATGAATTCCTCAGAAAAGGTGATTCAACACAAAGCCAGCTACGATCTGAATGAATGGGGGAAAAAAAACCCTAAAACCCCCAAAGCTTATTAAGACGCCATTTGCTTCATTTAAATTGCAGCCTTTTTTTCTTCTTTATTTTAGTCATATTCTGCTTTCTGTGAGCAGGTACTGAGTCCTGATTTTGCTGAAGAATTTCAGACATCATTAGCATCACTGACTAACTCTTTTCATACTTCCTTTTCTCTTGCCATTTTTATGGTAAGGGACATTTATGATGCTTGCTATGCCACCTTCTGTGTTCAGGCTCCCAAAAATCCTTCTCATCAGCTTCCACAGAGTGCAACCTGCTGCTGCTGGTCCCAGTGGTGCCTGTGGTGGCAGCAGGGGAGAGAAAATATGGCAAAAGCTGCCAGAGATAAATCCCATGCAAGCAGCTCCACATGCCTGGTCCTCCCATCTCTCCGAGCATCCCCTTGGTTCTTAAGATGCTCCAAAAGTACAGAGGCATTTTCAGATCAAGGATAGTTCCTTGCCTGTGCCTTTTCCTCAGTGAACTGAATGGATACAGGGTTTATGGAACTGGGGTTTGGAGTACATGGTGCAGTGACAACTCTCAAATGAAATGTGTGTTGTGGCAGGACTTCTGCTTCTGAATAATAATTCATCACAAAGGGTGATTAAGTGTCAGAGCTCATGACTCTTTTAGAAGCTTATTACTACTATCAGTGCATATAGCAGTGAGGGAATGTTTTTGTTTTGTTTTTTTTTTTTCTTCTCAACTCCTAAGATTTGGAGTTGAGAAGAAATCGATTTAGGAAGTAGCTCATGTATATTGATATTAAATATCAACATGAAACACTTGATTTAGAAAGCTTTGGGTATTTCCAACATTTTGTTCCAGTCCAAAAGATTATGCAAAGTTCACAAAGAGCCTTTCCAATTGATCCAGACATGTAAAAAATATCATTCTGCTTTTGCTGCAAGGCTAAATCCGCTTTGCTAACTTTAATGTCACATTTCAGTAAACAGAGGCTTCTGAAGATTCGTGGTTTTTTTATTGTTTCAGCATATTATCAATTTTCATTGAGGTGAGTTTTAGTATATCTCTCCAGAGTATTAATCACCGTTTACAATGTATTGTTTCACACAACCTGCGCCAATACAAAATAAAAAAAAACACCATAGAATTTTAGATTATGATTCTATGGCATAAAACCATAGAATCATAGAATGGCCTGGGCTGGAAGGGACTTTAAAGACCATATAATTCCAACACCCTGCCATGAGCAGGGACACCTTCCACTAGCCCAGGTTGCTCAGAGCCTCACCCAATCATGCCCTGAACCCCTCTGGGGATGGGGCAGCCACAACTTCCCTGGGCAGCCTGTGCCAGTGCCTCACCACCCTCACAGTGAAGAATTTCTTCCTAACACCTGATCCAAACTCTCTTTCAGTTGGAACTCATTCCCCCTTGTCTTGTCTCTACACGCCCTTGCATAAAGTCCCTCTCCATCACATCAGGGAAAAGCGAGAAACGCGGAAATTGCTGGAGCTGCCTCTAAGAGTCTCTTTTTTCATTTTCTGCGGGTGAATAAATGCAAAAGGCAGGGAAGTGATGGATGGAGCTCATCCTTTGGTTTCTCCAGCCGCGATTCCCCAGAGCGGGCGGCGCGGCGCGGCGGGTGCAGTACCGCGTCCTGCCGCGGGGAGGCGACAGCGGCGCTGCCCCGCCCGCTCCCAGCTGCGAGCGCGAACCCTCGACACACAAAACAGCCCCAAAAAACACCAAAAAACACTCTGGGAGCACCCCAAAAGCACCAGAAGGATCCCACCAGGCCACAGCGAAACCTGGCGGGGCTGTCCGAGCGTTAGTATGCAAGCGGAGCCTTGAGAGATTCGTGTGAATAATACCAAAAATGTCTAAGCCTCTTAGTGCTGCAGGAGTGGAAAATCCCATTTCAGGCGTTTGTGCTCATAGCTAGGAAAGGGGGGAATGAAGGGGTTTGGTTTTAAGCAGCTGAAGCGCTGTCCAACTGCAAGACAAGTGGGATGTAGCACTTAAGTAATGACTGTTTTGGTGTCAAGTTAAGCCCTAAAATGTACAGAGATCTTACTAAATGAGTAACATCGGGATCTATCTAGCAAAAAAAAAAAAAAAAAAAAGCAAAACAAAACAAAAAGTCATTTTTCAATGATTTTTTTCCAATCTGTGATAAAATGTATAGTAAGAGCTCATTATAATAAATATTGCATTAAAATATAGTGATTCAATTGTCTCAAGGTTTTTTTGGACATTCTTATACCAGTTTTGTTTATGAAAGTAAGCATCTCTGTATTTAAAGGTGTTAAGAGCTCATGTTCTTGCAAGTTTACCCAGTACAACTGTTGAACTCTTAATTTTTCTTCCACTGCTCTAAGGAAAATTAAATGCTGCAGATGTTATCCTTTATAATGCCATACACACTGAATCAGTTCCTCATTTGCAGGGCAAGTTATTTATTTTTTCCTACTGATCTTCAAGGCAATCATGATCATTAGGCATTGCCAGGGTTAAATAAACATGACCTGAAGTGATCACAAGTCAGAAGTTATGTGAAAGAGATATTCTCATGTCAATAAGTGGAAATCTAGGAACTGCACTTGAAATATTTCAAACAAATCCCTCTCTTCAGACAAAAACATCTTAAGAACACGAGCGAAAAGGCAGAAATAGACCTGAAACTAAAACGTTTCCTGTCTCTGAGATATATTTGAACTAGACAGTCTGCATTATTAAAGATGCTAGTGGTCACGGATAATCAATAGGTTAAACTTCATGAAGTAAAGGGAGCAAAACCCAAAAACCAAAATGGCAACAACAAGACAAAAAACCCCAAAAACAAACAAACAAAAAAAACCACACCAAAAAAAAAAACAAACAAAAAACCCCCAACCAAGCAAGCAAAATTAAAAAAAAATTTAAAAAAGAGAAAAAATAAAGAAGCAAAGAAATGAATACTCTTATACTCTCTGAAAGTTTTACCCATTCCAGTTGCAAGTGTCTGACCCCCTTTCACTGCACAGCAGCAGCCCTGAGCGAGGACATGAAGCCCTGGTGTGCCCTGGCAGCATTTCAGCATTTCTGCATTTCTGCAGCCCGGACAAGCCCACCTGCCAGGAATTCCCCTCAGGACAACTGCAAGGAGCTTAACAAGATTTGCATCCATTCATAAAAGATCCCTTTGCTTAAGATGAAGCCAATGTGGAACTTGCAGGAACCTGGGGTATTTTTGGGGCTATTGCACAATTTTCCAGCCCCCCAGGGCCAGGCAATTCCCAGTTTTTATGGGAATGGGGGCACTGAGCACCAAGTGTCTCCTGGTTGGCCCCCATGGCAAGCAGAGGAGCCACTTCAGAGCAGTCCCTGCTATCCAGAACCATCACTGCCTGGCACTGTTTCACTCCACCAAGCTTTCCTCACCTCCTGAAACCTTTCCTCCTCCCATCCCACAAAAAGGAGAAAGCACGTCTGGAAAACCTTCAGTGGAGAACTTTGCCAAGGACTATTTGAAACTGAAGAGCTTTCTCTCTGTGCCATGATCAGTGCAAAACCCAACTCCACAGCTCTTATCCCATGCTGTAAATTCAGTGTTACCCTCAACCTCTCTGATGCTTCCTGTGCTTTTGCAATTACCCTCCCAGATTTCCACCCAAACCTGGGTTTTTCCTCAGGTTTAAGCACTAAAGCCAACAGAAATTCTCCTCCACCCATCCCACAACCCTTCCAGATCTCCAGATCAAACCTCACGATATGTGAGCCTCAAAGAACCAGCTGTTGTTACAAGACAACACCAACATCCCACAGCCAGCTTGTCACAAGCAGAAACTTTTTTTGTCACAAGAGAAACATCATGGAATTAAGCAAAAAGTTGGAAAGCCACGCATCTTGATCATCCTTGTGTACAGCACCAGCCTCTTACCTAAAGGTACAGCTCAAATAGTTTTAATTTAAATACTGAAAATTAGTGAGCAGGAGCAATGCCACCAGTAAAACATGGGAATTTGTATGGCAGGTTTTCAATATAAAGTTTTCAACCCTAGACCACGAGGGGTTTTTCAGAGGTGCAAGTGGGAACTCTTGCCTGCTTTTTTCATCTTAAAAAACCCTGAACTCTTTAAACAGAACTCATTCAGAACTTCATAGAGTACCTGAACTCTTCCAGTTAGGAAAAACAACAGTAAGGAAGAAAATTTTGCATGGTTATGTTTAAAGAGAAGAGAGTGTGGCACAGCAGCCACACATAAAACCAGTTAAACCCCACTTTTATCTGTCACACCCACCAGGATTTTTTATTCTGTACTCTTTCATTTATAGTAAGTGCACTTAATACTGTTTTTGAGTCTGTTTTCTCACTAAGACATTATATAACATGAATTAAGAAGCTAGAAGCATCTCTTTGAAGCATCCTCAGCACATGAGAAGACTCATTCACCAAGTTGTTAGACTCAATGAAAGAAAAGATGCACGAAACCAAGAGCACTTGCACAATCCTCCTCCCCAGTCATCTGTTCCCTCTCTGCCACCTATCTTCTAGGTTGTGGTCAGCAGAGTTCAAAGAGCTTCAGCTTTGTGAATCTTTGGGGGTTTTTTAAGACAGATTTTACTACCAACGAGTACAAAAGCAGCCACCCAAGGCAGAACGGAGTTTTTATCCTGAACTGCTGTACTGGTCCTTTAACTTTTTATGACTCATAGTTCAAGTATTTGGGAATTCCCCTCTAAATATGAGTTTGACACACTTGCATTATGGAAAGTTATTTTATTCAAAAAGTAACAAAATGCAATGTTCATGCAATACTCAGGTCTATATTTAACACCACACAATCGAGTTTTTTCTTTTTTTTTTTTTTTTTTGCAATGAAGTTTCTAATTAAAGACAGATTCCAAAAAAAAAAAAATCGAGAACAAGCCTGAATAGCAGAAGAAGCAGCATTGAAGGAGACAATCACAGTGTTACACATCCAAGCAAGTCAGGATTTTTTTAACTATTCAAACAATGTCAGAGCTGTTTGCCTCCTCCCCAAACCCCCCAGTTTCATGTAAGAGTGCACAGCTTCTCTCTTACCTGTGTGCTCAAATCCCTTCTTGGTGGGCTGGCTGCTCATCAGGGATCACCTGACCAAAGCCTGGAAAGAAATTAAAATACAATCAGCTGAAACGCTCCTCTCCACTGCCCTCTGTCATGTGAGGCAGGACAGAACCAGCTGTCATTGCTTCAGAGAAAAAGGGAAACGGGCCCCTCTGTTTCCACCTCCTTCCTTCCTCCCCGCTCACTCTTTCCTATCTGTCCCTGCCTCCCGACCTCCTCCCTCCTCTCATTCTTCCACTTTTTGCTCATTCACTGCCCGCCCGGCTGGGGTCTCCCAGGGGAAGCCGCATTCCACAACGCTCAAGCATTTCCCCTGCATCCCGAGCTTTCCCAACGAGCTGCCCACACATTTGTACTGGAAAAAAATTAAAAAAAAAAAAAGAAATTAAAAAAAAGAGGGAAGAGAAAAAAGAAAAAAAAAAGGGGAAGAAAAAAATAAATCGGAGGGAAAAAAAAGAGAAAAGGCACCACATTCCACAGCCCTCAGTCAGCCCTGGCAGACTGCGAGACATTTTCAGTCACACAGCACAAAATGCATTAGTCAGAGCTGAAAGACCACACACTTTGTACCACTACCACGCTAACAGAGAATGGCCTGAGCACGGCTACAGGAAAAAGGAAAGGAGGGGTTCCTATTGGTGATTCCATTTTACACGAGGTGGTCACCCAAATGTATGAAAAAATCCGCAGGAAAGGGCCCTTAGCTGCCATTCCCAGCAGAAACAATGTGGACGTGGGCAGCGGGGAAAGCTCTCCCAGCCTTTGCCAAGAGGACTCCCCCTCCAACAGGATGTGCTATCCCAAAGACTGATCCCAAAGGCTGCGAGCCATTATCTAAATCAGAACCTCTATCTCCCCGCCGGTTCGTTCATAGGAAACACCAGCCTAGAAAAAGTGAAAGTAACACTGCATGATTCAGATTCCCCGAAACCACATCTACTTTCAGTTCAGACTTCTCTCCTCTTCGCCGCTCCGCAGCAGCTCTGCAGCTTTATCCATCTATGGAGTTTTGTTTCCTCTACTTACGCGGTTTCAGCCCGCCGTGCTCGCAGGGAATCTGATCAGCAAGAAACCAGAAGGGAGCTCGGAGTAAAAAAAAAAAAAAAAAAACCCAAAAAAACCCCTCGGTCCTCATCGCAATGACCTAATCACTCATCTATCTGCTCCTGCTTCCGTCCCCCACACGCGCTTATCTCTGCCTTGGGGCATTTTGGGAGCCAGGACGCGGCTCGGGAGAAGCAGCGCTGCTAAAATCACATCAGGGAGGGACAGAGCTGCGAGGAGCACGCCGTGGTGTCCTCTGGGAACAGCAGCATGGAGCCCCCAGCCCCAAATTCCTGCTGCCAGATCCAAATTCCCTACACCCAGCTCCAAATTCCCTGTTCCTAGCCCCTGATTCCCTGCTCCTAGCCCCAAATTCCCAGCTCCAAATTCCCTGTTCCTAGCTCCTGATTCCCTGCTCCCTGCTCCCAGCCCCAAATCCCCATCTCCCAGCCCCAAATTCCCTGCTCTCATCTCCAAATTCCTGGCTCCCCTCCCCAAATTCCCTCTTTCCAGCCCCAAATTCCCTACACCCAGCTCCAAATTCCCTGCTCCTAGCCCCAAAATCCCTGCTCCTAGTCCCAAATTCCCTGCTCCTAGCCCCAAAATCCCTGTTCCGAGCTCCAAATTCCTGCTCCCAGGCCCAAACTGCCTGCTCCCACTGCCAAATTCCTGCTCCTAGCCCCAAATTCCCGTTTCCCAGCCCCAAACTCCCTGCTCTCAGCTCCAAATTCCCATCTCCCAGCCCCAAATTCCCTGCACTCAGCCCCAAATTCCTGCTTCCAACTCCAAATTCCCTGATCAGGGCTCCAAATTCCTTGCTCCCGGCCCCAAAATCCCTGTTCCCAGGCTCAAAATCCCTGCTCCCCTCCCCAATTTCCTTCCCCCCAGCCCCAAATTCTCTGCTCCCATCCCCAAACTCCCAGCGCCTAGCTGCAAATTCCCATTCCCAGCCCCAAACTCCTGGCACCCAGCTCCAAATTTCCCGTTCCCACCTCCAAATTCTTGCTACCAGCTCCAAATTCCCTGCTCCCAATCCCAAATTCCCTGCTCCTAGCTCCCGGTTCCCTGCTCGCAGCACCAAATTCACTGCTGGCAGCTCAAAATTGCCACTGCCAGTTCCAAATTCCCTTCTCAGTCCCAAATTCCCTGCTGCCAACCTCAAATTCTCCACTCCAAGCCCGAAATTCCCTGCTGCCAGTTCCAAATTCCCTGCTCCCAACTCCAGATTCCTGGCTACCCTCCCCAAATTCCCTGCTCCCAGCTCCAAATTCCAGGGTCCCAGCTCCAAATGCACTGCTGCCAGACCCAAATTCCCTGCTCCTATCCCCAAATTCCCACTCCCAGCCCCAAATTCCCTGCTCCTCACGGGACTGTCCCTATCAATCCTGCCAAGACCCAGGGGCTTATCCGAGATTCAGGGAAGTGCAGGGAGGCGGGGGGAAGATAGGGAGAGCCCTCAAGCGCCTGCCCTGGAATTTCTCTTCAGGAAAGTCCATGCTTTAATGAAAGACTGATACTAGATACCACAAAGAAACTTTTATTTCTCTAGGCACATGACTCAGATGCATTTTCTATGTGGGTTATGCGGTTGTGCTATGTTTCATCTTAAAAACTGTTTCAAAGAGACCTTTAAACATTAGTTTTAAGAAAAACTCAATGTGTTTATGCATAGTGAGTGTTTTTAAGCTGCCTTTTATTGCACAATGCTGTATAAAGCAGAGACAGTAATGTCTGTTTTCATTATAGACATAATTTGAATCTAATACTAAACACAATAATCTGTAAAAATATTTAAGTTACATCCCTAAATAGTTTGCAGAAAAGTAAACAAACTGAACCCTTCAGCAAAACAGATCCCCTTAGTTACAATATTGTTATCTGTCCTCTTTTCTCATGTCCCTGATTTTGAAAATACATTTACTGACTGTGTTATTGACTTAGATATTTATAAAATAAATGGTAGCTGCTGCTGTGCAGTATTTCAGCAGAGGAAGGCTGTCCAGAGCTGCCTCAGAGACCGAACACTGTCGCCATTATAACAAAAGCATTAAAATGAATAATTCATGAGCAAAGGAAGTACCCTACCATTAAAAGGCACCGAGTATTTAATGAATTGTCCAAAAGCTACCCCTTTTACTGCCCAGTTCCTCTTACTACTTAATTATGCTACATTTTTCTAAAATGGCATCAAGTAGTAATCAGCAGAAACGCACGGATCACTTGTAGGAGACTTTGTGAGGAGTAAGAAATAAAAGCCAAAAAATGAGCCAGAGAGAGGGAGGGGAAAAAAGTGTTTATGTCTGATGATGGATATATTAAGGAAATGAGACTTCAGACTTGAAGGCTTTTCCAAACTGTGCTTTTGAATCTTGAAAAGGAAGAACATAGACCAATATTCTTTGTAAAAATAAAGGCAATCAGTTCCTTGCCTTTATCTGGTACCTTCTTTTTCAGGATCTCAAGGCATCATGAAAATGCTCAGGAATTCAAAAGCCCCATTACTGAGGAATTTCAGAACTTTCCTCCTGTTTATAAGGTCTCAAGAAGACGAATTTATTTTCTCCAGGTCACACAGGAAGGCTTGGAGACTGAGGCAAGAATAGAGCTTCATGTCCTGGTTACCAGTCCGGTGCCCAACAAAAGGAGCAACTTCCTTGCTTTATGCTAAGAAGCATCAAAAAGTTCAACAGTCCTGCAGGTTTTAACTTAATAAAATGAATAGTGGTGGACAGGCATTTTCTGCAGGGATAGTAGAAAATTCCGAACCATTAAACCCATATTACACCGGAATTATGTGCAAACTTAAATTTTGAATAACATATTTAAAGGAATTTGGCCTAGTGTAGCATCTGCTCATGTTTCTTTTATCTGCTGCAGGAAACACACATGCACTGCCTGGAAAGAGATTTATTTCTAACCTACACTTTCAAACTTTTCAAAATTGGTACACTAACATTAATAAACTTTTCAGATTTCATTGGAACCAACATCCACTTCTTAAAATTGAAGAAATTGCATCTCTAAGACATTTTGCCAATGGGACAGCATTCCATAATGTCAAGCAAAAGCCATCCTAAATATCTTTACTTACATGGATCACTTTTCAGCTGCCCTACTCTCCTACACTATTGAGAAGAACTCAAACACAATTCTCATTCCAAGACTCTCATTTGCAACAAGTTCACCAATTATGTGGCAGCAAGCCCATTAATATTGAGATACAAAAACATGTCCCCAAGGCATGGTGGATGGAATGAAAACATGAGATGTACACTGCAAAATCAGACACTGTCACTGGTCAACACTGATGCTTTTTATTTTTAAACCTGTTGGCTTCTTTGCAGAGCATTGGTAAGCACTTTTTGGATTGTGACTTGCCAATTTCTAGGTTTTTTTCACCTTTTTAAAAAATTTTAATAGCATCTATTTGAGAGGGATGCTCTTTTGATCTGGTATTAGATGGATGATTTTCACTCTGCCAAAAAAATTTGCCCTTCAGTCAACTCAGAGCTGCTCCCACAGCAAGTCCTTACAGGAATAAGGAAATGCTCTTTAACAGCTAGAACAATCTGTACAGTTAAAAATATTTTTAGTCTTCAATCCCCAAGGAACCATGAGTAGAACTGAACTGCAAAACAAATATTAAAAATATTAAAAAAACCCCATTATTTGTTGTTAGATATAATTAATACAGCCCAGCTCACAGGTTTATTGTAACTGATAGACTATTTCAGCACAAATGACCATTAATGGTTTGATAACTTGTGGCACGAAGAAAGAGGAGGAAAACCCACAAAATATTTATGGTAACTCTTCCAAAGATGGAAGAAGTTCTCTTCTTTAAAATTGCACCAAAAAAAAAAAAACAAAACAAAAAACAAACCAAGAAACCAATTAAAGAAAGAAATGCTATGAACACTTCAAGTTTATCTCCTTCAAAATATTTATCTTGAGTCTACATCACAGGAGAAATTCTGTGTTGACATAAACCAGTATGAGTGTGTCCACCAACCCAGCAACCTCCACCAGGGCACCCAGACTACTGAGTCACTACCTAAACACGAGTGTTCCAGAGAACAAATAGCATCAAATAAATTACTTCAGAGAAAACAATGGGAAAGATCACCACTGCTTCTACTTGGAGGTGGGGGGGGGGGGGGGGGAAAGAAAGAAAAGGAAACAAAAATTAGAGCAAAATTTCCAAGTGAAAGGAACTGAATCAGCATTTTGCTACTTGGATAAGAGGGAGAGGGGATGGGAAGAGGCAGGAGAGACTTGTAGAGTAGTAACAATCTGATTGGTAAAATGTTCAGTATGCACAAATGCCTCCAAACTACATTATGGCTGCAAGCAAGAATGAATGGAATTATATCTATCAGTGTAATGATAAGGTGACAATCAAGTGCAAAAGAAAAAATAACAAGAAATGAAAGGTGAAGGAAGTGCTCAGCTATCCAAGAATAACCCATCTGATCTCAGTATGCCAAAGTGTGGTCAGATAATGTATACAAATTTATATCTAGGAGCTTAGATATGTTTAGAGAGTTTTGATATTTGTTTTACCTCCAGTGAGTGAATTTATGTTCCACAGAGCAGTGGTGTTTACCACACTGCTGTTTACTTGTACCAGCAGAGTTGTGTAGACTGTGCAGTGAACAACTCACAGACCTTTCAGTGCTACAGAGGAGCAGAACTTATTATCTCAGCCTTCTAAAATAAAAACCAGATTTTAGACGTGAATATAAATTAATTTTATAAATCAAAAAATAAAGGACATTTAGAGGGCTAAATAGAGGACATTTTGAGGGCTAAATAAACAGATGCAGATGCAAGAGTAGTGAAGGTATTTTCCACCTTCTTTATTGTAAGAAATACCTCGAAGGAGGCATGTCAGCACATCTCCAAGATCACAAAATAGTTTAGGTTAGGAAAAACCTCTGGAGGTCATCTGGTCCAGCCCCTGTGCTCAAACAGGGGCACCTGCAGCCCATGGCCCAGGGTCACCTTCAGAGAGCTTTGGAACACCTCCAAGGACAGAGACTCTGCAACCTCTCTGGGCAACCTCTGCTCCCTCACAATGTAAAAGTGATTCCTAACATCCAGATGGAGCCTCCTGTGCCTCAGTTTGGGGCCACTGCCTCTGTTCCTGTCCCTGTGCAATGCTGAGAAGAGCCTGGCTCTGTCTGCTTTGCAAGATCCCTTCAGGTATTTGAACATTTGTGCTCCTCCCTCAAAGCCTTCTTTTCTCCAGGAACAACAGTCCCAGCTTGCTCAGCCTTTGCTCCAGACCCTTCATCACTTTTGTGTCCCTTCACTTGAAGGGAAGTCCCTAGTAGCTCCATCTAGTAGCTCCATCTCTCCTTTACTGGGGAATCCAAAACAGAATCCAGCATTGCAGATCATCAAGGCTGAGCAGAGAGGAAGGATCACCTCAGGATCACCTCAGGATCACCCAGGGATCCCCTTAATAAACTTCTTTGGGCAGCACTCCTCCTCACTCAGCCCAGGATGCAATCAGCCCATTTCAGAAGGGCACACTGCTGGTTCCTCCTCAGTTTGGTGTCCACCAGCCCCCTGGGCCTTTTCTGGAGAGCTCCTTCCCTGCTTTTCATCCCTGGGTGGTCCTGGATTGTCCCTCCCCAGGGCAGGACTTGGTGCTTGCCTCTGAGATCCTCCAGGTGTGCAGGGCTTTGAGGAAAGGAAAAGTTGCATACTTGGACTAAGGTGCACACTGCTTTCATTAACACCACTGTCACAGACATCTTTTATGAAAAATCCTTTCCTTAGGATTTTTCCTCCTGAGAAGCTGAGAGGCCTCAGGAAGAAAATGTAAACAATGATTATCTGCTGCTGTGGAATGCAACAGGTGCATCTGTGATTGGTCTCATGTGGTTGTTTCTAATTAATGGCCAATCACAGTCAGCTGGCTCGGACTCTCTGTCTGAGACACAAACCTTTGTTATCGTTCTTTCTTTTTCTATTCTTAGCTAGCCTTCTGATGAAATCCTTTCTTCTATTCTTTTAGTATAGTTTTAATATAATATATATCATAAAATAATGAATCAGCCTTCTGAAACATGGAGTCAGATCCTCATCTCTTCCCTCATTCCAAGACCCCTGTGAACACCATCACACACCATTGTTTCTTACTTTCAGATACGGGCTGGGCTTCCTGAAACAGGTTTTGTTTTCCTTCTATTCCGTCCCTGCCAAGGAATCCCTCAGGCTCACTATTCTCTTCCTCTCCCTTTCAAATACCCCAGGTATACCCTGGAGTCAAAAAGGTAAGATTTTAGTGACAGTTCATTTCTGTTACCTTGACATTTTCTGCCTCTTCCACAGTTTTCCAGCATTTTGAGAGAGTGGGCTTAGAACAGAGAACTTAGGAAGGAAATATATGTCAAACATTTCCATAATTAAAAGTAGTAAAGTCACTCAGGTATTTGTTTGCAAGATGCTCTCACGGTGTTTTTCAAGAGAACTAAAGCAGCAAAAGCTCTCTGAGTTTGATGAACTGGTAGAGTCCCACTGCAGTCTCTGAAATGTCAAACTGTCATAGGAAGGACAGCAGAAAGTGTTTTCTTTTGGGTCTTATCAGACAATCAACTACCAAAGTGGTAGCTACCAGACAAACAGCTCCTCTGACACAAATACAGCAACCACAAATTCACTCCAGATTTCACAGGTGTGATTAATCTCTTCCAGTCCAGTTTGCTCTCCCCTGACCTCCTGCAGCCAATTCTCCAAACTCCAGAGGGCTCAGGATCTGCCCCAGGGCTGCTCACCCCATCCAAGGGCCGGGGACTCTGCAGCACCCCAAAGAGCACTGAACAATGATGTGCAGGGACCAAAACCCACCCTAATCACCCCAAATTACAATGTGACTCCTTTTTGTGCTCATATTTGAATCCTTTGGGCAAGCTGTGTGTCCAAGACCCTAAATCTCTTTATCACATAAATGTCTGTCCCAAAGTAAGAGCAATTATTCTCAGCCATAAATCAGAAACTACTTATAATTCAACAAGACACGGAGGAAAATCTAGGCCACCTCACCACAGCATAAAAAGGGGAAAAAAACTGGTTTGTTTCCAAAATAGGAGAGAAAGTGATTTTTCTTACAGCACTGAGAGCCCCTCAGACATTGGCAGCACAAAAAAAAAAAAAAAAAGTCAGCCAAAACAGAACAGAACCCTGCACCTGTGCCTCATATTCCCAATGAAACTTCACACACTCTGTCCCAAAAAAATAATGACACTGGATTTTCCTCACATCTTTTCCAGTGACTTCCACATTTTCAAATCCGTCTTTATACTCTGAAATATTTACAGAGCCATGATCTTTCTAATTAGGGAAAAATAAAGAGGAAAGGTATCTTCAAATATTTCTTCTTTGCTATTAATACACTTCTGAAAACATTTAAAAGCTTCTCCAGATCAACATTTCTAAGAAAAGCATGAACTCAATCACTTGGCCCAGAAAGGTGCAGGGATGTTGTAGCTCTGAACTGGCTCCTCAGGGACCAGTAGCAGTTTAAGTATATTGATATTTATTCAGAAGTATATTGATATTTATTCAGCTTCCTCAGAGAGGCCAATAAAGCCAATCAAGGAACACAGCACCAATAATTACTCTCATTTCTACTGCAGTATTTTCAGGTGCTGCAGTTTCAGGCTTTGGGGCTGACACCTTTAGTTTGATACACAACATTAATTTTGGGATTTTGCTGTGAATGGACACCCTTAAAGCTTCCTTTTGGGGCTCAATGGCTACAGTGTGACATGCTGTGAATAATCTTAAACAGGAGGGCTGTAACAGCTCCCTCATACCTGGACTGTTCCTGTACAAGTGAATTTTTGTCCCATGTATACAAAACCAGGAAGAATATTTGTTCCATGTGTCTATAGAAACATCTGTTCAGTATTTTTCAGCATATTTGTATCTTGTCACATCATCTCAAGCAATGATTGCACCCAAAATGAAGAATCCTGCAGTGATTCCCAGCAGAAAGGAAGGAGGAAGATTTCAGGGCCTCCCATTCATTGTTATTTTCCAGTTCCATCTCAGCGGGATTATTCAGGACATCAAAAATTTATCAGCATAAACAAGGCTGATGATCAGTGATCAACACCCTGCTCTCTGTTCTGCTCTACCAAGCTGTTTTATAAACAATCATTGCTATAATTAATAAGCAGTGACATTCATCAACAAGAACTGCACTTGCTTTCACTTATTGAAAATTAAGTATGTTACATTATATCAAAAAAGATTCCTTTTAGGTTTTTTAATGTTTTTAAATAGAGAAGAAATGAGAGTTGAAGTTCCCTGGTCTTTGAGAAACTGTCATTATCTTGTTCTGGTTAAAAAGATTTCAACAGCTTATTAAAAAAATTTATCCTGTACAAATGTGAGGTATTAATTAAAATTCAAATAGCTTATTCACAGTTTTTATGGCTAGAAGCCTAATTCTTTTCTATAGCATGTCATTATTTAAATCAAGTCTTATTTAATTTGAGAACCATGGGAAAACAAAAGAAAGGAGAGGACTTTGGCAAACTCAATGAATGTCAGATTTCAAGGAAGAGTGGAGAGCAAGAACAGGACAGAGAGAAAGAAGAGGAGTTTTCAAGTCCTAAGGAATGTTAAATTTGCTTAAGCAAGTCCTTAAATATAATGTCCATTGCACCTAAACAATAGGACTGAAAGCCATGAATTTGAAAGAAATTATCTCAATTGCTTTCTGAATCTGTGTTTCAGGTTGTGAGCCAGATGGAGGCACATGGGGGCTTGCAGGGAATCAGCTTTTTAGAACTCTTCTTAACTACCTATCTTAGGAAAACTATTGCTGAATTACCATTCCCAGTTCCTTAATGCTTTCACAGAATCATTAAGGAGGTAAAAATGCACACAGGTCTGTAAAGCATTAGTGCTTCTAACAATGTATGATGCACAAAAAGGTATCTTAAACCTCTGAGTGAAGTTAAGCACTCAAAAGGCAGATGGGGCCAGACTGAAGGACCCTTGAGCACCTGCAAATCCATCTTGCTTTCTGTGCACACACCACAATAAAAATCCTCAGGTATTTTTCAAAACCTAGATTTCCTTCTTTTTTTTAATTTTTTTTTTTTAATTTTTGCACAGGTCAATCCCAGTCAGTGCACAAGATCATTGGCTGTTTGCTCAACAAGCAAAGGGATATTCCAGTTTACTCTGCCATTCAGCAGATGGCCACAGGCTTTCCTGCCATCTCCTGCTTAACTCCAGCTTTGAGACTTGAGGTTTCTTCCTGGGTTTATCACCACCATATGGATACTGGGAAAATGAGTCCCATAGCATTTGTAAGCACCACCTACCTATGATAAAAGGGGAGAAGAACTATTTTAATGGCATACCTGGGGAATTGAGGTGTAAAGAGAGCAAGGCTTGGATGACTGTGGTCATCCACCTTAAATAGTAGCAAAGAAAATGAGAAATGGTGCCAGCTGCCTACAACAAGTGGAGCTGGTTCTGAAATATGTAATAATAAAAAATATTATTATATAATATATAATATATAATATATAATATATAATATATATTTATTTTACATTTATATAAAACATATATTATATACTTACTGTATAAATATATATTTATATATATTATATATATAATATAAAATATAGATATATTTATTTATAGTGGGTATAAATAAACACCGAAATGGTTCAGCTGCTTCTAAACCACCCCAGCCATGCCCACAGACCTATTTTTTACATATATATATATATATATATATATATATATATATATATATATATATATGTGTATATATATATGTAAATATATATGTGTATATATAATTATATATATAATTTTATATATATTATAAATATATATTATATATTTCTATATAATATAAATATAATTATTTATAATGTATATAAAATAAATACTGAAATGGTTCAGCTGCTTCCAACCCACCATAGCCATGCCCACAGCAAGACCCTCCCACAGACCTTGGGTGGGGCAACCATGTCTGAGTAAAGTGTCTCCAACCAGGAGCCAGAGACCTTCAAAATGCAGCTCTCACTGACCTCTCTGAAGGGCAGGAGGCTGTTCAGCAATGCCAACAATCAAGTTCTGCAAATGGGATAAAAGAGAAGGGAGCACAGCTTTCCAGCAGTGGTGGGGGACTGGACTGTCCCACAGACCTTGGGAGGGTCCCTGGGCAGCCCTCAGCTGTCCTTGAGGGAGTTGTTCTTGCTTTGCAAACTCCTCTCCTTCACAACACACCTTTCAGAATCCACAGCTGTCAAATTTTGATGTACCCCCATGCAAATGCACCTGAGCTAGTGAGTGCAAGAAGGAAGTCCTGTGGAATAAATATCATGTGAACATGTAATTAGATCCTCCAGCATGGCTAAATAATCAGAACTGCAGTGAGCTAAGGCAGCACAGGAAAATATTGATTCCAACTTTGGATAATCTTTAGCACCTACCTTCTTATTTTACTACCTTATTATGCAATGTTTTTTTATTCAGTATATTTTTTAAAACCCAAGGGGGAAAATGCAGAACAAATGCTCACAGGGAAATGGCCCAGTGTGGAACAGCTGAATCCACACTACATTTGTCTCTGTCATTTGTACTAATGGAGAGAATAATTACAGCAGTGAGATGCTCTCATCCATGCAAGCCATCGTTTTACAGTGGGTCAGCTACACGAGACATGCAGGTAAAGGAAGGAGGCTCAGAAATCTTTGGCTCTTCCCTGCAAGGAGCAGTGCACCTGAGCTGCACACAACTTTTGATCCATTTCCTCAGCTTTGACATTTTCTGCTTCTCTACTCTCCATTTTTTTCCTTCCAGGACTTGTTCTTCATCCACTCTTGAGCTTCCAAGCACTGGCCCTCATCATTATCCTGCTTTCCCACTGCCCCCAGCTCCTCATTTTGTTCCAGCATCTAGTCCAGTTCTCCTTTCTCTCTTAAGATTTCTCTCTTAAATTCCCTATTTTCCTTACAAAATGGCCATTCCTCATGTCCCCAGCTGATCTCATTTCCCTTGCTTCTCCTCTCTGTTCTGGACTCCTCAGGACCCTTGTCTCAGTGTTTTTATACAGAACAAGTCCAGCCCTGGTATAATCAGTTCCCATCCAGGACCATTCCTTCCCCACTCTGTACTCCACTGTCTGTCTCATGTGTCCACTGCAAAAAAACCAGGAATTTGTTGGAAAAGCTACAAAATTTACTTGAGGATGGTCTTTGATCTCAGTTTCAATATCCAGGGTTTGCACTGCTATGTACAGCAGGTTATTTCCATGTTTAATTACACTTGTCAAGAGCAAAGTAAAAGGATGCTGCCTCACCCCCAAGTCTCAAATCCCTATCCACAGTACAGGCAAAATGGCACTAAAGCAACAGAAAACAGCCACAAACAGCTGAACATATTTCAGCTGACAATTTAATTCCTCCTCCTCAACTCCAACAAATTGTGCCCAAGGCACAGATGTGATGAACAATTGATGCGGTGTGGTGGAGTCATGCTCTGAAGGAGAGCACAGACAAATTGTCGATTTATTCTCTTTCCATCCTTTCCTCCCCAGCACAATAAATTCTCCTCCGTGTCCCTGGACAAGGAATTAGGCTGGCACATGGTCCATGGTGGGGTGCAGACCCTCAGCACAGTCACAGAGCTCAGGAGCTGCTGCTGGTTCCACCAACCACACCCCAGTGAAGGGCAGCGGTGGCCTCGAGGAGCAGCTGGGCAAGGCAGCACTGCAAGGCATGGATGTTACAGTGAAGGACAAACCAGCACAGCAGCCACAGGAAACACCAAAATAAAGTCCACTTCTCACATTTTCCCTTTTCCTGGTCCTGGAGCACAGATCTGTGCTGTCCCAACCACCAGGTTCTCATGAAGTCACCGGTGAGTGATTCCTCCCTGTTCGTAACTCATGAACCTTCCTTTAGAATTTCTCCCATCCAGTTGAGGAGGGGAGTGAGAGAGTGGCTCTGGTGCCACCTGGAACCCAGCCCAGCCCACCCCAGTGCCCAGCCCCACCTTTCCCAGCAGGGCAGCATGAGGTGGGCATGGCCCATGCCATCAGACACAACTCTGAGCTGCACAGAGCTCCTCTGCTCCCTGATTTTCAGGCTCAAACCCACAGAGGTGATCACAATTAAATCCTGCAGGACATGCACAAATTAAATCAGGATGCTTCCCAGATGAATTTTTTAGTTCAGCTTTACAGCACCACTTAAAGCAGTTATAAAAATTATAACTTATTATAATTTTTATTGTATTTTGGAGTCACTTTGTATCACATATATCTCTTGCAAAACTCAGTTCTTTTATAGTTTTTAATGTTCTGAAAGCCTGTTTTGAAAGTTTATATGAACCAAATTATTTGTGTATAATTACACTTTTATTGTTTTTAAAAGAACTCTTAATCTCCTTGACAAAAAAAAAAATAATCTTTTTTGTTTTAAAAAACAAAGAGACTGAGCCAAAATATGCAAGGTATTGTGCTGGCATTCCACTTTTAAAAAATAAAAGCTAAGGATACTTTTCTAACAAAGCTTTCACAAATTATTCCTCCTTTAATTAAATCCCTCTTTGCTGGAAACTAACAAAATGTCATTAAGAGCAGAAGACAGTTATTATCTTTCAGTCGTTTTCCCTTTGTATAATACATTATTACCTAAGTTTCAGTGATTCTTGCTGTGTTATCCACCTCTCCTTTAAAGAAAATACTCTGTAACCATAGCAATACTTTCCCACCCTGGTATTATTTCCTGCTGGTTTGTTCTGGGCTTTTTGCACATAGCAACCACAGCAATCCTTGGTCCGGGCTGTCAACTTCTTCTTGGCAACTCTTAGCAAAATTGGTGGATCTCTGAACTACCAAATATGCAGCTTCATGTTTTCAAAACAAGATCAGCACTTATCTTATAAATAAGGTGAACCTTTAAAATTGTATCTCTACTTTGTATGGTATTTCTAGTGCCACAAATGTGAGATTTTGATATTCTAGATGCTGTCTTCTAGTTCTATCACTTTCTGCAGAGCAGAAGGTTGTGACATCTCACTGCAAGTCACCAAACTTGCAACAAAACTTTAGGGTTCTGCTTCAAACCTGCCCCATTTTTCACTGAATTCATGGAGGGGGACACCAGGTGTACCACCAGGTTCACAAAGGCATCACCACTATTTATGAGACATAAAAACTTTGAATCCAACATCTAAACACTCATAAGCCACAGAACAGAGGGCAGACCTCAGCCATGTGCATCAATGTTTAACAAATTCCTTAAATTATTTCACTGCTCATCATTTAATGCCATTAAGGTTCTCAAGTCTTAGCAGACTATCAATGTACTTCTTGATCTCCACTGTGGAGCTGAACTGAAGAGAAATTATTTCTTTCCTCTACAGAAGTAAAAGCACATGAAAGAAAAAAGTGTTAAATCCCCCTTCCCATTTGAAATTAACCAAGCTCGATTTTTTCCAATACCTTTTTAGTAGTATTTTAAGTTGTTGCCCAATAAGGATAACAAAGCACTAGTAAATTTTGAGATTTAGCTGAATTTTGCTACTAGTTGAGTTAGTTTTCACAAGCTGCATAGTAAGGTAGAGTCAGTGAACTGCGGTGAAGCAGCACAAATTATATTTGGGAACAACAAACAAAGTGATTTAAACCATTGGTGTTTTACTGTGACTCCTCTCATCCCACTGGAGTCAACAGGGCTTTTGTCATTAACTTCTCTGTCAAATTCTTACCCCCACTCATAATTCTTTCCTATGAATCACCCAGAGATATTCCCTTCATGTGCTCTCTGGAGAGGGAGTTCCAGAAGTGGAACTAGAAGTGCAGGACACCTTCATTTGCAAATCACCTGCTGAGAAAGGTGATTTTCTTCCTTTGAAACAAAAAAACCCCATTTGTCTCAGTCACAATAATAGAAACAACCAAAGGAAGTTGGATAGTTATTAAATACATGTGTGTGTATATATATATATATATATGCACACATCCCCATATATTATTATTTATGCATATGTACAGACTATATTTTTTATATACATACAAACCCCTCCCATATTTTTATGTATATATACAAACATAAATAAAACAGAAGGGGTATCATATATATATATCAAACAAAAATATACATATATAAACAATTTGAATTTTTGTTTGATAGACATATATCAAACAAAAATTCAAATGACCTAACATTTGTGAGACCTAACAGAAAATAGAAATAAAAAGAAGAAACTCACTAAGGCAGTATAAGCTAGCTAGGTTGGTTTGGGGTTTTTTTTAGTGTCTAAAATGCTACAGAAGGAAACTAGAGTGAAAAAAAATTATAAAACAATTATTCCAGGAGGGAGAGGAAAGACTGCAGATTACCCTACTGTTTTAAATGCTGCTTGGTTAAAGCACAGTCTTGTTTATATTCTAATTTATGGATGCATCAGATACCCATATACAGAAAATTCCTCTACAACCATGACCCAGCTGGGGCTGCACACCAGAGAAATATACACTAACCAGATGGGCCAAAATAGGAATATGGAATCACATTCCTGATGGAAAAATATTAAATCTTTACATCACTGTTGCCTGTGATTTTTTGTCTTTTTGTAAATTTGAGTTAGACTTTTATGCATGCAGAAAGAGAACAAGAGCCCAGATATGGAAATAGAAAGGAAACAAAGGTATGTCATAACTTTCCAATAAAATCTAAAGAGAAGGACAAAAAGTTATAATTTGCTATTTTGCCTAGCAGAGACACATATTTATGAGTAACTTACATTAAATTTACTAAGGTTTTCTTTTTAAAGAAAAAGGTGGAAATTTGAAATTAGGGGTTCCTATGATTTAGTTGTGTTCACTGAAAGATAAGCATAAATACAGGAAATAGGAGTAATTTTGTCACCAGAGCACTTCAAAATTAAGACTTAAAACTAGAAAAGTGCCCTATCACTGTACACTAAAACAGTACTTTATATTTTATCAGCTGTTATGCTCAATTTGTGGGAGAATTTCCAGACAGAATCTTCCAATTGATAATCACAAATAAGAAAAAAAAAAAAAAGACGTTTTCTTTTTCCATAAATGAAGGTGGTAATAGTTTTATTAAATTCTAATTCAAATTATGTTATTTTAACACGTTGATCAAATGCATCATGAAACCAAACATTATTTGCTTCATTTAGTTTTATGAGGGTACAATGGGAAATGCCATTCTCTCCAATCACAGCTTTTCTGAATGCATCCACTTCACCAGTCTCTTAACAACAAATGCAATTACATTTTACTGTAAAATAATCAAATATTCACATCTTTGCACATAACAGCTATTTTGCTTTGGATGTAAACACTTTGGTTAAATTTTCTATTATCTAAAAGATGCTATTTTCTAGAATGCAGCATCTCCACTTAGAAAACTGTGGCATTTTCTGACTCTTGATTTGACTTAAAGAGAGACCTAAAGGAAAAGGAATCACTGAGAATTATTTTAAATTTGAAATTATAATTCAATCCACAATGTTAAAGAAAATGTACTTTAAAAAAATTATTATTATTTCCTATAAACTAATGAAGGACTTGCAACATTTTAAATAACATTTTGCCAAGGCGTTCTTGCCCAGAGTCACAGGAAATAACTCTGAAGACTTTTTCAACAATTAAATGCAAAATGAAGTCAATATTTTTTCAATGAATTGTCAGGCTAAAACAATGTGTCTTTTAATTTAATTTCTGTTTATAATGGTTCAGGTTGACATGACTTTTAACAAGACTTCAAAAATCTGTTTAATGTTTTAGGTACATCTTGTGCCTCTTACATAGACAGGTCCTTGATTGCATTCCTTATTCCCTTGCAAGAAGTTTACTTTTCTTGTTCTTTCTTCACGTGTTTTGGAAACTTTTAATATTTATCCCTTCCTTTAAGAGGATAACTGTCCAAATTTCTACCTTCTGGAAGCTGTGAAAGTGTTAGCCTTAGTGTTTCTGTGGTTTTGTTTGGTTTTTTTACCTAGCAAATTGTGTCTTTTTTAAAATTGTAAAGGTCTCATTACAGTGACCTTCCAGACACAATTTACATATTTCTCCATAAATTAGGAATAAGCATTGTTTTAATGCTGGTCTACTTAAGAATGTTTGGGTTCTTTCCCTTCCAATTTCCTGAAGCCTCAGAACCATCTTTCAGAAAACCTTCTGCAACTGGATCTCCTACAGGGACATCAAATGGTCCAATATCCACCAGAAAATTAAAGAAGTGTTCAGGGAATCAAAGCAGGAGTGAGGTCTGTGACAGACAGCAGGTATTGAATAGATTACGTGAGACTGGAATTTTGGGAAGTTAAAGAATATTGGGAAGTTAATAAAGAAGTTAATAATAAAGAATTTTGGGAAGTTAAAGAATATCCTTTGTTTATAAATCCATCACTTCAAAAGAAAAAAAAATCATTTTTATCCCATTCTTACTGGAAAAATGCGAACCAAACCCACAAATAAACCAGCTTTAAACTGCAATCTGAAGCAGAAGGAAGAGCACAGCCCTCTTTGGGACATACACATTAACCATTGTGGATGCAGAGCTCCTAGTAGGATATATTATCACACAGCATCCAAGTTTATCAATGCTGGCCTCAATTCAAACATGCCGTGAGATGCCTCACTAAGTGTTTCACTAAACTGAGCCTTTCATGCTATTTAAAACTAACTTAATATAGAAAAGAGCTATAGATTAACTGACACATCTATTGCCTTTTTTGTTCCAATCACTTCTGTTTAAGTGCACTGCACTCTGGGGAACATAAAAACCTGCTGGGGGAAGGAGGGGAACCCCAGCAAGTTATGTTTGACCTGGAATTGAGAATTCAGGCACCAGACCATTCCAGACCTCAGGCTGTCTGATTCCTCCAGTCTCACGTAATCTATTCAATAGTTAAGCCTCACTCCCTATTGCCCCTTCATAGTGGTTGTGCCTTTTATTGAATTCCTCAGAGCAAATAATCTAAAACTGCCTTTGAACGACCACGTGGCTCCTGGAGCTGGTTTGGAAACCCAGAAAACAAGACACGTACCAGGATTTGAGCAGCTGGCCACGAAATGACAGCCTCAGGCAGGAGCTCTGTGGTGCAGGCAGCAATGCCAGGGCCCAGCTCCCTCTCACCCCACCTGGTGCTCAGCCAGGAGACCCTTTTTGGTCCTTGCGCCTTGTCAGCCACACCTTCCCACTCTTGTGACAAGCAAAGATTCAGACGTCAATCTCTGAGTACGGCACACGCACCATTAGTGGGATGTTGGCTACTTCAAAGCCATAAATGAAGGCAGCCTGCAGAGCCCAGCTCCCTCTCACACCACCTGATGCCTCAGCCAGGAGAGCCTTTTTTGTCCTTGTGCCTTGTCAGCCACACCTTCCCACTCTTGTGACAAGGGGAGATGCAGAGATGAGAAGTTCTCTGGGTACCATTAGTGGGATGTTGGCTACTCCAGAGCTATAAATGAAGGCAGCCTGCAGAACCCAGCACCTCCCCTGGACAAGGGCTCAAAGCAGGGAACCTCCTCCCTCCAGGGGTTTTCAGCAAGTCCCAGAGGCTGCTGCTGTCCCATGAGTAAGGTTTTCTGGCTGCTGCCATGAGTAAGAGGGGAGCTGCACACAGAGGGAGGTGGCCGGATCCCCTGGGAAGAGGAGATTGCCAAGGGCAAATGTCTGTCACAGCTTTGGGCAGAAAAATTCATCGCAGAAATAGCTGTGGACATCTCATTAACTGCCTACCCCTGATTCATCCCATAGTTTTATCACCAGTGTGTTTCTCCCAGGAAAAACAAACAAGCAAACAAGCAAAAAACCCAAGAAAACATCCAGTACTTACCATTTATTTAGATTTTGCTACAGCACACACATTTATGAAAACAGAATTAAAGTAACACGCGCAACCTTGATTTCAGCATTTCCCACTTCTGGTGGCCAGGATTTGTCACCTTAGCAAGATTTTATAAGGGCATGGTGCACATGCAAAGTTTCCTCAAACTTAGGGGAAAGAAAAAAGTAATCAAACCAGGTAAATTCCTTTTTTCTTTTGGGTCAACCTGTTGCACACCAGAGAGACGGGGTGAGAGCATTAACACCCAGGGCTGTTGCTTGAGTCAAGCAAGAAGATAAAACCAGGGTCTATCTTACTTTGCAGTGCTCCAGGCTAGGAGAGAAAGCAGAGCCCATAAATCTTGTGTTTCAGGCAGTGTTCTGGGGAGCAGCAGCATCCAAGCTCCCCATGTTTACCCCTCATCTGCCTCCATCTTGCCATCATCACCAGTCTGACTTAATATTTCCCTTTTCTGTGCCCTCAGCAAGTCTGGCCCTGTTTCTTGCCTGTTTTTCTGCTTCTATTGCACATGAATCAGAACTGTTTCCCACCT
Organism: Zonotrichia albicollis; assembly: GCF_047830755.1. NCBI lineage: Eukaryota > Metazoa > Chordata > Aves > Passeriformes > Passerellidae > Zonotrichia > Zonotrichia albicollis. The sequence goes on along the minus strand of NC_133820.1, from coordinate 17,789,068 downwards.
TCATCCATCATCTTCCTCTGCTGCTTGGAGCTTTGCAACTTGGTCTGCCTTATCCACCTGTCCCATCCTCCAATTGAATCAAATAAATGGGACATGAGGCTGCACTTGAGGTACGATGTGCTAATGCACAGAAATATCCCAAATACATTGGTATACCCAGTCCTTCTTCAGCCTCATGTTTTTCTGCCTCTAAAGAGGCGCAACTCCCTTCTTTTTACCCTATTTTCTGCCCCTCTCTGCCAATCAGAAGATATTTTCACAATCCATATTCCCCAACATAGAGCCTGGGGTTTGTTTTGAGCCAGAACAAAAGCAATAACTTCTTCCAAGTGGTGCACAGTGCAGTTCTGGAGTCAAGGCAATTAGGCCTAAAACTGTCTAAAGAAAATGACTTCACATCCCAACTGAAGAGAGCATATGGAACAAAATGTAATGGAAGAATGACACAGCTGAAAACAAAACAAAGACGTGCCATATTTCATAACAATGCAGATGTTAAGATATTGAAAATATTTTTAGCATGTACCAGAGAACACAAAAAAGAAAAAACCCATTGGGAATAAGAGCTCAGATCTACATTGTTCCCCTGCTTTCATGACGTTTACAATAGTGTTATTCCCTCCCACCCGCCACGAATTTCAACAGCTCCAAAACAAGCTCTTCATTTTGCCAAAAAAACATCAACATGTTCATTATTTTTAAGTCCATTCTAGTGAATACTACCTGAAGCAACCCATTCAACTCTCTGCAGCTGCTTTTCTGCCTTCAGAGGCCTTAATTTTCTCTACATGAACCTCACCTTAGTCACAACCACATTGGACCTTTCAACTCCCCCTCCATTTTTAGTTTTGGGTTCTAGTATGCTGTACACTTAAGTCCCAGAAATTCAAAGTAACTTAACTCAAAGGGCATATATTTTATCTCAAGGTCAATTTAACACTGTAGGAGTTGTTCATGTACACTCATTCCACTGTGTCTTATCATCCTTTTCCATTGCCCTCTCCTCTGGAAATTCAATTTTTTCTTCAGCTGGGTAACCTACACATCCTTGAGCTGCTGGGAAAGGTGATTTTTCCTTTTCTTTTGCCCTTGACCTGCCCTTCTGCAGGCACACAAATAAACCCCACAGTAAGAGGAAGAGCCAGCCCACCATGGCAGAGCTGCTGTGGTCCCCAGGGTCACCTTGTGCCCTGCTTGGTGTCACTCTGGGCTGTCCCACCTGAACATCCCTGCTGGCCACTGGTCCTTGTGCCTCCCCAGCTCTCAATGACAAGACCAATTCCTTGCTTGGCACTCTGCTGCCTTTCTCCAAAGGGTGAAAACAAAGCACGAATGCAGCCAGTGTGGGGGTTCTGAATTCCCCCACCCACCCAAAGAAATGGTTTGCTGGGGTAGGCAACTTGATGTCACAGGGGGACAGAGAAGGGAGTCACAGTTTTGTCACTATAACTCAATTCTCCAGTTTCCAAGAACCAGCACTCATGGTGACCTCACAAACTGGACCAGCTGAGGAGCAAAAACTCCAGCTCCTCAAAGCTCCACACCCAAAAAATGCCAAACACCATGAGGTTATACCTCCTTTCTCAGCCTCGTGAACATCCTGTGAGATGTGCAACACCCTCCATTTGCACTGAGGGCTCTGCACATCCCAGCAGGACAAAATCCCACAAAAACATCACAGCCAGTGCAAATCCTGGATGCTTTCTCAGACTTTCTGAACTTATGTTACACAATGTCACAGACATCTTTTATGGAAAATCCTTTCCTTAGGATTTTTCCTCCCAAGAAGCTGAGAGGGCTCAGGAACAAAATGTAAACAATGATTATCTGCTGCTGTGGAATGCAACAGGTGCATCTTTGATTAGCTTATGTTTGTTGTTTCTAATTAATGGCCAATCACAGTCACCTGGCTCAGACAGAGTCCAAGCCACAAACCTTTGTTATCGTTCCTTCCTATTCTATTTTTAGCTAGCCTTCTGAGGAAATCCTTTCTTCTATTCTTTTAGTATAGTTTTAATATAATATATATATAATAAAATAATAAATCAAGCCTTCTGAAACATGGAGTCAGATCCTCATCTCTTCCCTCATCCAAAAACCCCTGTGAACACCATCACAACACAACACAGTCTGAATCCTCACCTCCCTCCCTGGCATGGGAAGTCAATGGCCAGGAATGGGTAATTACTGCCTGGATAATTCACTCCATTCATAAGCAGCCTCACTTATCCCCCAGCAACAACTTAGATAACGAAGGGACCCCCACAAACTGAATTATGCTGGTGGTGACAACCCATGTGCAGCCACAGTGTTTACAGAGGAGAAACACAGAGAGTGACAACAGAGGGAAAACAGCAGCAGCTAACACAGGGTGGTACTTCCATGGCCAGGGTCTGCACTGGGGAAGCCTTTGGGTAAGGCCACATAGGGATTTCAGCGGCCAAGCAGCCCAAATCTAGTTTATATTGGGCAGGAATAGAGAGGATGTTTTGAAAAAATTCTTCAGGCTGAAGCCTCACAGTGCTTTTCCTGGTAGCTCACCTTGTTACAGGGAACCACCACACACAAGGAATTCCTGGTGGCTGGCAAAGCTGACCATTATTGAATCACATAAATGGACAAAAAAAGCTCATGTGAAGGCTGCTGAACAGCTCTGTGATGATCTTCACTTGTCAGCTGCCCAAAACAGATCAATAGTTCCAACTTTATTCATGGAAAAGCCAACATTTCACTTCATTGTCAGGAAAGAAATGCTGCTTGCTTCTCCCTTCCCAAATTTCCCAGGCAGCTCTGCCACCACAAGGACAGTGCACAGTTTAGAGTCCCCAGGACCTGTTTGCCACCATCCATGGCACTGAGTCACAGGGTCACACCAGACTGTTTATGCAAGAGGAGCAGCTTTGGAAAGCCTGGTTTAGTCTGCCTGTCTTTAGCTACAAACTACCAGACACGGGTTTCAGAAAGATCTGCCAAGAAATTAAAACCTAGCTTGTCAGAAAGGCAGAAACACATTGCAGAAGGGCAAGCTGGAAACAGGGGAGTTCCCAAGAGGTCTTAGGGTTTGTAGAAAAAAAAAAGTAAAATTTTTCTTGTTTTTCCCTACGTAAGAGGAAAGTACAGTTTGACTTAATTGCAAAGCATAATGATAAGCCAGCATATATGTACATGACTCATCTTCAAATAACCACAAAATGCAAGGAGATACAGAAGACACAATTTAGGCCTTTTTTTTTTACTCTTAAGACTCACACAGTAGAATCAGGCCTACAGTAGTGTTACAAGACTCAGACAGCCTATATAAGCAGATTTATCTCCAGTTAGGCCTGGTATTTCCCCAAAATCCCATCTGCAGACACCAATTACACACAGTGAAGGCAAATAATGCTAATTCATGGCCATACTGCTCTGAGAGCACACAAAGCTGGTGCCTGTCTGAAACCTGGGACCACAGGCTGGACTGATGCAGGATCACTGAACCAACCACCCAACACGTGCCTGGCAGGCAGTGCTGTGGAAAAGAAGGATTAGGGCAGCCCTCAGACACCCAGCAGACACCAGCTCACCAATCTTGCTCTCTCTCTGCACAGCGAGATCAATACCAGCATGCACAGGCATTGGAACTGTATGCAGGAGGTGCTAAATAAAAGTGGGGAAGAAATAGAAGAAGCCCCGGGTGATTTAAGGGATGAAACCAAAGTGTCTTCAAGTGAGACTTGAGGATTTAAGTCTGTGTAAATTATCAGTGAGGATAATTTTCTTGAACAGAGTACCAGGCTAAGTGATGGATTCTCTGTCATCCCCTCCAGTTTTCGCAAGATAGTGAACGCAGCAGAATCATTGCAGAATGTATTTCTGTGTCCTTTGGCATGCAGGATGTTTTAAAAGACAGCATGAGGATCTTTCTGGCCTTGGAAACAAAATTCTGAGGGCTGTGCTAAAGCTGAAGACTGAAATCTAAAGAAAATATTCAGTGCTTTAAACAAATAATGTGTTTCTCATTTAAATAAAACCACTTTCAGACAGTAAGCATTATGAGTGGGGAAAGCACAAGCATTTACAAATGCCAAGTCAGCTTGACAGAATTTTAAAGAAATAATTTAATTTCTATGAAATATTTTCTGCTCATTCTCTAATTGGGGAAAATTCATGCGAATGTCAGTCTCGCCTCCTACCAATCATGACCAAAATATTGCCTTTTACTTCCCATCAGTGACACCCCAAGTACTGGCATTTTTATTTCAAAATTTGTATGTGAGGACAAAGTTAACATATCAGTAAAAACTGTGGTTAGCTAGGTAAACTCCCCGTGGTAAATTTAGTTATTTCCTGATGTCACAACTTAGTAAGACAGGAAAGTCTTCTGCCAGTCTCCACCTTCTCAACATACAGCAACTCATTTCACACCCAGAGGAGATACCAAAAGCTCCCCTTCTGCAATAAAGCAATTAATCACTGTCTGCTAACTTTCTTTCCTGCTTTTGTGCCACTTTTTAAAGGAATTCCCCACATTCTCCTCTCCTAGGTATAGCATTAAGCAAGTTATTAACATCAAATAAACCATTTAATTCTATGCCTCTCAGGGCCATGGTTTTTTGCACATCTTCACATCCTTTTGTCATCCTCAATCCCCTCCCAGTAGGTGTAGAAAATGAAAACATAAAAAAAAGAAAGAAAATGAAAATAGATGTAGAAATGTGGCAGCAAAAAAATATGTAAAGGAAGTGCAAGGTCAAGAAGGGCAAATATTAAACCCACTCACATTAAAAACTGAGAACTGCAATTAAGTTAATCTATCATTCAGGTTTCATCAATGGGTTTCTACTTGAATTACATGAGGGACAAGTAAGTATTACAAATTTGAGTTTGGAAATTAGCTTTAAAATACACAAATTATGTATTTGAGGGAATCTTTCTGAATGAGATTAGATAGTGAATATGAAAAGCAAGAGAAAACAATGAATTAAGACAGCAAAAGAATTTGCAGCAAAGGCTTTGTCTGTTGTCTAGTGTCTTATTCTACAAAAACTGCCTGAGACCAGAGAGGCCCTTTGGTGTTAAAGGTTCCAAAATCCATGCATGGTGAAGCATCATGGATATCCCCAGCAGCAAACATCAACTTTTGATTTAATACAGTCTGGAAGCACTCAAAGGGATGAGGAGTAAGGCCTCCAAGATCTCAAAGACAGCTTTGTCTCCATAGAAGTCTCATTTTTTCCAGAACAAGAACAGAAATAGAGATGTACTACAAGAACTGAAATTCTTGAGTTGTAATTAATTCATTAGTGACAACTTTGTAAAAGCACCGCATAATATTTTAACCAGCTTCAAAAAAATCTCCACAATCCAGGCAAGATAAAAAGCACAGATTTCTACATGGCAGAACAGGACAAGTTCTACAGATCTGTGATGAAAATTAATGACTGTATTATGAAGCAAATGATACCAGCCACCAATTATTTGCAGCTCAAATAAATGAGAGGCACCCAGAGAAAATTCCAGCTAAGCTGTTTGGATTCTGCACTTTCCAAGTGGAAACACAACTCAAGCACTGAAACACTTGTAGGGTAAATTTTATATCAGGTGTACACAGGTCAAGCCAACCCAGACCCTGCAACATAACAAAAAGGTGGAATTCCCAATCATTCATCTTATTTTTCCTTTCCAGATGCACTGAGCTACCTTGGGCAGGGAGATCCAGCTCCTCACCAGTGACCATCAAACAGCCCTGCTGCAGCTGGAGGAGTCTCTGAATGGCAATTCAGAAAAAAAAAACCCAACTTGAAAACTCAGAATTGCCCTGGAAACCCCAATAATTCTCCACAGCCAGGGAGGAAACACAGTCAGTGTTCCCTCCAGACTGAGGACAGCCTTTGTGAATGCCCCAAAGTGCCAAAGCTGATGCCCTCAAGCCAACACTCCAGCAGAAAATAATGCTGCCTAAAAGAGGGGAAGCCTTGCCTGACAAAGCAGGAGCATGAAATGGATTTATCAGAGTGGGAGGAAAAGGGTGATAATGAAGAACATTTCAGTGAGACCAGCTTGAGAGAGATTAACATTCAGTGTAAAAAAAAAAATAGATTTAGAGAAAAAAAAATCACAGTGAAGTGACTGCATTGGGAGAGGAAAATGTGCAAGATCTTCAAGGTGCCATGTGGCCACATGTCTTTACCAGCAGAGCTGGTGGAAAACCCAAGTGACTGAAAGGTAACTGCAATCAGCTTGTAAAACAGGAGAAACTTCTTCATTAGGGTCTCAGACTGAAATAGGGTGGAGATGGCAAAAGTAAAAGAACACTTGAGACAATTGGAGCAGGCAACAAAACCATCTATCACATCTATCAACTTTAACAAGAAGGCAGAAGTATTTCTTCCCCATGTAACCTATAAAACACGCAGCTGCCACTCAAGGAAACTCCTGTGCTATTTCAGAAACATTTGGTCTAAAAGATGAAACTTTCTATCTTCAGATAGACTTCTGCATAAAATAGCAAATGTAAGGGTTGAAGATCGATAATATTTTCAGAATAAAATATTCCCCAGTTCAAAGGTGAAAAATTGGATGGACATATTTTGAACACATGACCACTGAGGAATAATTGTAAAATAGTCTTCAACAAGCAGCTAGCAGTCAAAATTCAGATGTAAAACCAGAATTGTGTAACAAGACATTTAACAAAATGATTTTTTTAATGGACTTTTTAAATTATACCTGTTTAGTTATTAAGCCATTGCATCTTTTGCCTGGCCTTGTTGTTTAGTTCTTTATTCCCCCAACCTTTTGGTTCTTTATTCCCTAAACCTTTTGATAAATTTCTGTCCTAACCTCTGACTGCATTAAATGTGAACAGTCTGATGAATATGAAATCTAGGCACACATTCCTTTTTTCCACTGAACAATTTCAACTCTTACTGCTAATTACAAAATTCAGGCCTGAGTGCCACTGCTCACTAAGTTATTTAATGTCTGTGCTTTTTAGAACAGCTACATATTTTTCTAAAACTTCATTTTTTACACCATACTGCTCCCCAAAACCTCACACATAAGTTTGATTTAATTCTAACTACCTAAGAATTTTCCATCTTCCTAGTTTTTTATCATCCATAAATTTGATCACCGCCTCACTGTGTTCCAAGGCATTAATTAATGAGACATACAACACAAAGAAATTTCTGTGGGACAAAACTTTCTTCAATCTTGAATCATTAAAATGAAATAAAACCTGACATAATTGTTGAACCAGCCATAAATCAGCAATATATTTAATTAAGTAATTCACCTGGCTACAAATTCTCATGAATTTTCTAGGTTTTGCTGAATCAAAGGAGCTACAGGAGACTTCTTGGAAACACTGCTACCTTTTAAAGGCTTCAGAAGTCATTACAAGCACTACTTCCATTCTCCTCCATTCCCCAGCCTCTGGAATACAAAGCAATTCTATTTTAGGCTGGGATTTCTAGGTCTGTTTACAGGGGAGAGAGGTTGGGGGGGGGAAATGTTTCTTTCCACAGACTTTGTTAAATAAAAGATTTACAAGATATTTTTGCAAGAAATTAACAGAATCATAGAATTGTTTAGGCTGGAAAAACCTTTAAGGCCATCAAACACAACCATTAACCCAGCACTGCCAATTCTTCACTCAAGTATGTCCCCGTGTCTCAAATATCTGCAGGGACAGTGACTCCACCACTCCACTGGGCAGCTGTTCCAGTGCCTGATCACTCTTTCCACGACATTATTTTCCTAATATCCAATCTAAACCTCCCCTGGTGCAATTTGAGGCCATTTCCTCTTGTCTTGTCACTGTTACCTGGGAGAAAAGACCAACCCCACCTGGCTACAATCTCCTTTCAGGGGGTTCTAGAAAGCAGTAAGGTCCCCTCAACCTTCCTTTTCTTTGGGAGCTAAAATTAAGAAAATCAGGGTTGATGAAGAAGAAGATGAAGACTGATGAAGACTGATTCTTCTCCCATCTTTGAGAGAGATGAATGTCTTAGGCTAGGAGGAAACATTGCCCCAGAGCAGCTGCTGTGTCTGGATGCTGCGGGTCCCTGAAATTCCACAAACCATCCAACAGAACCCTCCTGCTCAAAAACATCTTCACCACAGCCAACAAAATCTTACACCTTTACAGACTTAAAAATTTAACAGGCAAATACCCACATGGGAATGAATTTGAAAAAACAAAGTTTAAAAAATTATCAGTTCTTGGCTTGTCTCTGTAAAGGATCATATGAATGTTTATCTGGTGAGGAAATATATATTAAATTGAGTGACCCTCTCAAGGCATTTGCCACCAGCAAGATGACACAACTCACTACTTCTGGGTGCTGCAGCTCCTTGAAATTCCACAAACCATCCAACAGAACCCTCTGTTCAAAAACATCTTGACCATGGCCAACAAAATCTTACACCTTTATAGACTGAAAAATTTAACAGGCAAATACCCACATGGGAAAGAATTTGAGAAAACAGAGTTTAAGAAGTGGTCAGCTCTTGGTCTCTGTAAAGGATAATGTGAATGTTTATCTGGTGAGGAAAAATATATTAAACCGAGTAACCCTCTCAAGGCATTTGCCACCAGCAAGCTGGCACAGCTCACTACTTCTGGATGCTGCAGCTCCTTGAAATTTTACAAGCCATCCACAGAACCCTCCTGCTCAAAAGCATCTTCACCATGGCCAACAAAATCTTACACCTTTACAAACTTAAAAATTGAACAGGTAAATAAATACCCACATGGGAAAGAATTTGAGAAAACAGAGTTTAAGGAGTTGTCAGTTCTTGGCTGATCTCTGTAAAGGATAATATGAATGTTTATCTGGTGAGGAAATATATATTAAATTGAGTAACCCTCTCAAGGCATTTGCCACCAGCAAGCTGGCACAGCACAGCCCACTTAGGGTAGACCAGCTTGCTCTGACTGAACAAACAAAAAAACTTCTTCAAACTTCATAAAATAACCCAATCTGGGTCAATGGGGAGAGCATTGTTATGTCTATGTGTTTGATATGCTGCTAAATATTAATTCCAATTAGAAATGGTTTCTGCATGGGGTAAAGCAACCACAGAGATTATGTTTACATGTGTCAGGAAGCACCAAGATGGATCAAAATTAAAAAAAGAAACTCCACCCATAAATTTGATGATTAAAGATAAAACTGCTGTGAAGCAAAGAAACAACAATCAGAAAAACAAAACGAGAAAAGAAGGCATATCTAAAAGTTGAAAAAGCAAATTGGCAAAGGTTTCAGGGTGTGAAATTAGAGGAGCTGGAATTTCTGTGCATTCTCAGGAGGCAGCAGGACCCAAGGCTGAAGGAGGTGATGTCAAAAGTTGTCTGTGCCTCACCACTGGCTCTAGAGAGACCTGATAAGCAATTTCTGATTTGCTTTGGGCCCTGGCTTCCATCTTATCAAAGGTTTCACAAGAGTTTACAACTTTCTTTGTGAGCAACACAGACTTCATACAACCAAAATCTGAATCAAAGGCAGCATGTGACTTTCATTTTGACTTCAGAATTATTATTATTTTTATTATATAGTGCACAACCACCTCAATAATCAGGAACACTAAGAACTATCCAGATAAAACCTAACAAGTACAATGAACTATTTGTAAGGCAACACAGAAAAATTACAGTGCCTGACACCTTCCCCCCAAAAAATGAAAAATACAAGTGTAGTTGATGATAAAAAGGAAAATAAAAAGAAAGGTATGTATGCACAAGCTTTAAAATACTGAAATAAAAAACAACCTGTTTTCTCAGAGGATCTTGTATTAGAAAACTGTAACTGAAATAGTTTCCAAATAACTGATTCCACTCAATTAAAAAGAAAAACAAAAACACACAGCAGTGTCCACTTTCTAAGACAACACTGGAATAAATAATTGCTTGGGAAATATGCTATGGCTGGTGCATCCCCTAAACCACTTAAGGCCACACACTACAGTTTAAAGTATGATTTTAGATAGATATGAAAGCCCAGCCCTCTGACTATGTTACTGGTGAAGTTCAGTTCCACAGTGCCTGGTAACAAATTCTTTTTAGAGAACAATCAAACCTTGCTGTGATCTGTGCTGACCCAAATCCCCTTCAGTGTCTGACTGCCACTGGTTCAGCTTCATTACCTCACTATATTAATTACTGTATAAAGAGAAAACCAAGATTTTTCCTATACTTTTCCTTTCCTTGCGTATAACATTCTACCATGGAAAATTAAAAAAAAAAAATTACTCTGTTTTGCTATTGTTGAACAAATGGGAAAATTGAAGGCCATTCAAGGGAATCATCAAAATAACTGAGCTAATGACAAGACTGATTCTTTTCCCATCTTTGAGAGAGATGTGTGTCTTAGGTGGCAAATAATTAGGTAAATAATTAACCCTTTCTTTCAAACAGACTCTACTGCCTTAATTTTGTAATTTGCAAAAACCCCATATAATCTTTTTGCATGACTCTTCATTTTATTTCAGAAAAATCTGATTTTAGAGGTTTTTTTCCTCTAAACTGAAGAATATTTTAGTCTCATGTTTTAATCTGACTCTCAGCTTAACAGGCAACTATGGAAAACTTTGTGGGACAATCTCAACTTTAGCAGGAAACAGACACTTCTCCATGAAACTCTTAAAAATGGGTTTAGCTGCTATTGTCTTTTCATGTATTTTTATCTTAGTAACACTGGGGGAAAAAAAAGTGACCTACAAAAACCTCTAGAAAAATGAGATCTGACAGTAACATATAGGATGTGTATATTCAAAGGCCAGCTTTGACTGAGGGAGGCCAGTCTGCTGTGCTTCCCTTGTCAGTCAGTGTGGACAGAGAAAACCTCGCCCAGCAGGTAATTCAGAGCAGAAACCAGCTTGAGGTGCTCCTCATCACCCACTGGGGAAGCTGAATTATTGTACAACCCCAGGGACCCAAGGAGACAAATATTCCTGGATTAACCCTTGTGTTCCCGGCACCATTCCCTCCTGTGACTCCCTGTAGGGCGCAGCAGTGTTCGTGCTGATTCTGTTGTGTTCACACCAAGATCTACCACTGGGAGACTCTTCTTTGATTTCATTTATTACTGGGTTGGAAGGCTGCACAAGCCTGGTTTCATAACTTCTAATGCCATTCTCATGTCTAATGGTCAAGTTGTTTATTCTGAATAACCTATTCTCTCCAAGTTCTTACTCAGTTCAAGTCTAACACAGTTTTAGTCCTTCTACATTTGGATAAGGAGCAAGCCTAGGTGTAGCCTCTCCATTTTTATAGGAAAGGAGATTTCATCTTCCATGTTGAAAATCTGTATTTTTCATTTTATGGTATCAATAAGCATTTTATCCTGAACCAAAATTCTCCAGTTTTTTATCCTGTATTTTCCATTATATTATATTGATAAGCATTTTATCCTGAACCAAAATTCTCCAGTTTATTTTTGCATATAGGTTTTTAATTCAGTCCCTCTGAAGAGAAACTGCAAGGGATAACAATTTACTTTGAACAAGGACAGAAGTACAGCTGAATGCTGATACTCCAGAGCTAAGAATCTTAATTCCCTTATATAGGCATTAAACTCCACATATCACACAACCAAAAAGGCTGAAAAAGACCTCCTAGATCAGAGAGTCCAACCTTTGGCCATATCAACTAAACCACAGTGCTAAAAAGAATGTACCAGTGTTTACTATACCTCTACTATACTAAAGGTATAGTAAAGACTGGTACATTCTTCAAAGAAAATTTAACTTTTTTTGCTTTGGGAAGCCATCAGGCCCAAGAAAATAAAAAAAAAATCTGTCCTTCTCAACGTGTTTTCCTCACCAATATTTCTGTTATGCATCTGGAGTGGCATTTGGTCAGCATCTTCTGTACAAGATTGCAGTTTTTCTTCATTTTACATATTTATAACCACATTCAGTCAGGCCAAAGATACACCTGTCCTCACATTGTGTCTTCAGCAAAGGCTGAGAGCAGAGGTCTGGGAAGAGCACCAGGACAGGAAAAGCATGCAGGGATGGACTCTGGGATCCCTCTGCAGCCTTCAGGGCCTGAGCTCTGTGTTCTAAGCAAGAGTTGGTGCTTTTGCACTGAGTCCACACCCAGATAATCCTGCGGCACATGCAGTGGCTCACAGCTAAACTATGCACTATGAAAAAAACACCACCTCTTGTTCTGAATCTGTCACCTGATAATTTTAGTTGATCCCCTCTGGGTCTTGTACTACTTAATGAACATTAATGAACATTCCCTGCACTTTTTTTTTCCATTACACTCCTATATAGATTTTTATCATTTTCATCTTTTGCTGTTTCTTCGCCAGTTTGAAGGTTCTCAGTCTATTTAATTGCTTTTTATCATCACTGCCACCCATTTCTAGTTCTGTCATCTCCCCCTTTTTTTCCCTAATTTTTCCTTTAAATCCAGGGCTCAGAACAGCACTCTGAGGTCAAGACAAAAGCACAGGCAGTTTACAAACTGGCAGAGCAGACTTCTGCTCTGTGAGCCATTTTTCCCTAATTTTTCTTTTTTTTTTTTTGACCAATCCCAAACACTTGATCAATGCTTGGATTTGGCATGATAAACTCTCTACATCACTTCCTTCCATGCTAATAACCTAAACAATGGCAGGATTGTTCTCCTCCACATGCATTAATTCATAGCACCAGCAGCAAGCTTCAGCCCCAGTTACTGAGCATGACAAGCTCCCACTTGGGTTCTTCATAATTGACTTTCATTTATGCTGCTCTCATTAACTTAGAATCATTCTGCACTCTCCCTTCCAGATCACCAAAGCATGCTGGTGTTAAACTTAGCACGGATCCATGAGTAACTCAATCCATCCCTTCTGTTGAACAGGACATTTATTCATCTTTTGGCCAGCAGTCCAGGACAAAAAAAAAAAAAAAAAAAAAATTCCTCTTATGTCAGAGCAGTTTCATTTTGCTCAGCACCTTTGGTGAGTAGCTCTCACAAGACTCCCTGAAACCCCTGTGTTGTGCATCAGCTAAATCACACTTACAGCCTCAGTGAGCAGTGCCTTCAAAGAACTCCACCAGACCTGAGAGACTGTTCTGACTCTTTCCTGGTACACCGAACTGTCCATGAACACTTCAGTTTTCTCCTCCATGGTATTTACCAGAAAACTGGCTGCTATGAATGCCAGTCAAACTTGTCCTGTTCTTTCCCACAGGCTTTCTGGAAGCCTTTTTTAAAAACTGGCATCACCTTTGGCACCCTCAGCTTCACTGCTGCTGTGAACATTGTTATCTCACATGCCTTTAGCTACAGGTGCAATATGCCTTGAGCTTTTTAGAGTTTAGTTATCTGTTGGACCATTGGCCATCCCATTTCTGATTGTTTTGAAAGAACTTATGACAAGTTCCTCTGCCTTTTACAAATCACATATCAGGCTTTGACTTGTTTTACTCTATATTTTGTGTTTATTTTGCATGAATTTCACTTTTTTAAAATTTTTGAATGAGTTTTTGCAAAGTATCTTTCTGTTCCTTACATCTCCCTCAGCCATGCTAAATATTCCTCAAAAGTTTTTTAAAGAGTCAGAGAAGCAGTTTTTAGGAAATAGGCATTTTTTTTCTGAGTCTCTCCAGAATGGCTGCAAGCATTTTATTCTCTTGACAGATCCTCTCACCAGGCTGTCCACAGGAACCCTAATCAGTGTCCTGCTTGATACCTTCTCTGTGGTAGATGTGGACTGCCAATAACTCACTGCAGAACTAAACCATCAATCCCTCCATTTTACATTCCACTCTTCCAATATTTGCATAGAAACCCTTCCATTTTGTTCTGCCTGCCTGTCCTTCTGTGCTCCTGTCTAAACAGAGCCTAATTTTCCAGCATCTTGACTATTCTCTAGATGCCCTTCATCAACTTCTGCCCCACACTCTTCAGCCACAGCCAGTGTCACCTTGACCTGTGTGCCTTTCCTCATGCAGAATATTGGGATCACACTGCAGACTGATGCTTCTCAGCTCTTTATTCTTCACCATGGAATTCATGGGCTGCTTCCAGCACTCTTTTGGGAGCCTTTATGTCACCAGCACTTCCCCACCACGAGAAGACAGCCCAGCCTCCCGTTGCTGTGTGCCACTTTGGCATGTGGTTGGGAGGTCACCAAATGCTCCCTTCCAGCACTGGTTACAGCAGGAGATGTCTCTCCATCACCTGGAACCAACACCATACAATGGAATTTTTAGGGCAAAAGGATTCTTGGTCATCACCTGACAGCAAAGTCTCATCTACAGCATGAGATTTTTTGGACATAATTTCAGGGTCATTTCTCCTTCGCAGGATTGATGTCCTGCTGCATTACAGCTCCAGTGGCAGCCTCCCTGGAGACAGAGGTGGGAATACCTGCCTGGAGGTTTGCTTTACACTTTTGCTAATTGAGAGTATTTTCCTCACAATTTGCATGTTGTGACTTTCACAAGAGTTCAGTTGCATTAATCTGCAATGAGCATCTTGCAGTGTCATAACTATTCCTCTGGTTTAACAGCTGCTTTAATACTGTTGAGGGCAAGTAAATGCTTCTTTCTATGTTTTTTTTTTTTTTTTTTTTTTTTTCCTAACTGGAGATCTGATATCAATCTCTAGCCTGAGAAGCCAAAAGGTTTAGACTAAATGGCCTCAGACACACTCCTTGTGTTTTAGGCTTATTCTCATTGAATTCCATCGAAATTTTCACTTTGTGTCTCTCCCTCCAGAGACTTTAATTCAGGCTGTCCTCATCCTTCAGGAAGACATTGATTTTCTAAAAATCTCAAACCATTCTAGTTATTTTCTAAAAATCCTTCTTTAATACTGGACTGGTTGGTGCTTTTGAAAGTTTAAAGTATTTATTTATTTTGTGAAATGTTAATAACTTCTCTGCCTTCCATTCAGCATCTTTAATCCATTCCTCAGGCTCCCACAAACCATTTTCAAGACAATCCTATGAAAGTAAAGAGTAAGAAAGTTTAATTTTTCTTGTGTAACACTGGTATCATTAACAGCCATTTCTCATAACTGCTGGGCAATCATGCTTTATAATCTAACAGATCACAGCCACTTTATGATAGCATGAAAGGACTGATTGTGCAAGCCCTTAAACACTGCTTCCCTAGGACAACAGAACACAACCAG